>NC_053389.1:275963738-276269072 GCF_905171765.1 Bufo bufo
TTTCATCTAGAACGATTGGCGATCTTTCAGTCAAAGGAACGATTCACTCACAAACTGTTTTGAAAAATGGAAACATTTTATTCTCAAATACATGTCGGACAATAAGATTCATTTCATAATGAAACCATTTTCCTTAACAGAATGGTATTTATTAGAACAACTGAAAGGAAGATTGGGCAGGTTACAGGTTCGGGTCACGACACGGTGGGCTAGTTGGGATGCTGAACACGAACCTCTTTGGCTTTTAGTTAGCCGTTACCCATAAAGAATATAAAAAATTGGGCAGACAGACTGTCAACTGTACTACTGCAATTTCACACATGACGTATGATATTTTTCTCACTTGTTGATCCCTTGCTAATGCGAGTGATGTTCTAAGGATGTTGTTTTTTTGTTTTGTTTTTTACACTGTGATTTTCTTAGAGATTTTTTAGATCTCTCTGTTCTCTATATACTGTATTATTGGGTTTGCACACCCATATTGTATTTGCTATACAATTCAATACCTCTATTTGCCTGCTATTGCATCCATTGGGCGGCATGCCCTATTTGTTTGTATTAAAAAAGATGAAAATAAAAAAATTAAAACAATAAAAAAAATTTTTATTTATAGTAGTAGTATAGTAGACCACTACTATAAATAACATTTTTTTTTTTATTGTTTGTATTTTTTTTATTTTCATCTTTTTCAATACAAACAAATAGGGCATGCCGCCCAATGGATGCAATATAGGGCAGAGGAACCTGCAGCATTAGCACCTGTAGTCTTTGAGCTTTTATGCAGAAGTTATGCACATACGTTATGCCCCACAACACACTGTATGACTGCCCATACTTCCCCTTTAAATATCCAATGGAACTGCAACCAACTGGGCATAAAAACTGTAGCATCTCATGAGTCATGTCATACAGATTCACTTACTCATATCTGAAAATTCTAGTCAGCATGAACGAACATATGCGTCATTTATAAGCAGAGAGGATTGTGAAATAACATCTATTATATGATTATGGTGACACCACCTCCTACTGCATCAGGAGCATGTTCTGTGTCTCCTCAGAGCCCATTATATTAGAATACCTGGCAAGTGCTTTATTCCACAGGATATGCCATGTACAGTATGCCTGAAATAGCGGGTCTGCAGCATTTTAAACAAATCTTACCTACAGAAAAAAAAAAGAAATCTGCAGCAGAAACTGAAGTGCAGATTAACCCCTTCAAGACCAAGACCATTTTCGTTTTTGCATTTTTGTTTTTTCCTCCCCACATTCCAAGAGCCATAACTTTTTTAATTTTCAGTTGACATAGCCATAAGAGGGCTAAATTTTTTGCTGGACAAGTTGTATTTTTTAATGGCACCAGGCTGTCATGGTAAGCAATCGGAGCCCTACGATTTCACTGCGGGAGCTCCGACTGGAAGGCAGACGGAGCCACATCCCTCTGCTTTACCTCACATATTCCGCAATAGCGGCATCTGAGGGGTTAAACGATTTGCATTGGGTGAAACATGCAGCAAATTTGGAGCAAAATCAACAGAAGAAATTTACCCTCAAACTTGTCTGGATTCAAACCCAGGACTCCCGTGCTCTATAGTAATAGTGCCAACTACTGAGCCACTGTACAGAAACCGTCTACAGGCATGGTTTGCGGTATGTAAGGCAGTTACTGGCAGTGCCCACCTTACAAATGATTGTATCATGTTTAATAGGGTAAAATGTTTGTTTATATAGTGTGTATTTTCCTACAAAGGACGGTAACATAGGGGAGGAGAACTCCCGATGGCTATGAACTACTTGCAGTGATGTCACTAGGAGGTGGAGCTGCAAGTGCAGTAACCCAGTAGGGTTACTGCAAAGGGTTAATTGTTGTAATAACATATTATTAAGCTACATATTGTCATTTGTCATGTTTGTGTAACTAATAGCATTGTATGGACAATTAACATCTTGGCTCACTGTGTTAGGTTGCCAGGAGATAGACCTGGCTCCACTCCCTGGTTAGTTATAGAGTTTCAGCAGTGCTACAGGGGCAGCTCAATAAATTAGAATATCATCGAAAAGTTCATTTATTTCAGTAATTCAATTCAAAAAATGAAACTCATATAGATTTATTACACACAGAGTAATCTATTTCAAGCGTTTATTTCTTGTAATGTTGATAATTATGGCTTACAGCTAATGAAAACCCAAAAGTCAGTATCTCAGAAAATTTAAATATTATGAAAAAGTTCAATCCTGTAGACTCATGGTGTCACACTGTAATCAGCTAATCAACACAAAACACCTGCAAAGGTTTCCTAAGCCTCTAAATCAGGGTTTCTCCCTTCCGGTCCTTGGGACCCACCTACCAGTCATGTTTTCAGGATTTCCTCAGTATTGAGAAGGTGATATAATTAGTGTATGTGCATCAGGACTTACCACAGGTATTCATTCTGTGGGATATTCTCCAATCCTGACCGGTAGGTGGGCCCTGAGGACTGGAGTTGAGTCCCTCAGTCTGGTTCAGTAGGCTGCACACTCATGGGGAAGACTGCTGACTTAAAGGGGTTTTGCCACTTCAGCAAATAGCATTTCTTATGCAGAGAAAGTTTCCATAGTCACGACCACCCTGCAGTCCATCAGTGGTGGCAGTGCTTGTACACTATAGAAAAAAGCACCAGCATACGTGAGCGCCCACGGTCCCGGCCACCAGAGAGGCCAGCATTTTTTCTTATAGTGTGCAAGCACGACCACCACTGCTGGATTACAGGGTGGTCCTAACCATGGAAATGAGCAATGTATAATGTAATGGAAAAATGAATAAAGCCGGCAAAGGAAGCAATATGGACAATCACAATACATTACATGATATATACATGATAAATGGATGCGGACAGCACACAACACTCGTGTGCGATCCACAATTTTTTGCGGCCCCATAAAAATGTATGAGTCTGCATTTGATCATTAAAAAATGCAAAAAGAAAATACATTCGTGTGCATGAGGCCTAATTTGTATACATATGTACATAGCTCTCAGTTACTGATAGTTGGCCGGGGGCGGTCTAAAAGGGTCGTCTCACTTCATCAAGTGGCATTTATCATGTAGAGAAAGTTAATACACGGCGCTTACTAATATATTGTGATTCTCCGTATTGCCTCCTTTGCTGGATGGATTCATTTTTCCATCACATTATACATTGCTCGTTTCCATGGTTACGACCACCCTGTAATCCAGCAGTGGTGCTCGTGCTTGCACACTGTAAGAAAAAATGCCAGCCTCTCTGGTGGCCGGGACCGTGGGAGCTCACGTAAGCTGGTCATTTTTTCGATAGTGTACGAGCACTGCCACCGCTGCTGGACTGCAGGGTGGTCGTAACCATGGAAACTTTCTCTGCATAATAAATGCTATTTGCTGAAGCGGCAAAACCCCTTTAACAGTTGTGCAGAAGACAGTCGTTGACACACTCCACAGGGTATACAATATATCGATCGGCACTGCGGGAAATAGAGTGGCAGTGTGCTTGTCCCAGGGCAGGCGTCCCATGTAGATAAAAGGAAAAACGGACCGGCACTCGCTGTTAGGGTCCATTCACACGTCCGTTGTTTCTTTCCTGATCTGTTCCGTTTTTTTGCGGAACAGATCTGGACCCATTCATTTTCAATGGGTCCTGAAAAAAAATCAGACATTGAGCTGTTCGTTTTTTTTCAGGACCCATTGAAAATGAATGAGTCCAGATCTGGTCCAGATCTGTTCCACAAAAAACGGAACAGATCAGGAAAGAAACAACGGACGTGTGAATAGACCCTTAGTATATAATCTTGTGATTTATTGTCACATTCCAGTGACAGTTTGATAGAGGCAGATTGTATGTCGAAACGCATCACTGGAATGTGACAATAAATCACAAGATTATATACTAACAGCGAGTGACGGTCCGTTTTTCCTTTTACTCTCCACAAGGAGAGTGAGCCACAAAAGGTCATTGCTAAAGAAGCTGGCTGATTCTGTATCTAAGCATATTAATGGAAAGTTCAGCGGAAGGAAAAAGTGTGGTAGAAAAAGGTGCACAAGCAACATTGTCAAGAAGAGGCCATTCAAGAATTTGGGGGAGATTCACAAGGAGGGCATTGCGGCTGGATCCTAGGGGGCTCTATACCGGAAAAGAACTGATCAGTTTTATCCCCATGCATTCTGAATGGAGAGTAATCCATTAAGGATGCATCAGGATGTCTTCAGTTCAGTCTTTTTGACTGATCAGGCAAAAGATAAAACCGTAGCATGCTACGGTTTTATCTCCGGCGAAAAAAACGGAAGACTTGCCGGAATGCCGGATCCAGCATTTTTCACCCATAGGAATGTATTAGTGCCGGATCCGGCATTCAAAATACCGGAATGCCGGATCCGCGCAGACCGGTAAAAAAGATACAAGACGGATCCGTCTGTCTGCATGACAAGTGGAGAGACGGATCCGTTCTTGCAATGCATTTGTGAGACGGATCTGCATCCGGATGCGTCTCACAAATGCTTTCAGTCACATGCAGATCGGCGGATCCGGCGGGCAGTTCCGACGACGGAACTGCCCGCCGGATCACACTGCCGCAAGTGTGAAAGTAGCCTTTATAGAGAGACCTGAAGAAGTGTCAGTTCTTGAAGGGAAACAATGTAGCATGCCAGTTAATCTGCAGTGTGGAGGGTTTGGAGCACTGTGACGGACCAGGAGCAGCCAGCCCAAGATGAGCCCGGGACTCTTGAGTGAATAGCTCCATTCTGTGTAATGTTTGTTAAAGCACAAACACTTCCAGGTCTGTGAGGCTTGTACACATCATGCCTAAAGCCATGTAAGAACAACAGTTCACAATGCACATTTCCTGGTTGGCGTCTTTTCTTCTATGCTCCAGTCCCGGACTTGTGATTTCTTGCAACGCCATAGTTTCAGCAACGCCATAGTTGCAGTACATGCCATGACCTACCCTCTGGCCCCCTACACTTAAACTATGTTAGGCCTAGTTCACACCAACGTTTTTTTTGCGAGTGTACGGGCCATTTTTTTGTGTTCCGTATACAGAACCATTTATTTCAATGGTTCTGCAAAAAAAACGGACTGTGTTCCGTATGCATTCCGTTTCCGTATTTCAGTTTTTCTGTTCCGTTGAAAGATAGAGCTTGTCCTATATTTGGCCGTAAATCACGGGTCGTGCCTCCATTCAAGTCAATGGGTCCGCAAAAAAAACGGAACACATACAGAAATGCATCCGTATGTCTTCCGTTTCCGTTCCGTTTTTTCTGAGCCATCTATTGAAAATGTTATGGCCAGCCCAATTTTTTCTATGTAATTACTGTATACTGTACATGACATACGGAAAAACGGAACGGAAAAACGGAAAGGAAACCGAAACACAACGGAACTCAAAAACGGAACAACGGATCCGTGAAAAACGGACCGCAAAAAACAATAAAAGCCATACGGTCGTGTGAACTAGGCCTTATATGCATGACAGAATCGTTCACCAGGTTTAGGCTACATGAACACGACCGTATGTGTTTTGCGGTCTGCAAATTGCAGATCCTCAAAAAAAACGGATGACGTTCCGTATGGCATCCGTTTTTTTTTGGGGATCCGTTCTTTTTGCGGATCCATTGTAATAATGCCTATCCTTGTCCGCAAACTAGAAAAAAATAGGACATGCACTATTTTTTTTGCGGAGCAACGGAACGGACATACTGATGCGGACAGCACACGGTGTGCTGTCCTTGTTTTTTGCGGACCCATAGAAATTAATGGGTCCGCATCCTATCCGCAAAAAAAACGGAACGGACACGGAAACAAAATACGGTCGTGTGCATGAGGCCTTACACTGACAGAAAACACCGCTCTGGGTGGTGGGAATATGACAATCACTATAAGCATCTAAATTGGCCGAGCAGTTGTCACATTTAGCCCTAATACTCATGGAAATGTTAAGCCTTATCCTTCTGCCGATCATTAATATTAAAGTGTTATTCCCTGTGGATCTACTCTTTACCTATGAGTTTCAGTCATGTGGTTCCTCACATCATACAGATGAAGGGATGGCTTCCAGAGAAACCATACCGTGTTCAAAGCTCATGTACAGAGAACAGAAGTGGATGGGAGCCTTGTGCCTCTAACATTATGGCGTAATCCATTGTATGTCATAAGTATTGTGTCCAAGGGATAATGTCTCCAACATGCTATTGGAAAACATCAGGTACTCCAAATCTAGATCATGCTTTCTACAATGGCATTCATAGACTACCATAAACACAATGTAGACATTGAGGGGACATTTATCAATCCTCTGCGCCAGAAATATGGCACAAAAAGTAGCACATTTTGTGTAAAACTCATTCACAGCACACTTGCTACGTATTAGAAAAGGGTCCAGTGCCTACAAGGCCCAATAAATTTATCATTGCGAGCTCAAGAACCCTACACCAGAAATCGACACCAGCTCCAAGCTGGTGTAGATCTTGTTTCTGGCGCATGGACCTCCCAAGATGTGACTTGGGTGTGCACCTCTTAATAAATATGTTACATCTTACACCAAAGAACTTTGTACTAAGACCAGAATATGAAACACCAGTCTTAGTGAATTTGTTCCATCATGCCTCTTACTGAAACTGACTTGTGTGATCTAATAGGGCCCTGTATCAGCATCACTCACCGGAAGTCAATGGATTCAATAGAGACCATTATAGGTATTCTACATTCTTATGAACTTGTAGGCCTTGACAACAAAATAACTTCAGAGGAGTACTGGAGACCTGAGGATGCACCATCCATGAGAACTTTGGCAGCAACCCTACTTTACTGCTTAGCTGTCCATCCCTGCAAACTTCCAACTCCAATTCGGGAAGGGTAGGGAATGCGATTCTGTGAAAACCACAAAAGATGGGAGCCAATCTGTATGAAAGTCACTTTCCAAGGTGTATTTTTAAAAAGGGTATTCCCACCTTTGACATGTCTGGGATAACTCTCTACCACCTTCACTTTTTTCAAGATCTGGAGTCACCAACCCCTGGCCTGTCTGGTGTGACAGCTGTTGGCCACAGCATCTCGGAGGAGAATAAATGGGGAGGTGGTTGTGCATCTGCCACACATATACAGCAAGCAGTCACCTCTTCATTCAATGCATGCCTGGATTTTGTGGCCAGCGTTGGTCAGAGGACTCCCATTCTGGAGATAGGTGCGGGTCTGCGAGGTGGAGTATGCATCTATCAGACATTTATGGCATATCCTGTGGATGTGTGCCGAGACTCCATGCAGTGCTATCAAGACCTGCACTCCAGAATTCTGGCTTCATAAAGCTGCAGAATATGGCTTTGCAACTTTTTGGGGTTACTTACTCAAAAATGTTGCGACTCTTTCCATTTTCACACCATTCACTTCACTTTCGAAATTGGGGTGGGAAAGTGGACATGGTTAGCTATGTTAAGGAGTTTCACTTCAGATTTAATACTGGGACTTTTTCAAAAGTCTCAAAATAGCCACAAACTCACTGAAGTAGGGGGCGGTGTAGGAAGACTAGAGTAGCATTTCTGTGCAAGTGCTGGGATAACTGTTTAACTGATCCAGCAGGCTCTTCCGACAGAGATACAGATACCGCCGTTCACTGCCGAACCCCGTTGACTACAATGGGATCCAGCCACTTTCCAGTTAGACAAAAAACATTGCATTTCCAGTGGATGGCTGGCATTTCATCATAGTCAATGGGGTCTGACGGTGAACGACAGTGTCTGGCCAGATCCGGTGAACTCTAGCAGGTTTTTCATTGCCGGGACAGCCTGCCGGATCAGTTAAAGGGGTTATCAACCCCTATAATGTCCCCCCTAATGGACGGGCCCCTCATATACGTAAGTCTACTTTCACACTCACGTTTTGGTTTCCGTTTGTGAGATCCGTTCAGGGCTCTCGCAAGCGGTCCAAAACGGATCAGTTTTGCCCTAATGCTTTCTGAATGGAAAAGGATCCGCTAAGAATGCATCAGTTTGCCTCCGATCAGTCACTATTCCGCTCTGGAGGCGGACACCAAAACACTGGCTGTAAGTCAATAGGGACGGATCCGTTTTCTCTGACACAATCTGGCACAATAGAAAACGGATCCGTCTCCCATTAACTTTTAATGGAGTTCATGACTGATCCATCTTGGCTATGTTACAGATAATACAAACAGATCCGTTCATGACGGATGCATGCGGTTGTATTATTGTAACGGATCCGTTTTTGCAGATCCATGACGGATCCGCCCAAAACACGAGTGTGAAAGTAGCCTTATACTTACCCCGCTCCCCAGCACCCGCGTCGCTCCTGCTTCCCATCACGCGGATCAAACCATCCTGCGAAGGGGGGCTACAAATAGCAGGCCGCGACGGGGACGAGCCTCCCTAGCATCCGCCCTGTATGTGGATCCATTCACTTCAATGGGGGCGGATAAAATATGGAACTTACTTTGCGTACATTCCCCGTCTGTATGTCCGTTCTGCAAAAAAAATATAGAAATGTCCTATTATTGTGCGCAGTACGGACAAGGATAGGACTGTTCTATTAGGGGCCAACCGTTGCTCAATGTGGAATTCACATGGCTGGTAACCGTGTTTTACGGATCCGCAATTTGCAGACGGCAAAACATGCAACGGTCGTGTGCATAAGCCCTTAGGCCTCTTGCACACAAATGTTTTTTTTCCCCCCATTTCCGTTCTGTTTTTTTTCGTTCATTTCCGCATGGATTCGCAAAAAAAAAGGAAGGTACTCCGCATACCTTCCGTTTTCGTATTTCCGTTCAAAGATAGAACATGTCCTATTATTGTCCGCATAATGGACAAGGATAGTACTGTTCTATCAGGGGCCAGCTGTTCTATTCCACAAAATACGGAATGCACACGGACGTCATCCGTATTTTTTGCGGACCACAAAATACTGAAAAAGCCGTACGGTCGTGTGCAAGAGGCCTTACTCTGATAGACTCCATTGAAGTCAATGTAGTGTTGGAAAACGGCTCCTCGCCAGCAGCATGATGCTAGTGTGTACTGAGCCTTGTGATATGAAGTGCACACAGTAGTCACTGATTGCTTTTCACTCCGTAGAGCTGTGCATTAGGGCTCATGCACGCGACCGTTGGATGTTTTGTGGTCCGCAAATTGCGGATCCACAAAACACTGATACCAGCCATTATATGGTAAATTCCGTATTTTGCGGAACGGAGCAGCTGGCCAATAATGAAACAGTCCTATCCTTGATTGTAATGCGGACAATAATAGGACATGTTCTATTTTTTTGTGGACTGGACATGCGGACATACGGACATACGGAAACGGAATGCACACGGAGTCAGCTCCGTTTTTTTTGCAGCCCCACTGAAGTAAATGGGCTGCAAAAAAAAAAAAAAAGGAACGGACGCGGGGAAAAATATATGTTTGGGTGCATGGGCCCTAAAATCACAGGTGACCAGTCCACCATGTCACAAGAAGAGTGTGAGGCCCCCCTCCTCATCAAACATCTCCCCATATCTCAGCTTCCAGAACTCTCCGATTGTAACGGTGGGAATAGCTATCACCCTGATTGTGTCACATCTCATTCATCTATCCAGCAACCATTATTGTTCTCAAGACCAAAACTCTGGCCTCTTCCTGGTGCCCCCAAATCCAAATCCCCTCTCCCCCTCCTCCAGAAGCAGCAGCCAGGCGAGGGCATGAAAGGGTTATCCCTCCCCCTCCCATTGTGCGGCCCTCGGCCACGCCCCGGCATGACTCACTCAGCACCACCCCCTGCTGCCTGTCTCTAGGTAATGCTGCGGCTAACATGGACGCTGTGTGATGGTGCTGTGTGTGCTCTTCACTCCTGGACCCTGTGTCGCCGAGTCCCCCTCCCTCTACAAGCTTAGCTCTTCTGTGTGACCATGGAGGGACCCCCAGTGTATAGATGAGGAGCCCCCATAGGACTGCACTACCCCCCCTTGCTCCATAGGATCTCCTGCAACCATGGCTGGGATTATCAAAAAGCAGATCTTGAAGCATTTATCCAGGTCAGTACACATTGTAACGAACACTGCAGCAGTGCTGTACCTTGTGGGTTTCTAGAGCAGGCTTCCTTGTGCATATGAATAGGGATGCTATAAATAATATGTTTGGGCTACACATCATTATAGGGAGTGTTGTCCCTCTGGAGAAGATGTGGGTGGGTGGGGGGGTTGTGTAATCGGGCCCCTTAACGGGTTAATCAGCAGGTTGGACAATATTGGTTTGGCCCTGCTGTACTTTGACAAGGTCTGGGTAAACATGATGTCATCATGCTGGTGGGGACATTGATGACTGGTACTGATTGCTCAGTAGTCCGGGACCCTTTAAAGGTCTCCTGCCACCTTCCTAGCGGTGGTTGTTGCGGTGGATCCCAAAGATCAATCGTTTCCTTCCTCCACCTTTTTGGGGAATTTACTACTGTACGCCAAGCACGTTATTAGATGAAGGCGGAGAAATGA
Source organism: Bufo bufo (assembly GCF_905171765.1). Classification (NCBI taxonomy): domain Eukaryota; kingdom Metazoa; phylum Chordata; class Amphibia; order Anura; family Bufonidae; genus Bufo; species Bufo bufo. Next base: position 275,974,215 of record NC_053389.1, read on the forward strand.
TAGGCAACCTAACGCTAGTCCCTTGGGATTTTTGTTTAAAGGGGAATTCCACTTGAAATAAATGTTGGCAGATGTCATTGAGATATGTCACAGTTAAGGGGAAGGGAGCTACCACCCACACAATGTCCGTGGAAAAGGGGCCACGTCATAGGTAATACCCCTGGAGCTTGAAATATCTGACATGGCGTTGGAATGGAAAAGCTAGCGTTTAAGATAATTACCTGGCACTGCCACCCCTTTGGGGCATCTTGACCATTGTATTTTTCACATGGGAACATTATTTACATTGCCAACTTCATCTCGTGACGTGTCCCTGAAGGGGTTTGTCCTTTTTTTTTTGTTGGCATAGTGTCATCACTGCCTTAAATGTTCTTCCTTCCCAGTGCCAATGACTATGTCCTAGCGTTGGCATGCCGTGAGGTTCTTTAGTTGGTTCATTGCTCACTGTCTAGGAATCTGGGGTTTGCGTGATCTTTATTTTGTCAGTATAACGGTAAACATCCCGGTCAGTTTTGGAACTTTCCTACTGGGGTTTGATCATGTAACCCTGTGGGCTTCAACAAGTCAGGCGCATGGTGTCATTGAGAAGCATCTTCTTGCTTTGTGGTGGCCTGGATTTCTTCCATATGATCTTCTTTTTTTTCGCCAAGGAGTAGCACAGCTGATTATTTTTGGGAAGATTTGTAAGTGAATCCCATAAAGAAATTTTTTGGGGGATAATGAGTGTGTTTTATATTCCAATTGAATGGCCAGAAGTATTACAAAGATAAGAATTGTCCATCACACCCCACTAGATGTCTGGTATCTAGGGTGGGTTTTCCCATCAGATGTTGATCTAAACATTCGTTTGTCCTATGGGATTTCTATCGGGAGCACCGCAGTTATAGCTTCACCGTGTAGTTAATGAGGTTTACCACTAGAGCGGCAGTATTGAGTAGGAGACAGGGCCTGGGTGGTTTTATGTCTTTATATGGTAATGGTTGATCTAAGCTGTAAGCAGGGTCAAGATCCAACTCGCAGCTCGTTATGTGGCACCACAGATCCCTCATTCTGGGCAAGGTCTAGGAGAAATTCTGCTTGCTGAAGGTTGGATTGATGTAGCGACACTTGTATATCTCTGTGATTCATATCTTCATTGGCTGCCATGTTGGAATAAATTGTTTTAATTTCAGTGGACAAAACTCCTGCCAAGCCCCTCAACAACTCAGTCTTTAGATTAGACATTTGCTTTTGTCCGCCATCCAGAAATAGTCCTCAAAAGGCACTGGGATGGCACAGAGCTCCACCGTTTTCCATTCTCAAAGGTAGATATGGACCAGCTACTTGGAGGTACAGGTATTTTCGGCAACACACTTTTCTACACTCTCAACATTGGAAGTGTATTGGTGGTGGCAGAACCACCAAAGGATATTCTTCAGCAATTTGAGAGTTCCTATTGGTTCCTGGCCAAAAAAGAACAAAACTCTAAGGCTGGGTTCACACGAGCGTGTCCGGATTAGTTCCGGATGCGTCCCGGTGTGTTGCGGCAAACCCGCGCGAGTAGGAATGCAATTGCAGTCAGTTTTGACTGCGATTGCGTTCCGATGTTCAGTTTTTATCGTGCGTGTGCAATGTGTTTTGCACGCGCGTGATAAAAAACCGACTGTGGTACCCAGACCCGAACTTCTTCACAGAAGTTCAGGTTTGGGTTAGTTGTAGTTTAGATTGTATTATTTTCCCTTATAACATGGTTATAAGGGAAAATAATAGCATTCTGAAAACAGAATGCATAGTAAGTGATCAGTTGAGGGTTAAAAAAAATAAAAAAAATTAACTCACCTTCTCCGTTTGGTCGCGTAAGTCCCGGTCTCTTCTTTACTTCTCAAAAGATGAACTATGGGCTAAAGGACCTTTGGTGACGTCAGATCACATGCTCCAATCACATGGTCCATCACCGCGGTGATGGACCCTGTGATTGGAGCATGTGATCTGACGTCACCAAAGGTCCTTTAGCCCATAGTTAATCTTTTTAAAGAACTAAAGACCGGGAGAACTACGCGAACAAGAGGACAAGGTGAGTTAATTTTTTTTATTTTTTAACCCTCAATTGATCACCTACTAAGCATTCTGTATTCAGAATGCTATTATTTTCCCTTATAACCATGTTATAAGGGAAAATAATACAGTGTATAGACAGTCACCTAGCAACCGTGTGTGAAAATCGCACCGCATCCGCACTTGCTTGCGGATGCATGCGATTTTCACGCAACCCCATTCACTTCTATGGGGCCTGCGTTGCGTGAAAAACGCAGAATATAGAGCATGCTGCGATTTTCACGCAACGCATAAGTGATGCGTGAAAATCATCGCTCATCTGAACAGCCCCATTGAAATGAATGGGTCCAGATTCAGTGCGGGTGCAATGCGTTCACCTACCGCATTGCACCTGCGCGGAAATCTCGCCCGTGTGAACGCAGCCTAAGGCCCCTTGCAGACGAGCGTGTCTGGATTAGGTCCGGATGCGTCCTGGTGCATTGCGGCAAACCCGCGCGAGTAGGTACGCGATTGCAGTCATTTTCCGTTCAGTTTTTATCGCGCATGTGCAATGCGTTTTGCACGCGCGTGATAAAAAACTGACTGTGGTACCCAGACCCGAACTTCTTCACAGAAGTTCAGGTTTGGGTTCAAGGTTGTGTAGATTGTATTATTTTCCCTTTATAACATGGTTATAAGGGAAAAAAATAGCATTCTGAATACAGAATGCATAGTAAAATAGGGCTGGAGGGGTTAAAAAAAAAAAAGAATAAATAATATAACTCACCTTAATCCACTTGTTCGCGCAGCCGGCATCTCTTCTGTCTTCTTCTTCTGTGAGGAATAGGACCTTTGATGGTGACGGACCATGTGATGAGCGTAGTGACGTCATCAAAGGTCCTATTCCTCACAAAAGAAGACAGAAGAGATGCCGGCTGCGTGAACAAGTGGATTAAGGTGAGTTAAATATATATATTTTTTTTTTAACCCCTCCAGCGCTAGTTTACTATGCATTCTGTATTCAGAATGCTATTATTTTCCCTTATAACCATGTTATAAGGGAAAATAATAATGATCGGGTCTCAAACCTGATCGTCTCCTAGCAACCGTGTGTGAAAATCGCACCGCATCCGCACTTGCTTGTGGATGCTTGCGATTTTCACGCAACCCTATTCGTTTCTATGGGGCCTGCGTTGCGTGAAAAACGCACAAAGAGGAGCATGCTGCGATTTTTGACGCAACGCACAAGTGACGCGTGAAAATCACCGCTCATGTGCACAGCCCCATAGAAATGAATGGGTCCGGATTCAGTGCGGGTGCAATGCGTTCACCTCACGCATTGCACCCGCGCGGCAATCTCGCCCGTGTGAAAGGGGCCTAACACTTTTAGCACCAGCTGTATCCAGGACTGTGTCTTTGCATCACTTCTGTTGGTCCATTTCTCCATTCCAAGCATTGTTGATATCTACCTAAATTTTTGATTGAGGTCAGGATTAAACGTATCATGGGAGCCTGAATATGGAGATCTGTCATTATTGTCCTAGTCTACCTTGTGCCCAAAAGACTTTGGGGTGGGAGGGTTCCAAGGATGAATTCTAAGGGGGTCACTTATCAAACTGGTGTAAAGTAGAACAGGCTTAGTTACTCATTGCAACCAATCAGATTCCACCTTTTTATTTTGGACAACTCCTTTAGAAAATGAAAGGAGGAATCTGATTGGTTGCTATTGGCAACTAAGCATTGATGCCTCATAGCCTATGGACCTGTGTACAGAACATCCCCTTACATACGCTATCTAATGGAGGATGCTATGATATATATTTTTTTCTTTCGGGTTTCTTTATATGTCGCTGTATAAAATAAAAAACCTTCAGAGGTACCGTTGATTCTCATGGTCTTTTACGTAATAGGTCAAGCTCTATTACGGACGTACAAAATGGAGCAGTAGTATGGCCATGTGCATGGCATCTTACCATCCACTGGTGCCGAGGTAGCAGGTGTCCGATGAAATTGGCTTCAGTGTCAGTCTGTTGCTGAGCAAACTTAGGGCTCGTGCACAAGAACGTATTTTCTTTCCGTGTCCGTTCCGTTTTTTTTGCAGACCGTATACGGAACCATTCATTTCAATGGGTCTGCAAAAAAAAAAAAAAACGGAAGTTACACCGTGTGCATTCTGTTTCTGTATGTTCGTATTTCCGTTCCGCTAAAAAATAGAACATGTCCTATTATTGTCCGCATTACGGACAAGGATAGTACTGTTCTATTAGGGGCCAGCTGTTCCGTTCTGCAAAATATCGAATGCACAGGGACGTCATCCGTATTTTTTGCGGACTGCAAAATACATGCGGTCGTGTGGCCCATAGCAACCAATCGGATTTCACCTTACATTTTCCATAGAGCTCTGAAAAATGAAAGGTGGATTCTGATTGGTTGCTATGGGCCACTAAGCCAGTTTTCCTTTACACCAGTTTTGATAACTCTCCCCCTTTTGTGTCTAGACCGCGGTTAGTGTCCCACAAGTATATATTGGACCACCTGCTCGCCATTTTTACTTCGGAATCACAGCTCTTGATATGGTGGGATGCTGTCATGACTTGTTATTTCCCACAACATTAAGTACACAAAGTGATTTACTTTCCGGCACGCTGCAAGCATGAATTATTAAATGGTCCATGAATAATACAGTTATCTTCCCTGATTATTTTATTACATTGTGAATTCCTGTTTGAGTAAAAACATAGGAATGACACCTGTCACCATCATTTCCCGTAAATGACGCAGTAAATTGCCAGCAGTGTCTTCTCTATTATCTGGAAGCTTTGGCGTGATGTCAGCCGTATCATTAGAGCTGTGTATTTCCATTGGTATGGAAAGATTATAATTGTTGTATTTCATTAGGATACCTCAAGATTCTGAGTAATGCTCGTAAGCGAGCAGCTCGGGCAGAACTAGGACAACCCGGTTTTCTGTCAGAGTATTGGAATGTCACCATACAGAACTTGTGAGGAGGCAGAAATAACACCTTGGCCAAAGGCGTAGCTACAGGGGCTGATGAGGCCCTGACTGAAGGGGGACAAAGGTCCCTCTACCACATGAGAACAGGTACGATAAATGGCACGTTGTAGGTGGGGGCCATATTGCAGATTATATTGGGGCCTAATTTATACCTCTGGATGTCACAGAAGCCATGACAAACACATTCATAGAAACCAATCAGATTTCAGCTTTCACTTTGCAGATGGAGGGTATAAAATGTAAGTGAGCCTCTGATTGGTTGACTTGGGCAACACTTGTACTTCATACTTGAGTTTTCTTCCAGTAGTGCCAAGCATCATAGTAATAAGTCTAGATTTTAACACCACTTCTCAATGCTTATATGGTGGGGGCTGAACCCCCGCTCTTCATCTATATGATCGGCTCTGCCTTGCACTGCAACCTGGCCCATTTTATGGGAACCCCAATGATCACACATTGAAAGCCTATACTAATATAAGCCATCAGTGTTAAAGTGCTGGAGAACCCCCTTAATATTACCGCCGATATTATATTGCAGGAATGCTCAACCTGCGGCCCTCCGGCTGTTGCAAAACTACATCTCCCAGCATCCCCTAATAGCTGTAGGCTGTCCAGGCATGCTGGGAGTTGTAGTTTTGCAACAGCTGGAGGGCCAAAGGTTGAGCATCCCTGCTATATTGGATTCCACTACCATCGATAACAGGAGATGGCGTTGAAGTTAAAATAAAACAAACATGCCGTATCCGTTTCAGATTTCTCTGCGTATCGGTGATATATGCAGGTGAGTGCAGATTTCACAGTGGCCTTATTATATTTGATTTAGGGCTTATGCACATGACCGTATGTATTTTGCAGTCCGCATAGACAGATCTGCAAAAAAATACGGATGATATCCATGTGCATTTCGTATTTTGCAGAACGAAACAGCTGGCCCCTAATAGAACAGTCCTATCCTTCTCTGTAATGCGGACAATTATAGGACATGTTCTATCTGTTTGCGGAACGGACATACGGGAACGGAATGCACACGTAGTAACTTCCGTTTTTTTTTGCAGACCCATTGAAATGAATGGTACCGCATACGGTCTGCAAAAAAAAACCGGAATGGACACCAAAAGAAAATGCGTTTGTGTACACGAGCCCTTGTCTTGTATACAGGTCATTCTGCTGTGTATACAAGGCAATTCTAATGTGGTTCCTGCAGGAAAGAATAGAGAGCGTCCAGCCTTGGGTCTGCAATATGTGTGCAGAACACAGTAATGACTGGTATACACACTTGCATCGAAACCACTAATGTGCCGGATTATCAGATATTCCAGACTACTGGATGTTCCCCATGATGGATGTCACTATGTCCTGCCCGGAGTATTCTTGACTGTGCCCTCTGGCCTATGCTGCTGTGCCCTAATCTTTGTTATAATCTGACTATTTTTGGGTTACATGCTGGATTAGCAGTTCTCCTATGGGAGATGGTTTAATGGATGTTGGCTGTATTTGTATGTGTGTGTGTGTGTATGTGTGTGTGTATATATATAATTATACATTTTACTGTATCTGTGTGGATGTATGTCATGTTTGTGTTGATCATAGTGTAATAGGACACCAATGAACTCCTGCTGCAGTTCCTTCGATTTAGGCTATAGGCACACGAACGTTAGGGCTCCGTGCCCGTGCTGCGGACCGCAAATTGCGGTCCGCAATGTACGGGCACATACCGTGGGGCAGCCGCATGCGGATTGCGGACCCATTCACTTGAATGGGGTCCGCGATCCGCATCCGACGGTCAGCGCATGCATAACTTTTTAGCGGTGCGATTTTTTTTTATTTTTTTTTTGCTGTGCGGAGGCACGGCCAGATACACCACGGAAGCACTCTGTAGTGCTTCCATGGGGTTTCCGATCCGCGCCTCCGTTCCGCATCTCCATAATTGCGGACCCATTCAAGTGAATGGGTCCGCGATCCGTGATGCGGAATGCACACGGCCGGTGCCCGTGTGTTGCGGACCCGCTGTCTGCGGGCCGCAATACTGCCACGGGGTGCACACGTTTGTGTGCATGTAGCCTTACTATTGAGTTAAATGGGTTGTCTCACTTCAGTAAGTGGCATTTATCATGTACAGAAAGTTAATACAAACCACCTACTAATGTATTTTTATTGTCTATTTTGCTTACTTTGCTGGCTGTATACATTTTTCTATCACATTATCCGCTGCTCGTTTCCATGGTTACAGACCACCCTGCTATCCAGCAGCAGTGGCCGTGCTAGCACAATATAGGAAAAAGCAGTAGCCTATGTGCGCTCCCATGGTCCCGGCCACCAGAGAGGCTGATGCTTTCTCCTATAGTGTGCAAGCACGACCACCACTGATGGATTACAGGGTGGTCTGTAACTATGGAAACAATGTATAATGTGATGAAAAAATGAATCCAGCCAGCAGAGGAAGCAATATGGATAATAACAATACATTAGTAAGTGGCTTGTATTAACTTTCTCTACATGATAGATGCCACTTAATGAAGTGAGACAGCCCCTTTAAATCTCAAGAAAGGGACAAGTAGGACAAGTACGTCACGGCTATAGAGTCACCTTTCTCTTGTATTTCCTGTAAATGTCATCTGAAACGCCTCAGTGCTCCCACAGCAGGAATGTGAGATATACACAAGTACTGTACATACGCCGCGCAGCAGTGCCTGGCCTTTGTGCTACTTATTGTTCTTTTGAAAGTGTATATATAGTTTTGTGAAAAAGGGGTTCTCCCATGATTAATGTAAAAAATGAAAATAAGATGACATATAGGACATGACCATCTCTTTCTAAGGGGTCATGCACACAAACGTATTTTCTTTCTGCTTCTGTTCCGTTTTTTGTTTTTTTTGCGGGCCGTATGCGGAACCATTCACTTCAATGGGTCTGCAAAAACGACGGAAGGTACTCCGTGTGCATTCCATTTTCGTATTTCCGGTCCTGCAAAAAATTAGTGCATGTCCTATTATTGTCCGCAAATTACGGTCCGAGGCCCCATTCAAGTCAATGGGTCTGCAAAAAATACGGAACGCACACGGAACACATCCGTATTTTGCGGATCCATACTGTAGAAATGCTATGCCCAGCCCATATTGCTTATGTGTTTGGTGATTTTAATAAGTTACTGTTTCTGTTTCCGATCCGCAAAAAACGGATCACAAACGGAAACGTTTTGTGGAATAACGGAACAGAAGAGGACTTGGGCTACTTTCACACTAGTGGCAGGACGGATCCGACAGGCTGTTCACCCTGTCGGATCCGCCCTGCCGCTATTTCGCCGTCCCACCGGACTGCCGCTCCGTCCCCATTGAATATAATGGGGACAGGGGCGGAAAGTCCTGCATGTCCGACTTTTTAGTCCGGCGGTCTCTCAGCTTCGCTCCGACCGGAGCTCCGCCTCCGTCCCCATTATAGTCAATGGGGACAGAGCGGCAGTCCTGCGGCACGGCGAAATAGCAGCAGGACGGATCCGACAGGGTGAACAGCCTCATGCAAACGACCGTGGTGTGTTTTGCGGTCAGCGGATCCGCAAAACATGGATGGCGTCCGTGTGCATCCTGCAATTTGCGAAGCGGCATGGACAGCCTTCAATATAAATGCCTATTCTTGTCCGCAAAGCGCGGACAAGAATAGGGCATGTTCTATTTTTTTAGCTGGGCCACGGAACGGAGCAACGGATGCGGACAGCACACAGAGTGCTGTCCGCATCTTTTGCGGCCCCATTGAAGTGAATGGGTCCGCACCCGATCCGCAAAAACTGCAGTCGGATGCAGACCCGAAAAACGGTCGTGTGCATGAGGCCTTATCTTCAGTTTCTTTAGCAAGGCAGTGGTCGTCTTGGGATCATTATCATGTTTGAATACAGCCCTGCGGTCCAGTTTCCGAGGGGAGGGGATCATGCTCTGCTGCAGTATGTCACAGTACATGTTGGCATTCATGGTTCCCTTAATGAACTGTAGCACCCCATAGCTGGCAGCCCTCATACAGCCCCAAACCATTACACTCCCACCACCATGCTTGACTGTAGACACACTTGTCTTTGTACTCCTCACCTGGTTGCCGCCACACACGCTTGACACCATCTGAACCAAATAAGGCCTCTTTCACACTTGCGTTGTTGGGATCTTGCGTGCACTTCCGTTGCCGGAGGTGCCCGCCGGATCCGGAAAAACGCAAGTGTACTGAAGGCATTTGAAGACTGAGGCGTCTTCAAAATGCTTTCAGTGTTACTATGGCACCCAGGACGCTATTAAAGTCCTGGTTGCCATAGTAGGAGCGGGGAGCGGTATACTTACAGTCCGTGCGGCTCCCGGGGCGCTCCAGAATGACGTCAGAGCGCCCCATGCGCATGGATGACGTGATCCATGTGATCACGTGATCCATGCGCTTGGGGCGCCCTGACGTCGCTCTGGAGCGCCCCGGGAGCCGCACGGACGGTAAGTATACTGCTCCCCCGCTCCCCACTACACTTTACCATGGCTGCCAGGACTTTAGCGTCCCGGCAGCCATGGTAACCACTCTGAAAAAGCTAAATGTCGGGTCCGGCAATGCGCCGAAACGACCTTTAGCTTAAGTCCGGATCAATGCCTTTCAATGGGCATTAATTCCGGATCCGGCCTTGCGGCAAGTGTTCCGGATTTTTGGCCGGAGCAAAAAGCGCAGCATGCTGCGGTATTTTCTCCGGCCAAAAAACGTTCCGTTCCGGAACTGAAGACATCCTGATGCATCCTGAACGGATTTCTCTCCATTCAGAATGCATTAGGATAAAACTGATCAGGATTCTTCCGGCATAGAGCCCCGACGACGGAACTCTATGCCGGAAGAAAAGAACGCAGGTGTGAAAGAGCCCTAAGGCTACTTTCACACTTGCGTTGTTCTTTTCCGGCATAGAGTTCCGTCACAGGGGCTCTATACCGGAAAAGAACTGATCAGTTTTATCCCCATGCATTCTGAATGGAGAGTAATCCGTTCAGTTTGCATCAGGATGTCTTCAGTTCAGTCGTTTTGACTGATCAGGCAAAAGAGAAAACCGTAGCATGCTACGGTTTTATCTCCGGCTAAAAAAACTGAAGACTTGATCCGGCATTTTTTCCCATAGGAATGTATTAGTGCCGAATCCGGCATTCAGAATACCGGAATGCCGGATCCGTCCTTCCGGTATGCGCATGCGCAGACTGAAAAAAAGGTGAAAAAATAAATGCCGGATCCGTTTTTGCCGGATGACACCGGAAAGACGGATCTGGCATTTCAATGCATTTTTTCGACTGATCAGGCATTTTTAAGACTGATCAGGATCCTGATCAGTCTTACTAATGCCATCAGTTAGCATACATTTTGCCTGATCCGGAACTGCTTGCCGGATCTCTCTGCCGCAAGTGTGAAAGTAGCCTAAGTTTATCTTGGTCTTATCAGACCACAGGACATGGTTCCAGTAATCCATGTCCTTAATCTGCTTGTCTTCAGCAAACTGTTTGCAGGCTTTCTTGCGCATCATCTTTAGAAGAGGCTTCCTGCAGGGACGACAGCCATGCAGACCAATTTGATACAGTGTGCGGCGTATGGTCTGAGCACTGACAGGCTGACACCCCCCCCCCCCCCCCCTTACTCCTTTAACCTCTGCAGCAATGCTGGCAGCACTCATATGTCTATTTTGAAAAGGCTGAGCATGTGCACTCAACTTTTTTCGTCGACCATGGCGAGACCTGTTCTGAGTGGAACCGCTGTATGGTCTCGGCCACCATGCTGCAGTTCAGTTTCAGGGTGTTGACAATATTTTATAGCCTAGCAACAATTCCTTTTTTCAGATCCTCATAGAGTTCTTTGCCATGAGGTGCCATGTTGAACTTTCAGTGACCAGTGTGAGAGCAATAACACCAAAATTAAAGAGGACCTTTCACCACTCCTGACATGTCTGTTTTAATAGCTTCATGCATTCCCCATGTAATACCAATTCTGGAACATCTATTCTTATGTCTCTATGTTGTGCCATTCCTTTATTATTTCTACTAGACGTTATGAATAATTGCTAGCAGTCTTCAGTAAGGGTACAGAGGGGAGGTAACCAGTTGGGGGATGTACCTGCACAGTCTCACTCTATCCAATCAGTGCTGCTATTTTCAGACTGTGCAGGGACACACCCCCAACTGGTTACCTCCCCTCTGTACCCTTACTGAAGGCTAATAGCAATTCATTCATAACTTCTAGTAGAAATAATATTGGAATGGCACAACATAGAGACATAAGAATAGAGGCTCCAGAATAGTTATTACATGGGGAATGCATGAAGCTATTAAAACGGGTATGTCAGGAGTGGTGAAAGGTCCTCTTTAACATACCTGCTCCCTATTCACACCTGAGACCTTGTAACACTAACACGTCACATGACACCGGGGAGGGAAAAGGTCTAATTGGGCACAATTTGGGCATTTTCACTTAGGGGTGTACTCACGTTTATTGTTAGCGGTTAAGACTTTAATGGCTGTGTGTTATTTTGAGGGCACATCAAATTTACACTGTTATACAAGCTGTACACTGACTACTTTACATTGTATCAAAGTATCAGATCTTCAGTGTTGTCCGATGGAAAGATGGGGGGTTTACTCATTTTTGTGATATACTGTGTGTGTGTGTGTGTGTGTGTATATATATATATATATATGTATGTATGTGTGAAAGTCCAACGGGAGCACCAACCTAGAAAGTGGGTGCAATATCCAAAAGGGGGACAACGGCAATCCCCAATAGTATAATAGAGAAAGCAGGACTGCACTCCGAGTTGTGATGAAAATCAAAGCAGTTTTATTCACCCATATTATGGCAAATCTTGCGACGTTTCAGCTCATACGAGCCTTTCTCAAGCATAGAGACAGTGAAAGTGAACACATATAAAGCGTTACAAAAAGTGTCACACCCATCAGGGTGTGGTTACAATCAACTTAAATTGCAGACATATGATACAAATATAAGGTGCATGTTTATCAAAGTGACTGGTGTCATACGTTCTATAATACCAGGATACAATCCCTTTTATACAGAACAAAACGTATACAAAACTTTTGTTCCAATTAGAATAATATAATAGTGACAACATACTGAATGAGGATCCCAGAAGTGAAACCCGGAAAGCCATGGAGCCCACATATACCATCACGTTCCCTGGGCGTCTTAATCTCCTCAGTGCGCATGACCAGGATGACGACATCGTGTGAATCTCAATGTAAGAATAGTGCACATGCGCTCTGTAAAGTAACAACTAACAGCGCCATCTTTCTTTAGGGAGAATTGCCCTATATCTCCGTTCACATTCATCACATAGATAATAACTGGACCGAGTATTTACTCAAAACAGTGACTGTAGAACGGAATACATAGAGCGTGTGTAGCGGACCGCAGCAGGGGTCTCCTACAAATACCAGCATCAGGACCGGGATCCCCACCTCTCGGAAGGGACACCGGACCATGGGGACGTGTATGCCGGAGGGGGACATCTCCATGAACCCCGCCGACAGCCGTAACCCACTTGCTGGAAAAATGCGGTCATAGAGGGGTTATCCCTCACTATTACAGAAACAGCATCGCACTAAAACTTAATAGTATATCTCAAATGGCGCGTAGAGGATAGGACGCTGTAGTTGGTACTGGGCTGCACCGCTTCCAACAGGTTACAGTCCAGGGATCCAAATCCAACATTGTGAAGATTAAAAACTCTAAAAAGGCAAAAAGAAATATAAATAAATTAGTTTCCAAATTTATGTTATATTGTAGTTGCAATTGCATATAATTCTTTCACAATTCTCCCGCACTATTACATGTATGAGGAAAGTACATCACATACATATATGGAAAGCGAGGGTGAGCAACACATCAGCAGACATCTACCTGAACTCTACATCTAGGGCGTACCGTTCCTGAGATATTCCCAAAGATTTTCCTGCATTAGCCAATACAGGCCCCCAACTGCCATGCACACGGTCACATGTCCCTTATCAGCCAATAGGAGCTTGCACGCTCTTAGTCTCCACATACACATAGTTTTACTCCAAGTTTCCATAACAACCCAGCCATTTTTCTTCACTGCTGTAGGTCAGCTTTAGGCTAGGGCTACACGTCGACAAGCACAGCTCAGCAGACAGTATCACACAGGATAGGATATTAGATACACAGCTCAGCAGACAGTATCACATAGGATAGGATATTAGATAAACAGCTCAGCAGACAGTATCACACAGGATAGGATATTAGATACACAGCTCAGCAGACAGTATCACATAGGATAGGATATTAGATACACAGCTCAGCAGACAGTATCACACAGGATAGGATATTAGATACACAGCTCAGCAGACAGTATCACACAGGATAGGATATTGGATACACAGCTCAGCAGACAGTATCACACAGGATAGGATATTAGATACACAGCTCAGCAGACAGTATCACACAGGATAGGATATTGGATACACAGCTCAGCAGACAGTATCACACAGGATAGGATTAGATACACAGCTCAGCAGACAGTATCACACAGGATAGGATATTAGATACACACCTCAGCAGACAGTATCACACAGGATAGGATATTAGATAAACAGCTCAGCAGACAGTATCACACAGGATAGGATATTAGATAAACAGCTCAGCAGACAGTATCACATAGGATAGGATATTAGATAAACAGCTCAGCAGACAGTATCACACAGGATAGGATATTGGATACACAGCTCAGCAGACAGTATCACACAGGATAGGATATTAGATACACAGCTCAGCAGACAGTATCACACAGGATAGGATATTGGATACACAGCTCAGCAGACAGTATCACACAGGATAGGATTAGATACACAGCTCAGCAGACAGTATCACACAGGATAGGATATTAGATACACAGCTCAGCAGACAGTATCACATAGGATATAAGATACACAGCTCAGCAGAAAGCTGGGGTACTGTAGAGGTCACTGTTATCTGTTATAGGGGATAGATGAAATATACCCGTGCTAAGCCCGGTCTTTCTGCTAATTAAAAAAAAAAAAAAAAAAATATATATATATATATATATATATATATATATATATATATATATATATATATATATCTCTTCACTGGGAGAAGCTGTAGATCTGTGTTTGTAGTTGGGCTTCTCCCAGTGATGAACAGAGGACCTTTGCTCAGGTTACTTGGTGTCATATCCCACATTGCACTGGAATAAATCTGTTTTTTACAATGTTAATATGAACTTTGGAGTTATGTAACATTGCCACATAGCTGGGAGTGATTTTCGGGAAGTACAGATAAGCAGCCTCATGTTTTTACTGTATCGTGCTGTTAATGTTACATGGTGCCATATGAGCAATAATTATAAACCAAATAGCTTAATTGTAAACCTAAAATAATGACACTAAAACTTATTATGGTGAAAAATGGCCGCTGTCCTTTACTAACCCCTTCAACCCTGGGCCTGTTTTCACCTTCCTGCCCAGGCCATTTTTTGTAAATCTGACATGTCACTTTATGTGGTAATACCTTTTAAAATGCTTTTACTTATACAGGCCATTCTGAGATTGTTTTCTTGTCACATATCGTACTTCATGACAGTGGTAAAAATTAGTTAAAAAAAAAAATACAAAATTTACCAAAAATTTGGAAAAATTAGCACATTTCCAAATTTCAATTTCTCTACTTTTATAATGGATAGTAGTTACTTTACATTCCCCATATGTCTACTTCATGTTTGGATCATTTTGAAAATGACATTTTATTTTTTTGGGACATTAGAAGGCTAAGGCTACTTTCACAATTGCGGCAGTGTGATCCGGCGGGCAGTTCCGTCGTCGGAACTGCCCGCCGGATCCGCCGATCTGCCGCTGGTTGAAAGCATTTGTGAGACGGATTCGGATGCGGCTCCGTCTCACAAATGCATTGCAAGGACGTATCCGTCTCTCCGCTTGTCATGTGGACAGACGGATCCGTCTTGTATCTTTTTTCACATTTCTACCGGTCTGCGCATGCGCAGGCCGGAAGGTCTTATCCGGCATTCCAGATTTTGAATGCCGGATCCGGCACTAATACATTCCTATGGGAAAAAATTCAGGCATGTCTTCAGTTTTTGTGGCCGGAGATAAAACCGTAGTATACTACGTTTTTTTTTTTGCCTGATCAGTCAAAACGACGGAACTGAATACATCCTGATGCATCCTGAACGGATTACTCTCCATTCAGAATGCATGGGGATATGCCTGATCAGTTCTTTTCCGGTATAGAGCCCCTGTGATGGAACTCTATGCCGGAAAAGAAAAACGCTAGTGTGGAAGTACCCTTAGGCCCCTTTCACACGGGCGAGTATTCCGCGCGGATGCGATGCGTGAGTTGAACGCATTGCACCCGCACTGAATACCGACCCATTTATTTCTATGGGGTTGTTGACATGAGCAGTGATTTTTACGCATTACTTGTGCGTTGCGTGAAAATCGCAGCATGCTCTATAATCTGCGTTTTTCACGCAACGCAGGCCCCATAGAAGTGAATGGGGTTGCGTGAAAATCGCAAGCATCCGCAAGCAAGTGCGGATGCGGTGCGATTTTCACGCATGGTTGCTAGGTGACAGTCTATTCACTGTATTATTTTCCCTTATAACATGGTTATAAGGGGAAATAATAGCATTCTGAATACAGAATGCTTAGTAGGTGATCAATTGAGGGTTAAAAAAAAATAAAAAATTAACTCGCCTTCTCCTTGTTCGCGTAGTTCCCGGTCTCTTCTTTACTTCTTAAAAGATGAACTACCGGCTAGGACCTGTGGTGACGTCAGATCACATGCTCCATCACCACGGTGATGAACCATGTGATTGGAGCATGTGATCTGACGTCAGCAAAGGTCCTTTAGCCCACAGCTCATCATTAAAGAAGTAAAGAAGAGATCGGGAACTACGCGAACAAGAGGAGAAGGTGAGTTAATTTTTATTAAAAAATTTTTTAACCCTCAATTGATCACCTACTAAGCATTCTGTATTCAGAATGCTATTATTTTCCCTTATAACCATGTTATAAGGGAAAATAATAACATCTACACAACACCTAACCCAAGCCCGAACTTCTGTGAAGAAGTTCGGGTTTGGGTACCAAACATGCGTGATTTTTCTCACGCGGATGCAAAACGCATTACAATGTTTTGCACTCGCGCGGAAAAATCGCGGGTGTTCCCGCAACGCACCCGCACATTTTCCCGCAACGCCCGTGTGAAAGAGGCCTTAGAAGTTTAGAAGCAAATCTTAAAATATTTAACTATTTCCAAAACCCAAATTTAGGGTACTTTCACACTAGCGTTTTTCTTTTCCAGCATATAGTTCCGTCACAGGGGCTCTATACCGGAAAAGAACTGATCAGGCATATCCCCATGCATTCTGAATGGAGAGTAATCCGTTCAGGATGCATCAGGATGTCTTCAGTTCAATCATTTTGACTGATCAGGCAAAAGAAAAAACTGAAGACTTGCCTGAATGCCGGATCCGACCATTTTTTTCCATAGGAATGTATTAGTGCCGGATCCGGCATTCAAAATACCGGAATGCCGGTTCCGTCCTTCCGGTCTGGGCATGCGCAGACCTTTAAAAATGAGAAAAAAATAAATACCTGATCCGTTTTGCCTGATGACACCGGAAAAACGGATCCGGTATTGCAATGCATTTTTCTGACTGATCAGGCATTTTTCAGACTGATCAGTCTGGAAAATGCCTGATCAGTCAGAAAAAATGACATGCGTTTGCATACAGTTTGCCTGATCAGACAGGCAGTTCAGGCAACGGAACTGCCTGCCGGAATCAAACAACGCAAGTGTGAAAGTAGCCTTATCCGGACCAGTTCAGTTATGAAGTCACTTTCTGGGGCTTAGATATTAGAAACCACCCATAAATCACCCCATTTTAGAAACTATACCGCTCAAGGTATTCAAAACTGATTTCACAAACTTTGTTAACCCTTTAGGTGCCCCACGAGAATTAAAGGAAACTGGGAATTCAATTTCAAAATTTTACTTTTTTTTAGCAGATTCTAAATTTTCATCAATTTTTTTCTTTAACACATTAAGGGTTAACAGCCAAACAAAACTCAAAATCTATTACCCTGAATCTGGGGTTTTCAGAAACACTCCATGTGTGCTCAAAAACTGAAGTATGGGCGCACAGCATGCTTCAGAGTGGAAGGAGCACCATATGGCTTTTGGAGAGCGGATTTAGCTGGAATGGTAATTGGGAGCTATGTCGCATGTGAAGACCCCCTGAGGTGGCCCTACAGTGGAAACCCCCAAAAAGTCACGCCATTCTCGAAACTACACCCCTCAAGGAATATTTCAAGGTGTGTAGTGAGCACTTTGACCCATCGGGCGTTTCACAGAGTTAGGAAAAGCTTGGCTGTGAAAATGAAAAATTTAATTTTTTCCCCAAAAAAGTTGCTTTACACCCACCCTTTTCACTTTCACAAGGGGTAACAGGACAAAATGCACCTCACATTTTGTTCCCCATGTCCGCCCAAATACGCCAACACACTATATGTGATCCAAAAATGATGTATGGGTGCATGGCAGGGTCCAAAAGGGAAGTAGCGCCATAGGGCTTTTGTAGGACAGATTTTGCAGGATTGGCTTTTGGGAGCTATGTCGCATATAATGACACCCTGAGATACCCCTAGAGTGGAAATCCCCAAAAATGTACCCCATTCTGGAAACTACACCTCTCAAGGAATATTTCAAGATGTGTAGTGAGAACTTTGTCCTCAAAGGTATTGGCTGTGAAAATGAAAAATTTAATTTTTCCCCCAGAAAAATGAACTTTAGGCCTACATTTTTCACTTTCAAAAGGGGGAACTGGAGAAAATGTACCCCCTAATTTTATTGCCCATTTTTCTCCTGATTACAGCAATACCCCATATGTGCTTGTATATTGGTATATGGGCGTACCACAGGGGTCAGAAGGAAAGGAGCACCAAATGGCTTCTTGGAGGCAGATTTCACTGGAATAATTCACAGGCGCCATCTTGCAATTGAACACACCCTGAGGTAACCCTAGAGTGGAAACCCCCTAAAAAGTGACCCCATTCCGGAAACTACACCCTTCAAGGAATATTGCTTTACACCCACATTTTTTACTTTCACAAGGATTAACAGGACAAAATGCACCCCACATTTTGTTCCCTTTTCACCCCCCGAATACGCCAACACCCCATATGTGCTCAAAAAATGATGTATAATATATAAATATGGAATTTGCTGACCTGAATTGGCAGACATGGATTTTAGCTGCCATGTCACAATTTAAAAAATTTCCTGAGGTCCCCAGAAATGAAAAACCCCAAGAAGTGACCCCATTTCGGAAAGAGCACCCCCGTACGAACATTTTAAGTGGTGGTAAGGGTACTTTTTTTACCAAACAGGTGTTTCGCAGAAAAGATTATGTAGTGGTCGTTGGAAAGTGGGTATGCAAGTGAGGTGGACTAAATCAGAGATATGGAAATATTACAGGGCGCATGAAGGATGAAATTAAAAATCCATGGTTAAGTGGTAGGTTCGGAAGCATTCCTTTATGCAGAGGCCTGGTTTATCAGGGCAGGTGTCGCACTGATAAATGGTGTCCTTTCCTATTCCCCCTTTGTAACAAACCCGACATCTTTTTTGGGTCTTTCCCCTTTTTGCTGTTTGTGGCAATTCACCAGGTAAATGTTGTCCTGGTACAACACGGGCACCATGACCTCCTGAAGTACTCGGGCCCTCCTCTTCCTGACTTTGGAAAATTAGGGCCTTGATTAGCGCCTCTTGGAACTGAAGGAAAGTTCCTGTGCGGCCTGCAGTTCGATGTACAATGTATACGGCAAGCTTTTTGTACCACACCTTAGTTTTACGTATGGCACTGTAGGGCTTCAGAACTTGATCGGACAGATCAACCCCTCCCATGTGCCTGTTGTAATCAAGGATGCAGTCTGGCTTGTTGACAGGGGTGGTGGTACCTCGCACTTGGGCAGGAGAACTGGTGTTGGTGTGAATGGTGGTTAGTACAAGGACATCCCTCTTGTCCTTGGACTTAACCGGCAGCATGTTCTCATGGCGGAGAGCCTTACTGTCGCCTTTTCGGAGTAGTTGCCCTACCAGGGATCTAGGAAGCCCTCTCTGATTTTTGTCGCACTGTGCCGCAAGCCACAGTACCTCAGGCTTTTGGGGACATAAATAGGGGTATGCTGGTGTAATAGTTATCTACATAGAGGTGATAATCATTATCCAGCAGTGGGTGCAGTAAGTCCCACACAATCTTGCCAGTAACTCCTAGGACGGGCGGGCATTCAGGGGGTTGTATCCGGGAATATTTTCCCTCATAAACCCGGAACCTGTAGGTGTACCCGGAGGTACTCTCGCACAGCTTGTACATTGTTATTCCGTACGTGCCCGCTTGCTGGGTAGGTACTGGCAAAATTTAACCCTTCCTTTAAAATGTACAAGGGACTCGTCTATGCTAATTTCTTTTTCTTGGGTGAACACCTCTGTAAATTTTGAGTTGAGGTGCTCCAGGAGGGGTCGTATTTTGAATAGACGGTCAAAATGTGTGTCCTCTTTCTTTGGGGGGGGGGGGGGGGGGCACTGTGCGTTATCATTATAATGTAGGCATTTCAAAATGGATTCAAATCTTGAGAGGGACATGGCCATATTGTAAATTGGAGCGTGGTATAATACATCTGAACTCCAATATTGTCTCATTTAGTTTTGTTTTTGTTTTTTACCAGGCCCATATGCAGCAACAGCCCCTAAAACTTCATAATGTCTGCTGCATTTACAGGGGTCCAACCTAGGGGTCTAGCATACGAGGATGTCGGGTTTTGAGCAATAAACTGCTGGGCGTACAAATTTGTTTGCGTCACCATCAAATTTATGAGATCGTCTTGACTATAATGGGGACGGGGGCGGAGCTCCGGCGCAGCACGGCAGTGCACAGCGAAAGGCCGCCGGACTAAAAAGTCAGACATGCAGTACTTTTAGGCTACTTTCACACTAGCGTTCGGGGCTCCGCTTGTGAGCTCTGTTTGAAGGCTCTCACAAGTGGCTCCATCCAGCCCTAATGCATTCTGAGTGGATGCGGATCCGCTCAGAATGCATCAGTTTGGCACCGTTTGTCCTCCGCTTAGCAGGCGGACCCCTGAACGCAGCTTGCAGCGTTCGGGTGTCCGCCTGGCCGTGCGGAGGCAAACGGATCCGTCCAGACTTACAATGTAAGTCAATGGGGACGGATCCGTTTGAAGTGGACACAATATGGCTCAATTTTCAAACGGATCCGTCCCCTATTGACTTTCAATGTAAAGTCAAAACGGATCCGTTTGCATTATCATGAACAAAAAAAAAAAAAATGTTCATGGTAATGCAAACGGATCCGTTCTGAACGGATCTAAGCGTTTGCATTATAGGTGCGGATCCGTCTGTGCAGATACCAGACGGATCCGCACCTAACGCAGGTGTGAAAGTAGCCTTAGTCCGGCGGCCTTTTGCCGTGCGAAATAGTGGCAGGACGGATCCGACAGGGTGAACAGCCTGTCGGCTCTGTCCTGCCGCTAGTGTGAAAGTAGCCTAAGTGAAAGAATAAGATAAAAATTTAGAAAAAGCGGCTCCAAAAAAAAAAAAAAGCCACTATACCTGAGCAGACGCAGTCAGTAATTGACAGTACTGACCGGCGCTCAGCAGGTGCAGGACCCACGCACGCAGACTGCACGTGTGTGGGTTCAAAAATCAAGGATACTGCTAACTAAAATTTACATCTGTTCCAGATGTTCTTCTTTTTCTTCTTCTTCTGAAAAGCACTGAGTGAAAAGCAGTAATTTATGTGGTAGTACCATAAGTCCCAGCCGACAACTAGCAGCACAGAGGGGCACAGGTCCTCTCTGCAAGCAGTCACCAAGCTAGAATGGCTGCCTGCAGAGAGGCACCAACGGTTCTTTCTGCTGCATAGCGCTGCCATTGGATGGAGCGTTGTTCCAGCCAATCGCAGCACTGGGAGGGGACATCAGTGTCTGATGTCCCCTCCCTGACCTCGGAAGTGACATGGGCTGATGTAATAGAAACATAGAATGTGTCGGCAGATAAGAACCATTTGGCCCATCTAGTCTGCCCAATATACTAAATACTATGGATAGCCCCTGGCCCTATCTTATATGAAGGATGGCCTTATGCCTATCCCATGCATGCTTAAACTCCTCCACTGTATTTGCAGCTGCCTCTTCTGCAGGAAGGCTATTCCATGCATCCACTACTCTCTCAGTAAAGTAATACTTCCTGATATTACTTTTAAACCTTTGCCCCTCTAATTTAAAACTATGTCCTCTTGTAGCAGTTTTTCTTCTTTTAAATATTCTTTCCTCTTTTACCTTGTTGATTCCCTTTTATGTATTTAAAAGTTTCTATCATATCCCCTCTGTCTCGTCTTTCTTCCAAGCTATACATGTTAAGGTCCTTTAATCTTTCCTGGTAAGTTTTATCCTGCAATCCATGTACCAGTTTAGTAGCTCTTCTCTGAACTCTCTCCAAAGTATCAATATCCTTCTGGAGATATGGCCTCCAGTACTGAGCACAATACTCCAAATGAGGTCTCACTAGTGCTCTGTAGAGCGGCATGAGCACCTCCCTCTTTCTACTGGTAATTCCTCTTGCTATACACCCAAGCATTCTGCTAGCATTTCCTGCTGCTCTATGACATTGTCTGCCTACCTTTAAGTCTTCTGAAATAGTGACCCCTAAATCCCTTTCCTTAGATACTGAGGTTAGGACTGTATCACTGATTTTATATTCTGCTCTTGGGTTTTTACGTCCCAGGTGCATTATCTTGCACTTATCAACATTAAATTTTAGTTGCCAGATTTTTGACCATTCCTCTAGTTTTCTTAAGTCCTTTTCCATTTGGTGTATTCCTCCAGGAACATCAACCCTGTTACAAATCTTTGTGTCATCAGCAAAAAGACACACCTTACCATTGAGGCCTTCTGCAATTTCGCTGATAAAGATATTAAACAATATGGGTCCCAGAACAGATCCCTGAGGTACCCCACTGGTAACAAGACCTTGGTCTGAATATACTCCATTGACTACAACCCTCTGTTGCCTGTCCCTCAGCCACTGCCTAATCCATTCAACAATATGGGAGTCCAAGCCCAATGACTGCACTTTATTGATAAGCCTTCTATGTGGGACAGTATCAAAAGCCTTACTAAAGTCTAGATAAGCGATGTCTACTGCACCTCCTCCATCTATTATTTTAGTCACCCAATCAAAAAAATCAATAAGATTAGTTTGACATGATCTCCCTGAAGAAAACCCATGCTGTTTTTCATCTTTCAATCCATGGGATTTTAGATGGTCCACAATCCTCTCCTTAAGTATGGTTTCCATTAATTTCCCCACTATTGATGTCAGGCTTACTGGCCTGTAGTTGCCCGATTCCTCCCTACTACCTTTCTTGTGAATGGGCACAACATTTGCTAATTTCCAATCTTCTGGGACTGTTGCCAGTGATTGGTTAAATAAATCTGTTAATGGTTTTGCTAGTTCACCGCTGAGCTCTTTTAATAGCTTTGGGTGTATCCCATCAGGCCCCTGTGACTTATTTGTATTAATTTTAGACAGTTGACTAAGAACCTCTTCCTCTGTAAAGACACATGCGTCAAAAGATTCATTAGTCTTCTTTCCTAACTGAGGTCCTTCTCCTTCATTTTCCTTTGTAAAAACTGAACAGAAGTATTCATTGAGGCAGTCAGCTAGTTCTTTATCTTCTTCCATATACCTTCCTTCTTTAGTTTTTAATTTGGTAATTCCTTGTTCTAGTTTCCTTTTTTCATTTATGTATCTGAAGAATGCCTTATCACCTTTTTTCCCTGACTGAGCTAATTTCTCTTCTGCCTGTGCTTTAGAAACTCTTATAACTTGTTTGGCCTCTCTCTGCCTAATCTTATAAATTTGTCTGTCATCCTCGTTTTTTTTTTTTTTTTATAATTCCTAAATGCTATCTTTTTGTTTTTAATGATTTTGGCCACTTCTGCTGAGTACCACAGTGGTCTCTTCCTTTTTTTGCTTTTACTGGCAAGCCTAATGCAATTTTCTGTTGCCTTCAATAGTGCCACTTTTAAGTAGTCCCATTTCTCCTGGACTCCAATTAAACTGTTCCAGTCTGATAGGGACTCGTATACCACTAATCTAATTTTAGAAAAGTCAGTTTTTCTAAAATCTAAAACTTTTGTTTTTGTGTGGTGTGACTCAGTCACTGTACTTATAGTAAACCACACTGACTGGTGATCACTAGATCCCAAGCTTTCCCCTACAGTAATATCAGATACCAAATTCCCATTTGTGAATACTAAATCTAAAATGGCCTCCTTCCGGGTTGGCTCCTCCACTACTTGCTGTAGAGATAATCCCAGTAGGGAATTTAGAATATCTGTACTCCTGGCAGAACTAGCTATTTTGGTTTTCCAGTTTACATCTGGAAGATTGAAGTCTCCCATAATGATAACTTCCCCCTTCAATGTCATTTTAGCTATTTCCTCAACTAGTAGATCATCTAATTCTTTGACTTGGCTAGGTGGTCTATATATCACACCTACACGAGTTACCTTATGATTATCGAGCTGCAAGGTAACCCAAACTGACTCTAAATTGTTCTCGCTAACTTGTATCAAATTAGATTTTATGCTATCTTTCACATACAGGGCCACCCCTCCCCCCTTCTTGCCTTCTCTGTCTTTCCTGTATAGAGAGAACCCTGGTATTGATATATCCCAGTCATTACTCCCCTTGAACCACGTCTCAGTAACAGCCACTACATCTATATTCTCAGATGCCATTATAGCCTCAAGCTCATTGATCTTATTCCCTAGACTGCGAGCATTTGTAGACAAGACTCTGAGCTTGTCATTTCTTGACCTTTTGTGCTACTGGCCTCTTCTGGCATTGTTCCGGGGGGCAGTTGGACTGCTGGATTATCACTCTTTTGCCCCCCTTTCCTAGTTTAAATGCTTCTTAGCAAATACTTGGAACTGTTCACCGAGGACATTCGTTCCCTTGAGAGAAAGATGCAAACCATCTTTCTTGTACAGTTCTTTTCCATTCCAACAAGAGCTAACATGAGACACAAAGCCAAACCCTTGGTTCAGACACCATTCACCAAGCCATACATTGAATTCCTTAATGCGCATCTTCCTGTCATGCTGAAGGTTATGCACAGGCAAAACTGCAGAGAATGAAACAGTTGATGCAACCTCCCGTATATCCTTTCCAAGTGTATGAAAAGCTTCTTTCACCTTTGAAACCTCATTGCAAGCCAGATCGTTTGTCCCAAGATGGAGAATAACATTTACTTCCCTTTCCTGCTTTGCTTGCCTAACAATATTTAGGATCCGTCGTTTATCCCTGCTAGCGGTAGCACCAGGGAGACATCTCACAACACCATTCTCCTCAAACTTCACACCTCTTATGATGGAATCGCCCACCAACAGCTGCTTACTATCAATCCTCACCTTCTCCTTTTTGTCTTTGGCTGCAGTCTTACATACTTTAGGCATGGGAGATGATTGTTTCTCACCCACTGTGCTTGAGCCATCCTCCATGTTGCTCTTGCACTCTGAAAGTGCTGCAAATGAATTATGGAGAGCCACAGACTGTGGGACATGCCTTCTATCCACAACTCTGTCTACCAGAACCTACAGTAACCCATCTTCCATTTCTAGGGGGCCTCTGTGGCAGCCCCAATCACCTCCGTCCCAGCCACCAGCAGCACCACAGATAAGGCAATAGTAGCATAGCGCTTCCATAAGCTGGAGCGTTGCTCCAGCCAATCGCAGCACTGGGAAGGGACACCTGTGTCTGGTGTCCCCTCCCTGACCTAGGAGGAGACATGGGCTAATGTCATCAGCCCCTCCCACCTCCAGCCGAGCCCCCCTGCAGCTCCATACATTGCTGGCGCTGTGATGGGCCGGTCTTCACTAGCCAGCCAATTGTAGCGATCGGGGCTGCAGGAAGGTGAGGAAGAGTTTTTCCGCCCCCATCTAAGATGGCTGACTGCCGATTAGTGCAGTCATCCGGTCACCGTGCGATGCGGCGCGGTGACCGGAGTTATCCATGACGTACTATTACGTCACCGACTTTCATGACGTTGTAGTACGTCATGTGTCGGGAAGGGGTTAAGGGTTAATTTACATAACAAATATTAATTAATAAATGACAATTAATAACCATTACTTCCACAACTGTCCCCCCAGCGAAGCTGGGTGATTAACCCCCCTCTAATTTTGGACCGCGACTTCTGTAAAAAGGTGGGAGGGCAGGCGGGACGAAGTATTCTCCTTTCAGGTATCAGCGACGGACGAGCTCCAGACCCGCTGGCCACCTGTATAAATACCCCAGATTCACGCCACTGGACTTTATTGACCAATCAGCACTGGGCAGAAAAAAGGTACCCAGCAACAGGTGGGCAACCAATGACTAATCACAGCTACTCCTTAAAATCAACTCAGATAAGCTATGAGCCACAGGGCAGCAGGGACAGTGTAAGATCCTATTCACCCTAATGGAGATCTATTAGGGTGAATAAGGAATATCGATATAAGTTATCGGCTATCGGCCTGAAAGTTCACAGGTTATCGGTATCGGTCTATCCCTACCATATACTCTTCTTGGCCTCGGATCTTGTGCTGTCTGTGTACACCATTTTTACTTGGACTTGAGGTGGATTTACGAACACTCGTTCCCGATAATGTCTTCCCATCTAAATGTGCTGCCATGTGATCGTATCCTTCATGCGGGCACCACCGATCTTGGCTTCTGGGCAGAAGATCGTGCTGTCTAAACAGCGATCTGCTGCCTAGAAACAATGATTCTGTATGAAGACGAGGGATCACCATAGCAATTCCCTCATCCTCATAGTGTGAAGAAGTCTCCTTCACTGATCAAGCAGCCGACTGTCGGGAAAGAACGCTTCCATTTGCCCCTCTAAACCCGACTTTACAGTTGTAGTTTACCTTTTTACCCCATGCCAGTGCTAACCCACCAAATAGAGGAATATGGCAATAATATTAAAGGGAACCTGTCACCAGGATTTTGTGTATAGAGCTGAGGACATGGGCTGCTAGATGGCCGCTAGCACATCCGCAATACCCAGTCCCCATAGCTCTGTGTGCTTTTATTGTGTAAAAAAAAACGATTTGATACCTATGCAAATGAATGTGAGATGAGTCAGGGACAGGACTCATCTCAGGTTAATTTGCATATGTATCAAATAGTTTTTTTACACAATAAAAGCACACAGAGCTATGGTGACTGGGTATTGCAGATGTGCTAGCGGCCATCTAGCAACCCATGTCCTCAGCCTTCTATACAAAATCCTGGTGACAGGTTCCCTTTAACATATAAAGCATAAGGCATGGAAGAGGGGTAAGCTTTGAATGGGTTGTCACATTAGAAGAACTTGCCTCCTAACCACAGGTGTCCTGGATACCGAGACCCATTCAGCACTATGGGACTGCTGGAGGTACCTGGGTACAAGCGCTCGCTATCTCTGGCAGAACTGAATCTAGAGGCGGACACAAATGCTTGTCTGCTGCTTCAGTCACATGGGGGACTACAGGTTCTCCCCTGTTCTCGTGATTGGCGAGGGCCTCATCGGTCGGACCACCACCTCAGACACGTATCTCCTATGTTCTTGTAATAGGACAAACTCTTTAACACCCCTCACCAATGTGAAAGGTTTAAAGGGCCCCTAAACCTTTTGTATAAATTTTATTAAAACTTATTCCAAATGGCATAAAATGAATATTACTCATATGTTGTATTTTTTCTGCCATTTGAAGTGCCTATAGCGCATTTGAATTTGTACACTCGTACACTGCTAACATGTCCGTGGTGTATGGGTGTATTGATTCCACTGCACGTTTTTTTGAAATAGGCAACTGAACGTCAGGTGCCTAGAACACTTTGCAGTCTGTAGACTCATACACCACTGACATGTCAGCAGTGTACTGGTGTACGAAATCCACTAGGGCTCCAGTGAGACAGGAGCACACGTCACTGCAGCTGCCTTTGCCAGCCCCGCTGTGTTAAAGAATGGCATAGCGCATACAATGCAATATCACAGGCTATGGTTGAGCAGGTGCAGGCAGGAGCAGCGATGGAGCGAGTGCGGCCAGGAGCTCTACTTAGCACATCGCTGATCCTTCCTGCACTTGCTCCACTGTAGCCTGGCATAGCACATCAGATATGCTATGCCAGGCTTTAGCGGAGCTGGCACTGGCACGAGCAGTGATGTGTGCTCCTGCCTGTACAGAACTCGCCGCGGCCCCAGTGGAGTTCATACACCAGTACACTTCTGACATGTCAGCGGTGTATGAGTCTACAGATTGCATAGGCACATAAACGTCACTTGTTTATTTCATAAGGAAAACATGAAAAAGTAAAGTACATTAGAAATATATATATTAGACATATTAATTTTCCGACATTTAGAATAGGTTTTAATAAAGTTTATACAAATCGTTAGGTACACTTATATTTTGGCGTTTTAATGGTTTTGTGCAGCCTGTTTATATTGATGACCTGTTCTCAGGATTGGTCACTATTATCAGATCGGCGAGGGTCCAACACACGCCCCCCCCTGCTGCTGTTCATTACATTGCACATCCTCTCCCCTGTAGTGGTGGCATAGTGTAATTACACTAAGAAGGAGCGAAGCCTCCTCCTTAAACAGCTGATCAGCAGGGTGTCGGAGCCCCGCCAATTAGATATTGGTGACCTTTCCTATTGGAGACGATAAGTCATCAATTCAAACATTGTGCACAACCCACTTCAAGTCCTCCTGTTGTTTCTATGCAATCCAATGCATAACAGTTTCTGCTGCAGTAATAACTGTCACCACTAGATGGCTCTTTCAAAACAGAGATCTGGAAGAGGATATTTATAGGCACTGTCATCAGGAAGTGAGTCAATGTGTGGCTTAAAGGGGTTGTCCGGGGTCAAACTTAATTTTTTTTTTAAAACCGCTTACTCACCGTTACTAGCCGAGTCTATGTTCCCCAGATGTTTTTAGGTAGCTTTTATACTGCAGCATGGCTCCTACAGTCCCCAACAGATTGTTTACATATCTGTTTATCTGTGCAATCACTTCCTGCCGCACTGCACTGTAGGTCCCAGCGCAGCACGGCATCTCCCGGTTTCTACATTCTAACATCGTATCCCTGCACCCGCCCCCCTCATACATATTCATAACTCATGCACATTACATGGGAGGAGTTTTCTATGCTAACTAGCATAGTGATCTGCCTCCATTCATTATAAAGCTCCATGCCCGGTGACGTCACCGGAGGGGCGGGGCTTAGCGCGATGTCTGCCGGCCTAGTTACCGCCGCTCCATCCACTCTGCATAATTACTTAGGCTGCCAGTGACGTCATCGGGCTCCCTGATCAGCGGAAGAGGAGGCTTTGCTTGCCTGCAAGGGACCCGGTACATCACTGAGAACAAGAAAACTTCCGGCCAAGAATTTACTGGATGAAAACGGGGCTTGAGAAATGTGTGCAAAAGGTAGTACATGCTACATGTTTGTAATGTGTAAGGTAGTCTGGTACTATTAGACCAATGTCCCCAATCCCGGACAACCCCTTTAAGCCACAGTGGTTCCCAGGAGGTTTAGACCATGTGACTATGCAGTGGTTGGGATAAGTAATGTTTAGGAAAGTACAGCAGTTTTTTTCTAGGTGTTGTGTGCGCGCGGATTTTAGGATTAGGTTTAGGGTAACAGAAGTTTTGGTGGTGGATATGGGTTCTGATGATCATTTGTGGACAGGTCTGGATTCTCCTAGGAGCCCATATATTTGAGGCACAACCCTGAAACTATATGAGAAGCAGAGGTCTCTTGTGGGTGAGGAGAGAACTAGGCCGGAGGAATGCAAAGATTGCCGAAGAAGGGGCCTGACAAAGGGGGAGCCATGAAAGAGCCTGCTATGAGTAATGCAGCTGTAGAGAGCTATGATACTGGTGAAATAATTGCAGTAGACATGAAGTTATCCCCTTTGAGACACACCCTAGGAGAGAATGGGAGGACAATGTCCAAGAAGATAGTGGGCTGCAGTGCGTGGGATAATCTTGAGAATGTTTGTGTCATAATTCTTTAAATATGATGTGTATGTGTGATTTGCATGTGGTGGTGTACTGTTTGTGCCCCTGGTTTCCTGACTGTTAGCTTTCTGGACAAGGTGCCAGAGTGTGTGGGCTCTGGAGGAGAGCAATGCAGATGTATGTCTGCATCACAACTTTGATAGGGGCAAAGAGAAGGATTTTATTTAACTCTGGGGCAGGTTATCAAGTATTTCTCCTCATGTGGCCCCATTTTCATGTAGAGTTCTGGACAGTGCTTGGGTGACAGGAGAGGGAATGCAGTCTGACCACAAAAGGTTCTTGCAGAACCTGATATTGACCTATGCACCTGTTAAGATCTCATTGTTGAAAGGTATCAGTCAGGAGAAGGGTACAATTTTTTTTCTAAGGCATTAGATATACCATGGAACACAGTGAAAACGGTCATCAAGAAGTGGATAAAGTTTGGCACAATAGTGACATTACCAAGAACTGGAGGTCCCTCAAAAATTGATTTAAAAAAATTGGTCTGGGAGGCTGCCAAGAGACCTACAGGATTTTCTGACAAGTAGTGGTTGTGTACTGCATGTGACACCATTCTCCCGTATTCTTCATATGTCTATGCAGCACGACAATGACTCAAAGCATACATGGACATGTATGCTTTGAGTCATTTGCCAGAAGGAGATCAAAGTTTTGGAATGGCCCAGACCAGACCTGAATCCAGTTGAAAATCTGTGGGTTCACCTGAAGAGGGCTGTACACGGAAGACCAAGCCAAGATTTGCCATGATGATAGAATACTACCCCAAAAAAATGGATGTGGTCATAAATTAACAGGGCACATATTTATGCAACCCAGAGGTCGCAATAGCGCCTGTACAAGTGTCTTGGACACCTGTTCAGGTTTTTTTTACTCCCTGAAAAAGTCTAATGCGTACCAAGACTTTCTATTGAGACCATCTTCCGTATCACACTCAGCAGTAAGGAGAAGCTTCTGACTCCTTGTTCTCGAGATCAACTGGGTCTCAGCGCTTGGACCCCTGCTGATCAACACTTTTAATATGCCCCTATGAAATATTGTCAAAAGTTTCAAAAAAGTGTAGTTGCTTTTTAATGTTGGGCAGGGGACCTGCTTGGGGTTTCTAAGCTCCTGGGGTGGGGGGTCTGGAGTGAATGCAAAGCAGGCTTATTGTAGCCAAGTGATAAAGTACAAGATCCACTTGGCTATAATAGCCTGCTGTGCATTCACTCCAGACCCCTCTCGGGGGCTTATTAATCCTATCATGGAGGGTAGCAATGTTATTTACATGGGACTGCATGTTGGAGAAGCTGACGGGAGGGGAGAGATGTTAGTTAGATGAGTAATGATTCCCCTGCATAAATAACAACCTCTGACGCCCCGTTCACACCACCACAATTTATTTCTGTTCTTCTGCTCTATAAGGCTACTTTCACACTAGCGTTGTTTAAATCCGGCGTTCAATTCCGACACCGGAACTGCCCGCCGGATCTGGAAAAACGTGTGAAAACGGATTACATTTGAATCCAGATCAGGATTTTGATCACAATGAAAAAATGCATTGGAAAAAACGTATCCGCCATTTATGGACTTTAACTTTTTTTTTCACTTTTTTTCGGGTTTAACATGCAAAAGCCGGATCCGGTTTGACTGAAAACACGGCGCTGGATCCGGC
Organism: Bufo bufo; assembly: GCF_905171765.1. Taxonomy (NCBI): domain Eukaryota; kingdom Metazoa; phylum Chordata; class Amphibia; order Anura; family Bufonidae; genus Bufo; species Bufo bufo. Next base: position 276,005,096 of record NC_053389.1, read on the forward strand.
GTTAATGCAAGTCAATGGGAAAAAGACCGGATCCGGCGTTCAGTCAAAGTGTTCAGGATTTTTGGCCGGAGGTAAAAATACAACATGCTACGGTTTTCTGAAAAGCCTGATCAGTCAAAAAGACTGAACTGAAGACATCCTGATGCATCCTGAACGGATTACTCTCCATTCAGAATGCATTAGGATAAAACTGATCAGTTCTTTTCCGGATTTGAGCCCCTAGGACGGAACTCAGCGCCGGAAAAGAAAAACACTAGTGTGAAAGTACCCTTAGAAGAGCAGAACAACAAAAATAACGTAAGTTCTGGATCGGGCACCTAACTGATCCGAACAGACATGAAAAGAGTCAGACTCCACTAGGGTTGTTGCGGGTTTTGTCCCGGTATCGATACGATACCGGGATTTCTGTTTTTTCGATACTGGGCTGCGCTACTGCGCAGTCTAGTATCTCTGAACATGAGCGCGCTGCTGTCAGCGTGCTCATGTTCCATGAGCCGCACAGGGGAGAAGGAAGCAGTCTCTCCCTCCCCCCTGTGCCATGGAGGTGTGGGCGCACTGCGCCACCAATGATAGGACTATTCGTACACAGAGCGGCGGCCAGAGATGTCCCAGCACTTACCATTATTCGGCTTCTCTAGTGGGCGTTCCTTCTCCCTGTGCTGCGATTGGACAGTGGTACAGACAGGGAGAAGGAACGCCCACTAGAGAAGCTGATGTCTCCTCCCCATTGCTCCGATAGTCATTAGCATATGGAGCAGGAGAGGAGACAGTAATGGGGCACAGCGAGCGAACGGAGCTGCGCCCAGGAATAATAGTAAGTGCTGGGACATCTCTGGGCGCCGCTCTGTGTAGCCTAATACTTAAAGACTACTTTATATGGGTCCAGACTTGGGTACTGGCAGATCAGTACTGGGTACTGGCAGATCAGCAGCAGTTAACCCCTCAGGTGCGGCACCTGAGGGGTTAACTGCCGCTGATCTGCCAGTACCCGCTTCCTGTATTAAGGGGTAATTATCATTGGTGGCGCAGTGTGCCCCTCAACCCCCCACCCCATTAAAATCATTGGTGGCACAGTGCCCCCTTCCCCCACCCCCCAGTATTAAAATCATTGGTGGCAGTGGCCACAGGGTCCTCTTCCCTCCCCCTAATTGGTGGTGCAGTGGCAGCTTCTGATCGGAGCCCCAGCTGTGTAATCCTGGGCCTCCGATCGGTTACCATGGCAGCCAGGACGCTACTGAAGCCCTGGCTGCCATGGTAACATCCCTGATGCTGTGTGCACAGAGCAGCAGGGACAGTGTGAAGTCCTATTCACCCTGATAGAGCTCTATCAGGGTGAATAGGACAAGGGATGAAAAAAATCCCAGGTTCTAGCCCCTAAGGGGGGAAATGGTTATTACGGTAAATAAAAAGTGTAAAAAATAAAAACACCAAAATATTAAGTATGAATCACCCCCTTTCCCAATTTCACATATAAAATGTATAAACAATAAATAAACATATCACATCGCCACGTCAGAAAAGTCCAAACTATTAAAATATTTTAAAAATCTATGCGGTGAACGCCAAACCGAAAAAAAAAACAAAAAACTGCGCAATTCGCCATTTTTTAAAATGCGGAATGCACGTGGCTTTTTTGGGTTTATTTTTTCACGTTGTATCGAGTATCACTTTTTTATGGTATCGAAACCGAATCAAAAATTTGGTATCGCAACAACTCTAGGTATCGCAACAACTCTAGACTCCACTGACTATGATGGAATCCGTTCAGTTTCTGTTCGGAATTATCTCTTTTTACCAGACAAAAAAGTCCTGCATGCAAGGGTTTTTTGTTTGTCACAGATTCTGTTAAAAAGACCAAACGCCCCGAACGGAGCCTCCAACGCAGATGTGAGCAAGTGTAGGCCTGCCTATTATCTATTTCTATTACTGTAACTTTCATACTCCTTCTCGGCTAAAGATACTCCTCAAAAATGGTAAGAAGATTATTTTTACTCTTCTGGAAAAAAAATGTAGTGCGACCTCTGATGCAACCACAGTACTTTAGTTATTTTTATTTCTCCACCCAAATAGATTTCAGTTTTTGTCAGATGAATTGTACAGGTTATTGGTGACATGAAAGGTGGACAAAGTTCAGAAATTATTTTTCTTGGTCTCATTTTTATTTATTTTTCCAGTTCATCCCTCATGACAGCACAACAGGAGGTTGTTCTCCTTTGACCTTCCTGGGACAGGAAACAGAGGTTAATAGGTCCCTCCCACCTCCACCCACCAGTGTTCTTCCTGTCCCTACAGGGGATAAACGCACAGAGGTTCCCTGCTCTAGTGTTGAAGAGATTCTACAAAAACATTTAGGGCCTAAGGCTGGGACTAGGATCGGGGGTGTGTGTGTGTGTGTGTGTGTGTGTGTGTGTGTGTGTGTGTGTGTCCGGCCTCTCCTTCCAGGTCTCGAATAGCCTTGCTAACACCTCTCTGGGTAGAGGTCCCTTAGCAGCCCAGAACCTACCTGGCGGAGTCCGAGCCTATAGGTGGGTTCTCTAATGGCCTTCTGATCCTTCCTACCCTATAAGTTGCCGTGCCAGTACCTCTTATGTGGAAGTCCCCTGGCTTGCTCCTAACCCTGACGAAGTTGGTAATGCAGCTGGTGGTTACCTCACTATGGACGGCTATGGGTTCATGGAGCTTAGATCCTCTGTTCCTTAATGGAGTTCAGCAGGATCGCGCCTTTTCTTTTCTCCTTACCAACGCTCCGTATGCAAGTGTTGGCAGAAGCTGCATGACATTATTGCTGCTTGCTTTGGCAGCACATACTCCAAGATTGGTAAGTAAACCATGCAAACTATTTGTCAGGTAAGTAAACCATGCATGAGTTTAACCAGCTGGATTGCCTCAACAGTTCTAATTACTTTAACCCCATAAGGACCCACGGCATACATGTACGGCGCTGATGGACGTGACTTAAGGACCAGCGCCGTACATGTACGGCGGGCTGATCGGGCGGGTGCAGGAGCTGCGCCCGCCTGATCAGCGGCAGGAATCTGGCAGTCACTGATAGCCGGACCCCTGCTGTATGCGCCGGTGCATTAACCCTCGCACTGCCGTGGTCAGTTCTGACCGCGGCACTTGTGGGATCCTGCCAGGTGCGGAGTGGCCATCGGGTCCCCGCGCTGCTGTGACGGGGACCCGATGGCATGAAATACAGCCCGATGCCTTCCTTAGGCATTGTGGTTGCCTTCCTTGACAGCCTGTGAGATCCAGCCCCCTGGCTATGAGCTGTGCGCTGCGATTGGCCAGCGCTGCAGCAAGAGACACGCCTCATACAAAAAATCAGTCCAGTGAGCGCAGACACCAGAGCCTATACCGGGCGAACGGAGCGGCGCCCGGACATACTAGTAAGTGCAGGGGGACCCCTGGGCGCCGCTCTGCCCACTGATATACATGGTTTTTAGTTTGTATACAAGTGAAAGGTCCTCTTTAAATAAATAAAAAAAGTATACATATTGGGTATCGTTGCATCTGTAAGCACCTGCTCTATACAAATGTCACATAAACTAAAAAATGTCACCGTAAAAAAAATTAATTATTAAAACAGTGTAAAAAAATATTTTTTTTTTGTCACCTTACATCACAAAAAGTGTAATACCAAGTGATCAAAAAGTCATATGCACCCCAAAATTGTACCAATCAAACCGTCATCTCATAAAAATTAGCCCCTACATAAAAAAATGTAAACTATGGCTTTCAGAATATGGAGACACTAAAAAAATTTTTTTTTCAAAAATGCTTTATTATGTAAAACTGAAACAAACCACCATATTTGGTATTGTCGCGTCTGTAACAACCTGCACTATAAAAATAGCACATGATCTAACCTGTCAATTGAACATTGTAAATAAAAAAATATATAAAAACGGTGCCAAAACAGCTATTTTTTGTTACCTTGCATCACAAAAATTGTAATATAGAGCAACCAAAAATCATCTGTACCCTAAAATAGTACCAACAATACTGCCACCTTATCCCGTAGTTTCCAAAATGGGGTCATTGTTTTGGAGTTTCTACTCTAGGGGTGCATCAGAGGGTATTCAAATGTGACATGGCAACTTAAAATTATCCCAGTGACATCTGCCTTCCAAAAACCATATGGCGTTCCTTTTCTTCTGCGCCCCGCTGTGTGCCCATACAGCAGTTTACGACCACATATGGGGTGTTTCTGTAAACTACAGAATCAGGGCAATAAATTGAGGTTTTTTTGTTTGGCTGTTAACCCTTGTTTTGTTACTGGAAAAAATTGATTAAAATGGAAAATCTGCCAAAAAAGTAAAATTTTGAAATTTAATCTACATTTTCCTTTAATTCTTGTGGAACACCTAAAGGGTTAGCAAAGTTTGTAAAATCAATTTTGAATACCTTGAGGGGTGTAGTTTCCAAAATGGGGCCATTTATGGGTGGTTTCTATTATGTAAGCCTCACAAAGTGACTTCAGACCTGAACTGCTCCTTTAAAAGTGGGTTTTGGAAATATTATTCAATATTTTAAGATTTGCTTCTAAACTTCTAAGCCTTCTAACGTCCCAAAAAAAGAAAATGTCATTTGCAAAATTATCTAAACATGAAGTAGACATATGGGGAATGTAAAGCAATAACTATTTTAGGAGGTATCACTATCTGTTTTAAAAGCAGAGAAAAATAAATTTTGAGAATTTTTCCAAATTTTTGGTATTTTTTTATAAATAAAAAATGAAATATTTTGACTCCAATTTACCACTGTCATGAAATACAATATGTCATGAGAAAACAGTCTCAGAATGGCTTGGATAAGTAAAAGCGTTTTAAAGTTATCACTACATAAAGTGACACATGTCAAATTTGCAAAAAATGGCCTGGTCCTTAACCACCTCCGGACCGCTGTACGCAGATTCGCGTTCCGGAGGTGGCAGCCCTGCGCTCAGCGACGCATATACGCGTCATCTCGCGTGAGCCGGGATTTCCTGTGAACGCGCGCACACAGGTGCGCGCGCTCACAGGAACGGAAGGTAAGAGAGTTGATCTCCAGCCTGCCAGCGGCGATCGTTCGCTGGCAGGCTGGAGATGTTTTTTTTTTAACCCCTAACAGGTATATTAGACGCTGTTTTGATAACAGCGTCTAATATACCTGCTACCTGGTCCTCTGGTGGTCCCCTTTGTTTGGATCGACCACCAGAGGACACAGGTAGCTCAGTAAAGTCCCACCAAGCACCACTACACTACACTACACCCCCCCCCCCCCGTCACTTATTAACCCCTTATTAGCCCCTGATCACCCCATATAGACTCCCTGATCACCCCCCTGTCATTGATTACACCCCTGTCATTGATCAACCCCCTGTAAAGCTCCATTCAGATGTCCGCATGATTTTTACGGATCCACTGATAGATGGATCGGATCCGCAAAACGCATACGGACGTCTGAATGAAGCCTTACACGGGCGTGATCAATGACTGTGGTTATCACCCCATATAGACTCCCTGATCACCCCCCTGTCATTGATTACCCCCCTGTCATTGATCAACCCCCTGTAAAGCTCCATTCAGATGTCCGCATGATTTTTACGGATCCACTGATAGATGGATCGGATCCGCAAAACGCATACGGACGTCTGAATGAAGCCTTACAGGGGCGTGATCAATGACTGTGGTTATCACCCCATATAGACTCCCTGATCACCCCCCTGTCATTGATTACACCCCTGTCATTGATCAACCCCCTGTAAAGCTCCATTCAGATGTCCGCATGATTTTTACGGATCCACTAATAGATGGATCGGATCCGCAAAACGCATACGGACGTCTGAATAAAGCCTTACAGGGGCATGATCAATGACTGTGGTGATCACCCCATATAGACTCCCTGATCACCCCCCTGTCATTGATCACCCCCCCTGTCATTGATTACCCCCCTGTAAAGCTCCATTCAGATGTCCGCATGATTTTTACGGATGCACTGATAGATGGATCGGATCCGCAAAACGCATACGGACGTCTGAATGAAGCCTTACACGGGCATGATCAATGACTGTGGTTATCACCCCATATAGACTCCCTGATCACCCCCCTGTCATTGATCACCCCCCTGTCATTGATCACCACCCCTGTCATTGATCACCACCCCTGTCATTGATCACCACCCCTGTCATTGATCACCACCCCTGTCATTGATCACCACCCCTGTCATTGATCACCACCCCTGTCATTGATCACCACCCCTGTCATTGATCACCACCCCTGTCATTGATCACCACCCCTGTCATTGATCACCACCCCTGTCATTGATCACCACCCCTGTCATTGATCACCCCCCTCTGTCATTGATCACCCTCTGTAAGGCTCCATTCAGACATTTTTTTGGCCCAAGTTAGCGGAATTTTTATTTTTTTTTCTTACAAAGTCTCATATTCCACTAACTTGTGTAAAAAAATAAAATCTCACATGAACTCACCATACCCCTCACGGAATCCAAATGCGTAAATTTTTTTAGACATTTATATTCCAGACTTCTTCTCACGCTTTAGGGCCCCTAGAATGCCAGGGCAGTATAAATACCCCACATGTGACCCCATTTCGGAAAGAAGACACCCCCAGGTATTCCGTGAGGGGCATATTGAGTCCATGAAAGATTGAAATTTTTGTCCCAAGTTAGCGGAACGGGAGACTTTGTGAGAAAAAAATAAAAAATATCAATTTCCGCTAACTTGTGCCAAAAAAAAAAATTTTCTATGAACTCGCCATGCCCCTCATTGAATACCTTGGGGTGTCTTCTTTCCAAAATGGGGTCACATGTGGGGTATTTATACTGCCCTGGCATTCTAGGGGCCCCAAAGCGTGAGAAGAAGTCTGGTATCCAAATGTCTAAAAATGCCCTCCTAAAAGGAATTTGGGCCCCTTTGCGCATCTAGGCTGCAAAAAAGTGTCACACATCTGGTATCGCCGTACTCAGGAGAAGTTGGGGAATCTGTTTTGGGGTGTCATTTTACATATACCCATGCTGGGTGAGATAAATATCTTGGTCAAATGCCAACTTTGTATAAAAAAATGGGAAAAGTTGTCTTTTGCCAAGATATTTCTCTCACCCAGCATGGGTATATGTAAAAAGACACCCCAAAACACATTCCCCAACGTCTCCTGAATACGGCGATACCACATGTGTGACACTTTTTTGCAGCCTAGGTAGGCAAAGGGGCCCACATTCCAAAGAGCACCTTTCGGATTTCACTGGTCATTTACCTACTTACCACACATTAGGGCCCCTGGAAAATGCCAGGGCAGTATAACTACCCCACAAGTGACCCCATTTTGGAAAGAAGACACCCCAAGGTATTCCGTGAGGGGCATGGCGAGTTCCTAGAATTTTTTATTTTTTGTCACAAGTTAGTGGAAAATGATGATTTTTTTTTTTTTTTTTCATACAAAGTCTCATATTCCACTAACTTGTGACAAAAAATAAAAACTTCCATGAACTCACTATGCCCGTCAGCGAATACCTTGGGGTCTCTTCTTTCCAAAATGGGGTCACTTGTGGGGTAGTTATACTGCCCTGGCATTCTAGGGGCCCAAATGTGTGGTAAGGAGTTTGAAATAAAATTCTGTAAAAAATGACGAGTGAAATCCGAAAGGTGCTCTTTGGAATATGGGCCCCTTTGCCCACCTAGGCTGCAAAAAAGTGTCACACATCTGGTATCTCCGTATTCAGTAGAAGTTGGGGAATGTGTTTTGGGGTGTCATTTTACATATACCCATGCTGGGTGAGAGAAATATCTTGGCAAAAGACAACTTTTCCCATTTTTTTTTATACAAAGTTGGCATTTGACCAAGATATTTATCTCACCCAGCATGGGTATATGTAAAAAGACACCCCAAAACACATTCCTCAACTTCTCCTGAATACAGAGATACCAGATGTGTGACACTTTTTTGCAGCCTAGGTGGGCAAAGGGGCCCATATTCCAAAGAGCACCTTTCGGATTTCACTCGTCATTTTTTACTGAATTGGATTTCAAACTCCTTACCACACATTTGGGCCCCTAGAATGCCAGGGCAGTATAACTACCCCACAAGTGACCCCATTTTGGAAAGAAGAGACCCCAAGGTATTCGCTGATGGGCATAGTGAGTTCATGGAAGTTTTTATTTTTTGTCACAAGTTAGTGGAATATGAGACTTTGTATGAAAAAAAAAAAATAAATCAGCATTTTCCACTAACTTGTGACAAAAAATAAAAAATTCTAGGAACTCGCCATGCCCCTCACGGAATACCTTGGGGTGTCTTCTTTCCAAAATGGGGTCACTTGTGGGGTAGTTATACTGCCCTGGCATTCTAGGGGCCCAAATGTGTGGTAAGGAGTTTGAAATCAAATTCTGTAAAAAATGACCTGTGAAATCCGAAAGGTGCTCTTTGGAATATGGGCCCCTTTGCCCACCTAGGCTGCAAAAAAGTGTCACACATCTGGTATCTCTGTATTCAGGAGAAGTTGAGGAATGTGTTTTGGGGTGTCTTTTTACATATACCCATGCTGGGTGAGATAAATATCTTGGTCAAATGCCAACTTTGTATAAAAAAATGGGAAAAGTTGTCTTTTGCCAAGATATTTCTCTCACCCAGCATGGGTATATGTAAAATGACACCCCAAAACACATTACCCACCTTCTCCTGAGTACGGAGATACCAGATGTGTGACACTTTTTTGCAGCCTAGGTGGGCAAAGGGGCCCATATTCCAAAGAGCACCTTTCGGATTTCACAGGTCATTTTTTTACAGAATTTGATTTCAAACTCCTTACCACACATTTGGGCCCCTAGAATGCCAGGGCAGTATAACTACCCCACAAGTGACCCCATTTTGGAAAGAAGAGACCCCAAGGTATTTCGTGATGGGCATAGTGAGTTCATAGAACTTTTTATTTTTTGTCACAAGTTAGTGGAATATGAGACTTTGTAAGAAAAAAAAAAAAAATCATCATTTTCCGCTAACTTGTGACAAAAAATAAAAAGTTCTATGAACTCACTATGCCCATCAGCGAATACCTTAGGGTGTGTACTTTCCGAAATGGGGTCATTTGTGGGGTGTTTGTACTGTCTGGCCATTGTAGAACCTCAGGAAACATGACAGGTGCTCAGAAAGTCAGAGCTGCTTCAAAAAGCGGAAATTCACATTTTTGTACCATAGTTTGTAAACGCTATAACTTTTACCCAAACCATTTTTTTTTTACCCAAACAATTTTTTTTTATCAAAGACATGTAGAACTATAAATTTAGAGCAAAATTTCTATATAGATCGTTTTTTTTGCAAAATTTTACAACTGAAAGTGAAAAATGTCATTTTTTTGCAAAAAAATCGTTAAATTTCGATTAATAACAAAAAAAGTAAAAATGTCAGCAGCAATGAAATACCACCAAATGAAAGCTCTATTAGTGAGAAGAAAAGGAGGTAAAATTCATTTGGGTGGTAAGTTGCATGACCGAGCAATAAACGGTGAAAGTAGTGTAGGTCAGAAGTGTAAAAAGTGGCCTGGTCTTTCAGGGTGTTTAAGCACTGGGGGCTGAGGTGGTTAAAGGGAACCCGTCATCAACTTTATGCTGACTGTACTGAGGGCAGTATAAATTAGTGACAGAAATACTGATTTTAGCGGTGTGTCACACATCAGCTAAAAGTAAGTGGTTGTCGAGAACCAACATCACAATCATTGCAGACTAGGCCTGGAAAAGAGTCACGGCCACCAGAGAAGAGTCCTGGTTATTCATAAATTCCTGCTGTCCCTGCCCACCTGCTGATGACTGACAGTCTTCTACCTAGTTTTCTCCCTTTCTCTCTAGGAGAGAACTGCCAATCAGCAGATGGGTGAGAGAGCAGGAGATTATGAATAACCAGGACTTTTCTCAAGTAGATTTAACTCTTTTCAAGGCCTGTGTTGCAATGATTATGATGCTGGTTCTTTGCAACCACTTACTTTTAGCTGATGTGTGACACACCGCTGACATCAGTATTTCTTTCACTACTTTATACTGCCCTCAGTACCGTCAGCATAAAGTTAATGACAAGTTCCCTTTAAGGTGAGAAATGGCAGGGTCCTGAAGGGGTTAATTGTGAATCTGTGTGTGGATCTAAATGGGAACTCAGGCGATAGTAGCATCACCTGTTTCTTTATTGAAGACCGAATGTGGATTTAAAATTTTCAGACTGCATTCAATTGACAAGGTCGCAGACTTAAATCTTTCAGGTCTAGCGTACCAGGCATAAAAGTAACAGGCTAGGAGGCAGGAAGTTAAGTTAAAGCTAAAGGGGTCCTAAGGTAAGGACCCAGTGTAACAGAAAGATTAGGGAAAGCCTAGTGGAGATGAGCGGTAGTTCCAGCTATGCACTCTACTATCATTTGGGGAGTGAAGTAGCCTACAGTCCCTATTCACGATCTACAGTTTAGCGCAAAGCCATGTTTGGAGCCACATTCCTCCATGGACAATGTATGTATGTAATTCAAGGAGTGCAAGACATATATGTGTACCGGCCTTGTGATTTATAGTGTATAGTATACTCTACACCTGGAGATAGTATGGGTCAGCCTGAAGTTAAGGAACATTAGTGTAACCAGAGCACTGAAATTTAGTAAAGATCCTACTCAGACCTGTTATAATGGGAGGTAGCATGATCCTGGATTGGAATTCTTCTTGTATGGATTACAGCTATCCCTTCTATGGCAATACATTGGTATATCTACTTCAAGACAAGTGATTTTCAGTAAATGTCAACTTATGCTCAACTAAACTCTTCTCTGTTATTCTATCTATTTTCACCTAATGGTGCTGATGTCACGAACATGGTGCTGTCATGAGGGATGAGCTGGAAAATAGGAATTAGATTTACCGGTAATTCGGTTTCCAGAGATTCCCGCATGACAGCACCCGTACATTCCCTCCCGTACTAACTACTATGTAAATATTGCATAGAATATTTTCTCAAGATTTTAATATATCGGTTGCATTCATCCGGAAAAACACTGGTAGGTGGAGGTGGGAGGGACCTTTTTTAACCTCTCTGTGTACTGTCCCAAGAAGGTCAAAGGGGAACAACCTCCTTTGTGCTGTCATGAGGGAATCTCTGGAAACCGAATTACCAGTAAGTCTAATTCCTATTATCTTACATGACAGAAACGTGGCATTTTAACAGGTGTGTAGACTTATTATAAGCACTGTGTATACATTGGATAATTTGGGGCTTCGGACAGTTTTCTGTGTAGGGACACCTTTGAAGGGAATCTGTCACCAGCGAGTGAGTGGTGAGTGGGCTTATGCCTTTTGATCAAAATGTACACTAATGCCTTGGGCCGGACTGGGACAAAAAATAGGCCCGGGCATTTTTGACTGAGCAGCCCAATCACATGACCCCCAACAGGCCCCACCCCCTTGCAGTCTAGGGGCGGAGCCAAAACTGGAAGCACAATTGAGAGGCAGGGCCAGTCACCAGTAAGATAGGAAGGCTTCAGCCAACACACAAGCTTCTTTGGGGTCCCCAGGTGACATTAGGGGTCTTAGTAGGATCCGGCCACTTAATCCGGCAGAAAATGCAAGGAATCGACTGGACACAAAGCACAGCGTGCAGCGGTTTATGTCCCGCTGATTCTCTGCATTTTTCCCAGATTGTGGCCGGATCTCTGCCGTACCCCATTATAGTTAATGGGGCTGGCGGGCATTCTGTCTGCATCCAGCAGTGCCGGATCCAGTGAATTCTCAGCTGGAACAGCCTGCCAGGATCACTAACGCAGATGTGAAAGTAGCCTAATACAGCGCCCCATACCTCTTATATCCAGTGACGTCTCCTCTGATGTAGATGTTCTCTTTCTTCATCTTCTCCATTCAGACCAGACCGCCATGATATTTTCTTTCAGCCACCTCTCATCTCTGCAGAGTTTGACAGACATCTTAGTTTCCTACTTTTCCATCATCCTCCAATTAACATCCCATCATGCACCCCCAATACTGAGAAGCTGTGCTCCCCAAAACTATACTGCAAAAAGAACTGTGCTAAGCTGATGCTGTGCCAGGGTGCCCCCACAGTAATGGTGCTCCCAAAGTCCCAACAATAGCAATTATCTCTTTGCCAGAGTGCATTTAGTAGTAATAGTGCTCCTACAGTGCCCCCTACAGTAATTGTGTCCCACAAGTAATAATGCTCCCATAGTCCCCCAGTTGTAATAAAGCCCACCATAATGCCCCGATAGTAATAATTCTCTTTATAATGTGTGACAGTAGAACCCCCCCTCCCCTTATAATGTGCACCAGTACAAAAAATGCCCCGTTGTGTGGCAGTAAAAAAAGAAATACCTCCTCTTAGTGCAACCAGTAGAGCCAATGTCCCCAGAGTGCCCTCATATGTTCCAATGACCCGTACTGTGTGCCACTACAAATAACACTTAGTGCCACCAGCTGAGCTTACGTGCCCATAGTGACCTTATAATTTGTGCCAGTATAAAATACTCCCATATAGTCCCCCAGAAGATGCTCCCATAGTGCTCCTTCCCCGTCTCCATAGTGCCCTCCATAATGTGGCACTATAAAATGCCCCTATAGACTGCCCCACATAGATACCCCCATAAAGCTCCTTTCCTCCCTTCCCCATAGTGGCATCAAAATGGGTGCCAGTATTAAATGCCCCTAGATAATGCCCTCATAGTGCTCTTGTCCCCCACTTCTCCATAGTGCCCACCTATAATGCGTGCCAGTATACAGGGCCCCCAGTAGATGCCCCCATAGTGCAGTCATACACGCACTCTCCCCATACATGGACGCAGTCATACACGCACTCTCCACATACATGGACGCAGTCATACACGCACACGCTCCACATACATGGACGCAGTCATACACGCACTCTCCACATACATGGACGCAGTCATACACGCACTCTCCACATACATGGACGCAGTCATACACGCACACACTCCACATACATGGACGCAGTCATACACGCAATCTCCACATACATGGATGCACTCGCCACATACATGGACGCAGTCATACACGCACTCTCCACATACATGGATGCAGTCATACACACACTCTCCACATACATGGACGCAGTCATACACGCACTCTCCACATACATGGACGCAGTCATACACGCACTCTCCACATACATGGACGCAGTCATACACGCACTCTTCACATACATGGACGCAGTCATACACGCACTCTCCACATACATGGACGCAGTCATACACGCACTCTCCACATACATGGACGCAGTCATACACGCACTCTCCACATACATGGACGCAGTCATACACGCACTCTCCACATACATGGACGCAGTCATACACGCACTCTCCACATACATGGACGCAGTCATACACGCACTCTCCACATACATGGACGCAGTCATACACGCACTCTCCACATACATGGACGCAGTCATACACGCACTCTCCACATACATGGACGCAGTCATACACGCACTCTCCACATACATGGACGCAGTCATACACGCACTCTCCACATACATGGACGCAGTCATACACGCACTCTCCACATACATGGACGCAGTCATACACGCACTCTCCACATACATGGACGCAGTCATACACGCACTCTCCACATACATGGACGCAGTCATACACGCACTCTCCACATATATAGACACCCAGCTTTCCTGCTCTGCCTCTCCCGCATACACTAATGCCTCTGCACTTGTGCCATCCAGGATAGCAGGGAAGCTGGATGACATTTCATGATATAATTCACCCAGCTTTCCTACTGTACTGCAGGTCACATGTGCACAGTCTGGGAAAGCTGACTATAACCCCAGTTCCCCTGCTACTCACATCACTGGTGCAGTAGTTGTGACAATCCATCTGATGTTCAGCATGGTGGGCAGGAAAGTTCAGGCTGCAGGAATCGTGGGCAGAAAAGGGGGCGGGGCTATTATAGCTCCGCCCACATCGGGCTGTTCTGTTGCTGGTCACCACTGTCCGTCATAAGAACTAAGGAGGGGAGAGGCGGAGCGATGTCACTGATGTCAGGAGGTCAGTGACAGAGTGCAAGTGGTGCAGGAGAAGTCAGCTGCTCTGACAGGGGCCGGGGTGACTAAGTACAGTGACTGCTCTCGGGCCCCGAAGCAGCTGCTTCCCTGATAGTTACACCACTGGGAAGTGCTCATCTCCACTCCTGCCCAGCTGATTGTGTTCGGCCCGGCCCACCAGGCGGCCCGGCCCACCGGGCAAACGCCCGGTCTGCCCTATGGCCAGTCCGGCCCTGCTAATGCCTCTTGTACAGCATGTAGTATAGGGGGCTGTACACTTTAATATGGCGCTGAGAAGCGAGTTTCATTAGATCAAAGCATAGCATTGTGGATGTGCGATCCAGTTCTGTTTTTCTCCCCTTTATGTCTCTTTAAAGGGGAGTAGCTCACTCCTGTGACCAGCGATTGGCTGCAGCAGTGTCAAAATGGGGAGCACTTTGGTCAGAGAGAGAGAGAGAGAACCGTGAACCAGTGCTGGGAAGCAGGTAAATAGGCTTCTCTTCACAGGTTTGCCCAAGAGGGTGAAGGCTTGCACAAACCCTTTAAGTTCAGGGGTCTGACACTCTAGCTCAGGGCTGGCCAACCTGCGGCTCTCCAGCTGTTGTAAAACTACAATTCCCACCATGCCATGCTGTAGGCTGATAGTTGTAGGCTGTCTGGGCATGCTGGGAGTTGTAGTTTTGCAACAGCTGGAGAGCCGTAGGTTGGCCAGCCCTACTCTAGCTGTTGGAGCACGCTGGGAGGAGTTGTTTATCATTTCCTTCTGTGGGAGTTCCAAGAGAGAGTTGACAGGTCCTCTTATATTATATTTTTTTTATATATATATATATATATATATATATATATATCTCAATTTCTGTCTGTCTGTTCTTTTATGCATGACCAAACGACTGGACCAATCTGCACCAGATTTGACACAGGTACATCCGGTGTCTGGGAAGGCTTTCAATTGGGTCTCTGCTCTCTAGGACGCACCATTCCTGTCATATTCCCCAAAAAATGCATTAGCCAATAGGAGCTTGCAGCTTCGCTCACATTCTAACTGCCATTCACACAGTCACATGACCCTTATTATCCAATAGAAGCTCGCAGGTCCTTCAGTCTTGACATGCACAGTTACATCAGGTTTCCACAACAAGACCTGTGGAGGTCTTATATTAAGGGGGTGGAGAACAGTGGGAGAGACACTCAAAGGTGAGGGGCCCTTTGCAGGGCAGTGTGGGGGGTCACAACGGGGCGGGCCGCTGTGTAGGTCATTGTTAAGGGGCGGAATGCTGTGGAGGTCACTGTTAAGGGGGTGGGCCTATGTGGGGGGGGGGGGGTCACTGTTAAGGGGGCAGGCTGCTGTGAAGGCCAATGTTAAGGGGCGGGACCCCGTGGAGGTCACTGATAAGGGGTAGATCGCTGTGGAGGGTCACTGTAAAGGGTGCGGGCCACTGAGGAGGTCAGTGTTAAAGGAGCAGGGTACTGTGGAGGTCAATGTTATAGGGGTGGGGTGCTGTAGAGGTCAATGTTAAGGAGGCAAGCTCTGTGAAGGTCACTGTTAAAGAGGTGGGCCACTGTGTAGGTCACTGTTAAGGGGACGGGGTGCTGTGGAGGTTTAGTGTTAAGGGGATGGGAGAACACTGTTATGAGGGGGCTGTGAAAGTCACAGTTAACGGGGTGGGCTGCTGTGGAGGTCACTATTAAGAGAGAGGGGTGCTGTAGAGGTCACTGTTATAGTGGACACTGTGGATATCTTTTAATTACACACACACAAACATTAAATGAAATAGTCGAAATATACCTGTGCAAAGCCAGGTCATCCTGCTAGTATTAAATAAAGCTGAGCTGCAGTACCTCTCACAACTTGTGGACAGGTGCGGCGCTGTTTTTCTAAGAAAGCAGCCATGTTTTCCTAATCCCAGGTGACTCCTTCATTATTCTTGTCAGTTATTTCTTGTACAGTGCAATGGTCGTAAATATCCATATTTATGGTTGGCGGATATATTCTCCCTGAATACATATCCAGATATATTTTACAGACTGATGTTTCTCTTTATTCCTATTCTATTTCTATTTATTTCTTTCCTCATTTACTTGTGCAATTTTCCCTCATTTATAGCTTTCAGTTTGGAGGCATTTGTGGTGTAGACTTTGGCTCCTCCAGGTATCTTCATTAGGTAACCATGACTACTGCTAATCTTCTAATTTTATGGCAGAACGTCTTCGTTCTCGTCTATGGTTACAGAGAAGTGATAATTTGTAAATCTTGTTTGCACCTCTAGGACGGGGTCAGACGAAGTAGACGGTACAAGAGACTGATTTTTATTTTATTTTTTTCATATGCAATCACATTTATCACCTATCCACAGGGGCTTTGATCGTTTTTGCGGTTTCATTTTTCTTCCCTATACTCCTTCAGCCATAACCTCTCTAGATCTCAATACCGAAATTAAATGGATCAGTTTTGATTTTGCACATCAGGGGCATCCGTTCTTTTAGGAAGCAGGGGGCTTCAAATCGGACATGGTGTAAAAAAAAACAGTCCAGCAAAATCTGCCTTCCAAAAACCGTATGGCATTCCTTTCCTTCTGCGCCCTGCCGTGTGCCCGTACAGCGGTTTACGACCACATATGGGGTATTTCTGTAAACTACAGAATCAGGGCCATAAATATTGAGTTTGGTTTGGTTGTTAACCCTTGCTTTGTAACTGGAAAAAAATTATTAAAATGGAAAATCTGCCAAAAAAGTGAAATTTTGAATACCTTGAGGGGTGTAGTTTATAGAATGGGGTCATTTTTGAGTGGTTTCTATTATGTAAGCCTCGCAAAGGGACTTCAGTCCTGAACTGGTCCCTAAAAATTGGGTTTTTGAAAATTTCTGAAAAATGTCAAGATTTGCTTCTAAACTTCTAAGCCTTGTAACATCCCCAAAAAATAAAATATCATTCCCAAAATGATCCAAACATGAAGTAGACATATGGTGAATGTAAAGTAATAACTATTTTTGGAGGTATTACTATGTATTATAGAAGTAGAGAAATTGAAACTTGGAAATTTGCCATTTAAATTTTTTTTTGGGTAAATTTGGTATTTTTTTTTATAAATAAAAAAAAAAATTTGACTTCATTTTACCAGTGTCATGAAGTACAATATGTGACGAAAAAACAATCTCAGAATGGCCTAGATAAGTCAAAGTGTTTTAAAGTTATCACCACTTAAAGTGACACTGGTCAGATTTGTAAAACATGGCCTGGTCCTTAAGGTGAAATAATGCTGTGTCCCTAAGGTGTTAAAGGGGTTGTGCACCTTTGGGGAGTTTTGACAAACCCCTCCCGCCCACTCTTCGAAGTGAAGCATACTTACCTGCTTCCTAGCGCTGGCTTCCCGCTACTTCTTTCCTTGGCTGCTCTGCTCCCAGGATGTAAACTTCCTGGGAGTGCAGTGGAGCAACCGAGGCTGGGGAGAGGAGGAGTGGGGAGTCAGTGCTGGGAAGCAGGTAAGTATGCTTCACTTCAAAGGTCTTCCCAAGAGTGTGGGGGGGGGGGGGGGTTTGCAAAACACAACCCCTTTAAGGAAAATCTTAGTGGAGCTCTCTACTTTAAGAGTACAGTACTACAATATCCTATTGTTCCCAGGAAGAAGCTGATGCAGTGATTTCAGTTTGTTCCTCTTGTCTCAGCTATTTTAATGCCTGGAATGCAAGAAGTTTTTATAATTCCCAGTTAATTTTCTTCAGCTTCACTTCATATTGCAAAGGGGGACTTTTTTTTATTTTTTTATTCAACCGGTTGTCTGATTTTCTAATAGGGCCCCTGGGATGCTTAAATGGTCACTAACTTTTCACACAACTTTGCATAAATCAATAGTACAAGCGGCTGTAATAAATTTTGTAATAGATCTTTCATCAGAGAGAAAGGCCTAGTTCTCATTTTATCAGCTGTTTACCTGTCATTACAGCTAAATGCTTTTCTCTTTAAATCCGTCCAGGACGGGAGCAGCTCACAGAAGAATTATATTTCTCATGTCAATACAAGTGTTTGCAGAGGGGAGGGGGAGGAGTGAACAGGAGAGGCAACATAGACTGCTGCAGCTACATAGGAAGTTTATACAGGTTCTTCTCAAAAAATTAGCATATTGTGATAAAGTTCATTATTTTCTGTAATGTACTGATAAACATTAGACTTTCATATATTTTAGATTCATTACACACAACTGAAGTAGTTCAAGCCTTTTCTTGTTTTAATATTGATGATTTTGGCATACAGCTCATGAAAAACCAAAATTCCTATCTAAAAAAATTAGCATATCATGAAAAGGTTCTCTAAACGAGCTATTAACCTAATCATCTGAATCAACTAATTAACTCTAAACACCTGCAAAAGATTCCTGAGTCTTTTAAAAACTCCCAGCCTGGTTCATTACTCAAAACCGCAATCATGGGTAAGACTGCTGACCTGACTGCTGTCCAGAAGGCCATCATTGACACCCTCAAGCAAGAGGGTAAGACACAGAAAGAAATTTCTGAACGAATAGGCTGTTCCCAGAGTGCTGTATCAAGGCACCTCAGTGGGAAGTCTGTGGGAAGGAAAAAGTGTGGCAGAAAACGCTGCACAACGAGAAGAGGTGACCGGACCCTGAGGAAGATTGTGGAGAAGGATCGATTCCAGACCTTGGGGGACCTGCGGAAGCAGTGGACTGAGTCTGGAGTAGAAACATCCAGAGCCACCGTGTACAGGCGTGTGCAGGAAATGGGCTACAGGTGCCGCATTCCCCAGTGAAGCCACTTTTGAACCAATAACAGCGGCAGAAGCGCCTGACCTGGGCTACAGAGAAGCAGCACTGGACTGTTGCTCAGTGGTCCAAAGTACTTTTTTCGGATGAAAGCAAATTTTGCATGTCATTCGGAAATCAAGGTGCCAGAGTCTGGAGGAAGACTGGGGAGAGGGAAATGCCAAAATGCCTGAAGTCCAGTGTCAAGTACCCACAGTCAGTGATGGTCTGGGGTGCCATGTCAGCTGCTGGTGTTGGTCCACTGTGTTTTATCAAGGGCAGGGTCAATGCAGCTAGCTATCAGGAGATTTTGGAGCACTTCATGCTTCCATCTGCTGAAAAGCTTTATGGAGATGAAGATTTCATTTTTCAGCACGACCTGGCACCTGCTCACAGTGCCAAAACCACTGGTAAATGGTTTACTGACCATGGTATTACTGTGCTCAATTGGCCTGCCAACTCTCCTGACCTGAACCCCATAGAGAATCTGTGGGATATTGGGAAGAGAAAGTTGAGAGACGCAAGACCCAACACTCTGGATGAGCTTAAGGCCGCTATCGAAGCATCCTGGGCCTCCATAACACCTCAGCAGTGCCACAGGCTGATTGCCTCCATGCCACGCCGCATTGAAGCAGTCATTTCTGCAAAAGGATTCCCGACCAAGTATTGAGTGCATAACTGAACTTAATTATTTGAAGGTTGACTTTTTTGTATTAAAAACACTTTTCTTTTATTGGTCGGATGAAATATGCTAATTTTTTGGTTTTTCATGAGCTGTATGCCAAAATCATCAATATTAAAACAAGAAAAGGCTTGAACTACTTCAGTTGTGTGTAATGAATCTAAAATATATGAAAGTCTAATGTTTATCAGTACATTACAGAAAATAATGAGCTTTATCACAATATGCTAATTTTTTGAGAAGAACCTGTATTTCATCACAAGTGCTTTATACACAACCATACAGGTTAGAACTTTTCTGTAATGTCCTCATGATACTGGGGCTGCTTCTGAGTAAGTAAGAGAAGGATAGGAAGCAGATTCGCCTCTACTTTCTGTGTGGAGTGGATGACAGCTAAAAAAAAATTCTAAAAAATGCCAGATACAAGTCATATAGAAGCCAGAAATAGTCTTATTTCTCATGTACACACACTGTAACATTGATTTTAACGCAAAGTTTGTTGAAAGGTTTGCTATGCTTTAAATTGTTAATAAAATCTACTTACTAATTTACTTGTGTTAGCCAAAGTGCCTCCTTTCCGCTGTATATTTCATTCTTCTACCCCTTTTATAATGGTCATCAGGGGATGCGGCCACTGTTGCACTTCAGCAACGGTGACCAAGCTTATGCAGGACAGAGCCCTGGACTCTGGTGTACGGAATCGCGGCAGTTGCACATGGGCATGCAGGTACATCAGCTCCCATCTTGGCCACCTCCCATCAGCGCTTGTAGTTTGTCTACTGCAGCTCCAGCGCATGCGTAGTAACTCTGGAGACGTTCTAACAGCTCCTGCCAGCCCTTAGATTGACTGTGTCACAATTGCGGGTCCCCCACTAGCTCACTAGCCTTGGATTTATTTTACACATTGTCCTGTGATTAATGACATGTACTAAAGATCCAGGGCCTGCGTTGTAGCCCTGGAACTATAGTACACTGCGCTGCAGAGCGATCGCAGCTGTCACTGATAACATTATCAGGGGTCAGACAGTGCGCAGACTCTGTGTGCCAATATATCTTTGGTGTAGTTTGTGCAAACAGTTTTGAATTTGAAGAGGAGATGGGGTTGGCAAGGCAATCACTTTAGTAGGAGGCAGCAAAAGTAAAGTCCACACCCCCATATCAGTCAGGAAGTTGCACGGTGGCTCAGTGGTTAGCTCTGGAACCTTGCAGTACTGGGGTCCTAGGTTCAAACCTGACCAAGGACTACCAAGGACCAAAGACATACTGATGGGGCTTACAATTTAAGATCCCTATTGGGGACAGTGGGATGCTTTTGTCTGTAAAGCGCTGCGACATATGTCAGCGCTATATAATTGAATAAAAGAAAAGAAGTTCAGGGTTGCAGAGCTGCAGCATCCTTGAACCCTTTTAACTATGCACTAGTCCCTGATTCATTTATGACTATGTTGTGCCATTCCTTTATTATTCCTGATAGAAGTTCTGAATGAATTACTAGCACTTTGCAATGAAGGTCCAGATGGGTGTTACCAGTTGGGCAGCCTTTACAGGGACACCCCGCCCAACTAGTTACAACCATCCGGACCTTCATTGTACACTGCTAGTAATTCATTCACAACGTCTAGCAGGAATAATAAATCCTATTACATGGGGAATGCAAGTAGTTACTAAAACAGATGTCAGGAGAAGTGACCGGTCCTTTTTAAGAATGCCAATAATGACCACAGCCTTGGTCCACGTCCAGTATGGCTAGTTAAAGGGGTTGTCCTGGTTCAGAGCTGAACCCGGACATATCCCCTTCTTCACCCAGACAGCCCCTCTGAGATGAGCATTTCATGCTCCAATGCTCTCCCTTGCCCTGCGCTGAACTGCACAGGGCAAGGGTTTTTTCATTCGATCCGGTGACCTACCGGGCCTTTGCTGGGCGGAGGCTTCTGCCTAGCAGTGTTCCCAGGGCACTAATGGGCAGGCTTTAAAATGTAAAATGGTTAGGGCAGCGCTACAGCCCGCCCATTAGATGTCACTAGATAGGCAGTAGCCTCCGCCTAGCAGTGTAAAAAATATAAACAAAAAAACTCTTGTCCTGCACGATACAGCTCAGGACAAGGGAGCGCAACAGAGCATGGAATGCCCCACCTCAGAATGGCTGCCTGGGCGAAGAAGGGGATATGGACAACCCCTTTAAGACTTTGCAGTGTTTTCTTACCCCTACAGCTCTTTGTTCTTGCAGTTTTCCTGTAGCAGCAGGACTGTCTGAGATCACCCTGACTCATAAAGACCTACAGATTGTAAAAAGCAATTGGTGAACCAGGTGACAGCCTTATTTCATTTATTAGCGAGGAAGAGAAGATGTCTTGAAAAGCCATAAATGTCATTTTCTGCTGCCTGTAAAGGTTTGGCGTGCAGACTAGAAGTTGACAGGTTGCAGTGACCCAGCACATCTTACCTGGCAGAGACCTGAATGTTCTGTGCAGCTGATCTGACAGATAAATGAGAACCGTGGAAATGGCGTCATTTTGTTAGCCCAAATGTGGGGGAATTTTAGAATCCATATTACGGCTGCAAGAACTCTTACATTTCGATCACTATTGAACCCGCTGAAAATATAATAAAGTTTGTCTCGGCAGCACAGAAGGAGGTCCAGGTATTTTTTGCTAAGACTGGGGAAATAACCAAAACAAACGCAGACTCCATACAAAAAGGCAACACGTGTAATTAAAGATAATTTCTAGTCGTACATGACCGTTCTCCATTTTGTAGTTTATCCCTGTATTCTAGTCCATAGGGGGCAGTATTGTTGCAGGCCAATAGCGTGTACACTGAACATAGGTTTTAGACACCGTGGGGGAGATTTATCAAACTAGTGTAAAGTAGAACTGGCTTGGTTGCCCATAGCAACCAATCAGATTCCACCTTTCATTTTCGACAGCTCCTTTGGAAAATGAAAGGTGGAATCTGGTTGGTTGCTGTTGGCTACTAAGGCTACTTTCCCATTAGTGTCAGCCTTCTCCGGCAGGCTGTTCCGGTGGTTGAACAGCCTGCCGAATCTGTGCTGCCGCTAGTGCATGCGTGCCGCTGGGCCGGAAGTCCGATTGTCCAACGGTTTTACATATTTTACATGGCTCAAAGAGGGTTAAAAATAAGCCACTACCGTCTTGGACTGCTTCAGTCTCTGCTGCTCTGCACTTCCTGGTTCCGACATGTAGAAAATGGCAGGATTGGCCATAGTCAATATCTGGATAAGGCGGTTCACTGCTGCGCCATATATAAAAAATGTACGGTAATTCTCCTGGACAACCCAATTGAGAGCACAAAATAGTTTTTCACTCTTGCACTGAGAAGGAACGGGTTGGATTCTTGCCGCCTCTGAAACCCAAATTACAGTAGATGCAGATTAACATAATGCTGTCTTGTGTGGTCTGGCTTGAGGTACACATTGGCACTGTTAGTAGGGTTGGAGCAGGGTGCCCTGAGGGATACGATTTATTACAGTAGCCTTTATTTGCCCTGGGTTAACGAGTGGGGCTGAGGACATTTTCTGTTTTGACTAAATTAATAGATATGGGAAGTCTAATTAAGGTGTCTACATGATGAACCAGTTCCACTAGCTATTTATAGAATCTTTTTCATTTATTTTTGGAAATAACTTTCTACCAAGTCTTCGTAATGACTTTCTTCATGATTAAATTACATAAATCAAGACTGACATTAAAGAGGTTCTCCGGGGATTAAGAAAATGAAAATACTTAAATATTACTTCATTATTAATATATTACCAAATATCTTTCATTACGGTAGTTATAATGGCTCGTTTTGTGTGGGGAGCAATCATCAGGGGAACCAAAATGGCCGCCGTCCTACTAGTCCACACAAAACCTTAATTGCACAAGAGGGCAAATTGAAGCACTGCGCCATCTTCCTCTCTTATTTGTCAGGGATTATGATCCTGAATACAGTTTAATATGATCTTCAGCTGAATCTCTGTAGTAATGGAGTTCATTAGGAGACATGAAGTACAGAGAGGTAGTGGGGATGTGGCTGATGAGCAGCAGCTCTTGTATGCAGTCTCCATTACCACAGTCTGTCCTGTCCGTCCTCTCTGTACTTCATGTCTCCTTATAATCTCCAGGGTTGTAAAGTAACTTGTCCTCATGTGTGATCAGGACAGGTTTTGTGTTTACTAGTAGGACAACGGCCATTTTGTTTCTCCTAATGATTGCTCCCCAGACAAAATGAACCATTATAACTAATGAAATGTGTAACGAAATCCGAGGTGAATAGACAGATAGATCTCATATTCTCCTAAACTTACATTATCAATAGCTAATTGTATAACAGTGGCCAATTTATTAAGCAAATGCAAATGGTGCCTCTAGATGCCAGCCCGTCTGAAGACTAGGTGAGACACTCCACATTCTTAGAGGAAGCCCCCATTTAGCACAGGCCTGCTAATTAATAACCATTTGGGCATCCTAATGAAGACCTGGGAGGGGGATACTTAAAATGCACAGCTACCCTAGACATGTTGGCTGCTAGACCAGTAGATGAAAGAAATTATATCAGAAGCCATAACTCCGACCTCATGGCACCCACCGCCTCAGAACCCTAATAATAATTGTGTTCAGCCTGACATGGGCTTCGGGCAGAGTCTAGCGTGCCATACTGGACAGGAGGCATTTCTCTGTATTCAGGATCTGACCTTCTGGAATTCATAACTCAATCACATTTGGTGTCTGTATGACCAGGACAAGCGACTCAGATTATGGGATCGTACCTGTACCCGCAGTCCCTGTAATACAGCGAGGAATCGCCGTGATTCATATTGCCACCTCAGTCAGTCTTCTGGGAAGGTGGGGCAGAAACCTGAATATTATCAGACGTCCCAGAAGGCCGGACCGAAAGGAGGGAGGTTCCCTCACAGCCCACCCCTCGGCTGAGGGGGGATAAAAATGGGTGTTTGGGAACAGATAATTGTCATACATTTTGGGGGATCCACATCGTTTGGAGTGACTGCCCATATCTTCAGCTGTCCCCACAGCCGGAATATAACTGCTGCATCTCAGTAAGCCAATATTCCGCATTTTATCCCGTTTATTTTATCTGTTCACTGCATTGTTAATGTATGTATATTTTGTTTTTATCTTTTATCTGGCACTTTTTCTTTTTGTATTTCACTGCACTATTGTGTATTAAATTTAAACATTAATAAGTCCCTTCCTTGTGGTCTTATAGAACTTTCTCTTTCGGATGGAATAACGTTACCAGTAGTGTTTCAGAGGATTTTAGGTCCCATATAGATAACCTGTGTTACTGTGTTAAATTTGGGTTGAGAGAATATCTGAGTATAGGCCCCTATTGTGATAGAAAATATTTTAGTGTTAGAATCTAGGGGAGTAAGTTAGCATAATTCCGTCGTCTAGAATAGGTGGGCGGGAATTTCTGTGGTAACTTGATGAGCTCATTCGTATAATTCACCCCAGTGACGTGACCTATTGAGTAGGGATTGTGACCAAATGTATTCGGGAATATATTTATAATGAAGTAATATTTAAGTATTTTCATTTTCTGAATTCCCGGAGAACCCCTTTTAAGGTGATCACTTCTGCCAGGTTTAGGGTGCTGCCACACGTTCTGTTTTTTTTTTTTTTTTTAATGCAGTTTTTGAAGCCCAAAGTGGAGAAGTTGTATCTGCCCTTAATACTTTCTCTCCTTTTATGATTTACTCTTGATTTTGGCTTCAAAAAGCCTGAATATGTGGCAGCACCCTTAGGGCTCATTCACACGACCTTAAGGGCTCTGTCTCTGTATTGCGGACAGCAAACTTCAGGTCCGCAATATACGGGCACTGGCCATGTGCACTCTGTACTGCGGATGCAGACCTATTGACTTGAATGGGTCCGCAATCCGCAAGATACGGCCAAAGATAGGACATGTCCTGTCTTTTGCGGAGTGGAGGCACGGATGGGAAATCTACGGAAACACTACAAAGCACTTCTGTGGGCTTTTCAGTCCTTACGTACCACAAGAGATAGGACATGTCTTATTTTTTGCCATATTTTTGCAGATCGCGGACCCATCCAAGTCAGTGGGTCCACACCGCAATACAGGATTCACACGGTGCACAAGCATTGCGAACCACACAGCGACTATATGGTCCTATGAATGAAAATATGGTCCTCCCTTGTGTAGGGAATTCCAGGCAGACTGCATGCCCATCCAGCTATGTATGAATTACACTACATTCTTCAATTAACATACTCTTAAAGGGGACTCACTAGGACCATTCCATTATAGCTTCCACGTGATGCCCCTAGTAAACAGGAGACAATCTTGCCCACACTATCAGTCTTTGGGTTTCTTTGCGTGATCCTGAAACTAATCTAAATGTAAAAATTCTGGAGAAAATAAAGGGGTTCTTCTGCTGGTCTGGTCTTTTTTTTTTCTGCTGGGAAACAACTGAGAGGGTGGGGCTTAACAATGCTTGAGGCCTACTACAGACAAGGAAGAGAGGAGGAGGCTACTGCTGCAGATAGGTGTCTTATGGCCAGACATAGGACCGTGAGGAGGAGACAAATTACTGATCTTCTGGGACAGATAAAGGGATATTTATCAAGATTGACATTCCCATACGCCGTACACCAGTAACCGAAGTCAACTCCAGCTCCAGTTTGTAGCGTAGGTTCTAGTAAGTCCAGCGGGCCATTTTAGAAAAGTGTTCAGATGCGTCAAAAGTCGCAGATTATTGCACACACATGGCATGCGTCATAACTTGTGACTTTTTTTAGGCTACTATTGTGGCGTAAAGACATTAATAAATGTCCCTCATAGAAATTTCTTTATAGATTTCTCAGTTGTAATTGAAATATTGTAATTCGCTGTTTAGTGCCCCTTTAACACTTGAAAGTAATTTTAATATTATGACATCCCTCATGCAAAACCTTTTATCAATTAGGTAAAGCAGAGTGCTACAAAAAGGGTGTATGTGGCTCGTTCTCTCTTTTGAGGACTCATGACCTCCATAAATTATATGGACGCCCATTGATTTCGGAAGGTCTAATGTAATGCTGGATTACACTGCTGGGGAATTCACTTGCCACCCAAATTATAGCAGATCACTTGTGGGTCCTAGTGGTGGGACAGCCTACCATCAGCTTAATTTCAGTCGGCAATTGTATACAGTAGGCAAAGTTGTAACTTTGTAAATGAGTTGCCAAATTGCCAACCATTGTTACCGTAAAAGAATACCCAGCACCGATGTTTTGGTTAAAGAGGTTGGCCCATCTAGGGCATTGATGACATAACACTAAGATATGCCGTGAATGTCAGATAAGTACTGGTTCCATCTCTGATACCTGCTCCCATCTTCAGAATTTGGGGCCCCGAAGTGAAGGAGAGTGCACTGCTAATAAGTGGCTTGCTCTCCATTCACTGCTAAGAGAGTTATGAAATTAGCCAAGCAACCATGCTTGGCTTTTTTCAGAACTCCCATAGCAGTGAGTGGACAGTAGCTGCACTTGCACGGTGTGCTCTCCTTGATTTCTGTTCTGGAGATAGGTACTGTTCCCAAACCTGGGACCCACTCCTATCTGACATTCATGGCGTATCCTAGCTATATGCCGTCAGTGCCTGTGATGGGAATACCCCTTTAAAGGGCATCTGTCAGCAGACTTATACCTATAAAACTGGCTGACTTGTATGTACAGTTGGCAGCTGAAGACTTCTCTGTTGGTCCCATGTTCATATGTCCCCGCATTGCTGAGAAAGGTGAAGATTCAATACAGATTCCTTCAGTTGCCATATGCACATGCAACAGGTCAGCCAGTTTATAGCTACAAATCTGCTGACAGATGCCCTTTAAGGGTAGCATAGAAATAACTTAAAGCTGATAGACCCTTAAGAAAATCTGGAATGGGTCCTCCAACTATAATGCGATGTTTGTAGTACTGATGTCCTCTTAAGTTCTAGCCTCCTCAGGTACCGGTTCTGTGCACCCTCTAGTTATGCCATGGATTTTTTGACAACCCAAACTGATAGGAAATATTAAACCTTACTAGTAAAGATCCATTTATGCTTTGATAAATGGCTTAGAGGGCTTAAAGTGGCCAGGAGCTTACAATATTTGACGAGTAATTGGTAGTCCATTCACACATTTGGCCTTGCAGTTTTGCCTCCCCTTCTAATTGCAAATCCGATCATAGTTTTAAGTTGCTCCACTCATTTCTTGATTGACCACAATAATGATGAATAAGCTGCTGGAGCTGGATAGTATATGCATTATACTGTATAGTATTAATTCAATGGTTTATACTTTTCTCTAGGTTCACAAAGAATCTGTCCCCGGATAAAATCAACCTCAGCACCCTTAAAGGAGAAGGTCAGTTGACTAATCTGGAACTTGATGAAGATGTGCTGCAGAACATGTTGGATTTACCAACTTGGCTTGCCATCAACAAAGTCTTCTGCAACAAAGCTGCTATTCGGGTAAGTCCCGGATTGTTTGTGTCATCTTCCTCAACTTTTCTTTGATTCAGACGAATCCCAACAATCTCATTTTAGTGGGATGCAGCGAATCTTGGCCTCTACTAGGTGGTCTTTTGGTTAGATGGTATATGGTTGGGTTTTCTGCTGTTGTTATGGTAAGAAATCTGCTTCTTGACAAGCAGTATGAGAAGTTTGGTATAATGGGTGGTGGATCTTGTTTTTTCTAGCCATGGTAATGCTTTGCCAATGTTTGTGGGTCTTTGTAACCCACAGTTTAACTAATCCTAAACTAACTGCATCGATTTGTAGCCAGGCTTTCCTTCACTTGGAGCAAGAGTTCAGTGGCGTGCTCCAATGTTATAACCTCCCTCCTCTCAGAGTACACCCCTGGCATTGTGCCCAAGCACAGTCCCATTTTAGCCAATTTTTAAAGGATGTACCACACCTTCATTGGATGCATCCTTTTTGGCTTTCAGTTAACCTGAATAGGTCATATACATTGGAGACATGTAGATTGATGTCAGGTTTATGCACAGCAACCAAAATTAGCCTGTCAAATAAAAGCACACTTTGAGGTTATATTATTTTTGGACATATGGAGGTTATTCATGTAGGTCTAGCAATATGCCCCCTATCTATTAACCAAACTGGAAAATGTTGAGTGGCTCTTGTTTCAGTGGACCCTGGGCCCATACAGGGGCAGATTAATTGTACCATAGGCATGGGGCTGTTTACCCATTGATTTTTTTTTCTCCAAAAATGTCTGGTCGTCTTTGATATGGGACATGACCCGCCTCACTATTGAAAAAATTTGACCTTGATACGATATGACGGTTTTCAATATGGCAGCCATGTTCCCGACAGCCGAAAAGATAGTTCCCCTCACTCATTACTTGCTGAGGTATTCAGATGTTTCATTTTCCCATTAGTTTCTGAAATAAAAGGGTGTCCTGAAGGACACTCTCCTTACTTGTAATGGGCGTTTTGGCCAGCAATGGGCCCCACAGGGATGTCAGGATAGGGCTACTTCCCCAAATGTCCCTATTATGATCCGCCATTGAGTCCATGTATTATTACATAGGTTGCTCATTGACTTCAGTGGGTGCCTTTTCATTTCTAATTTATCCTTCTAATGCCACTACAGTAGAGATGACTACTAACAGTGCCCATACACCTTCAATAGCTGTTGTGTTGACTGAATGCTTGTTTTGCCTACAACGGTCTTCCCTGACTCCCCCACACACATACACATTCGGTTCAGCTGAGCACATGTGTTTTCAGTTGGGAGAGAGGAGAAAGCCACTGCCGGACTCTTCTTTTGGGGAAATAAGCCACCCTCGGAACAATAGGATCACGCTTTGAAATTCTACGCACAACATCTGGCGTAGGAGAGTTATGAGACCACCTTCCATACTACACAATAGACTAAAGCCAGTCATACACATTACATCTGTATTGCCAACCCAGCCATCAAATATGTATGGCACCTCCTGACTCTCCCTCAATGGCTGATGTAGAGGGAGATGAGGATCACATACACTGAATTACAAATTGGATGAATGTTTTGTTCTGTATATAGATGTGGGATCCCAAAAAATTTCATTTAATTGTGTAAACCTTGTCTAGTCTCCTACAGAGCATAATCGTGTCAACTTTTCCTGTCTTCACTTCAATCTCCATGCTCCCTCTGCGCTCCATTGTTTACAGCCCAAATTTCCTGGTTGTGGATGTAGATCAGCTGCGGCCACAACACTTCCCATAGTGCTGTGTGCCGACAGATCAGCCAGAAATGTAAACTCCTATTACACCCTTCCCGGGGCCAAATACTCCACCCACTAGACCCCCATCATCCTCTTGCTGTCCCCTCCTAATTTTCCTCCCACACCGCTTCGATACGACAAGCAGTGGACTCCGCCTACCCTGCTTGCGGATTAGGATCACATGGGTCTGAGCTCATGACCATTCGGGCAGGGATTCTGACAGAGAGGATCATGGGAGGCCTGGTTGTAATGTCAGAGAAAATACAGTCGCCACAGAGGGTGCAGTCAGATGACCACTCTTCTGATCTCCAGAGTGAGACAAAAAGTAGTGAGGATACATTAGACAGTTGCAGGGCCTGGCAGGGGAAGCACAGGGAGAGGTAAAAATGTTATACCTCTTTAAGGCTAAAATAAGTTTTGTAACTAAGTGGTTAAAAAGTGCTTAGACGGGACCTGTCATTTTGTTAAAAAATGTCCATGACCATGGCATTGGTTATTTTTCCTGCCTGCGCCCCTGTTCTTTAACAATGTCCCCTGAAACGTATAGCTCCCGATATGCAAATCAGGTGACAACTGTAAGGGGAGGTTTGTGCTCGGACTCTGTGCAGTCATCGCAGGTGGGGCATCAAAGTGGCCTGCTGCAGTGTGATAAGCAATGCCATGCTCAGGCAAGCGGTGATATTTAGCCCATATAAACTACTCACATTTTTTAATATGGTGACCGGTCCTGTGTAAGTCACATGAGTTGTGCACCATACATACTTCAGAAATCTTCCTGACCTTTTCAGGGGGACATATTCCAATTTTAATGTGACTGTTATGCTATACAATAATTATTAGCTCAATTACTAAGTACTATGAGATTACTGATACTTTGGTTTTATCTTTTGCAGATACCGTGGACTAAGTTGAAGACTCATCCAATTGCTGTGGTTAGTTTTCTCATCTGTGATATCAGAAGATTCCTGTGAAGTACTTAAATAGAACCCTTCTCCTGGAAATGCAGTTCAATCTGCAGGCAGCATGTCAGGAGGAGCAGAGCAGATTGATATATAATTCTGTGGAAAGGATTCACTTTACCTTGTATTTTATTCATTTAAAGGTCCTTTCACACATCTATATTTCTGGCTCCGAATCTGTTCCCAAATTTTGCGGATTCATTTCAGCGTGGCCGCAAAAGATGCGGACAGCACACCGTGTGATGTCCGCTTCCGTAGTTCCATTCAGCAAAAAAGATGCATGGACAGTGCCGGCCATGTGCGGTCTTCTAAATGCGGAACGCACACGGCCGGTATCCGTGTTTGCAGATCCGCAATTTGCGGACAGCGAAACACTTAAGGACATCTGAATGGACCCTAAATCCCTGCACTTTCAGAGCTTAGGATTCCAGTGGGTGGTCCTACTCAATAATTGACAGCCTTCCTGCATGAGTGTACTACAGTGATTGCTGTCAGTCACCAATAAGACCGCCCACTGGACTCCTAAGCAGAGTGAGTTATTTGGAACCTTTAACCATATGAGGGCTGTCCTTAGGTTACATGTGCCCTGTGCTGGAAGTGCTTTTGGCTGGGAGTTGGTGTTTACCGAAACCGAGTGGTGATACCCATCATCATGCGGCAAACCATACAAGTGACCACGGCACTGATCAGTTAGTGGCAGAATATTCATTTACTTTTAGTGACTTACAACTGGCATCTACCCCAGAGTTATTCTCTTTCCTTACCTTTCCATCTGGTTCAGACCACCATAGTCGGGCTCTCCAGGCCACAACTATGCAGCTCATGCGCACCCAACCTACAGTATGCACAATCTC
This sequence comes from Bufo bufo, assembly GCF_905171765.1. Taxonomy (NCBI): domain Eukaryota; kingdom Metazoa; phylum Chordata; class Amphibia; order Anura; family Bufonidae; genus Bufo; species Bufo bufo. The sequence goes on from NC_053389.1 coordinate 276,036,622, forward strand.
CTCTTAGTGCTATGAATATAATAGCAGCATACAGTGTGCCCCTAAATAATTGTCCCATATTTTGCCCTTTGAAAATAATGCACCACACACAATGCCCCTATAGATAGTCGCCCCATGCTTTATGACCCACTATACAATGCTGTATAATACTCACCTTTCCCTGATCCCACATTGTTATCCAGTGATGCAGTTCCAGCCTCTTCAGGCCAAGACAGCCTCTGAGGAATGTCACAGGTGGCTCAATGACCTGACGTCACATCAGAGTGCTGAATGGCAGGGTAAGTATCCAGTGGTTCTCTTGTCCTGCTGGCGCTGAGGTGGGTACTTAATTATATATGTGTCCTGTGGATGCAGATACATTTAAGTGCAGGGGCACCTAGAAAATGGGTGAATTGACCTAGTAACCTGCGAGCCCAGGAGAGGGGATTGTTTGACGCCCCCTTCAGTCACACAGGTCGCACACACCTAAGACCAGTTCTCACTATATGTCTACCTGCTCAGCTCAATTTGTTCTAAGTATGGTGTCTGCAAACTGGACTGCATTTTCAATGTGACAGGTGCCCTATGAACCAAAAGTCATAATGTAGAAGTACAGATCTTCTGCCTGTGACCCTTGCTTACATACTCAACTATAGGACTGTAACCTTAAAGAGGTATTCTAGTAGGTAACAGTTATTCCATATTCACAACGCTCTGCTATCTCCGGAACTCCCATAGAAATAAATGGTGGGACCGCCCGCTCCAGTCATTTTAGGGGAGCAGCAGGGGGGTACGGGGCCCCCGTTCTTGTGATCGGTGGGCATCCCAGCAGTAGGATCTACACCGATCTAATAGTTATAACTTGTACCTACCGGAATACCATTTTAAGGAGGTTGTCTTCGCTAGGCAACCTTGTTTTGTTAGAATGTTCCCCCAGTGATAAGATGATGAAAAGCTGTTTTGCCGCTGGGACCACCATGGCTCAGCAGTAATCTGTGCTGAATGCAGGATCTCCCTCTAATTAAAGGGATTATCAAAGAGGAAGACAGATCTTCCCCAGAGTGGCTGACCCATGGTGGAGATCATATTTGCTTGACCCCTGCCGCATTGGCTTCAGCAGTGATATGTCACTTGGGGCCACGTCACCACTGAAGCCAGTCATTAGTTGTGGTCGAATGTCCGGGCCATAATGGCACACGTTCACTTTATTTTTTATGTCACTGTGTGTTCACTATCCACGTTTGTTTGTCACTAGGATTTTCAGGGTTGCAGTACCCTAATGGGCAACCCTGAGGTCTAGGGGGAGTGTATTTGTGGCCATCTGGTTCCTCACCTCCCTGCAAAACGCTTGGGCTCTCCCTCCAGGGAGAGTCCAGACCTTTGTTGTTGAGCTCCAGCTGACTCCCTGGGTGGCAGCCTAGGCGAAAGCTGAAGCACAGACCGGTGTACCCTCGGCTTCGGCAGAGGGTGGCCAGTCTCTTGTAAGAGCCTTCTGGCCCGGAGGGATAGGGAATGGTTTATGGGGGGCCCTTCTCTTATGGAGAGGGCCTGCGATGGACTGCAACCTAGTGCACGTTTTTGTGTGGCACGCTGCACGATTTTGTTGCACGGGTGTAGAAAGCACGGTCCTTGGGCTTTCAATAAAAAATTAGTTGTGGTGGTTCACAAGACCATGTCCATGCTCGGCTTGAAGAGAAGAAGCTGTGGATCAGAAGATGGAGGAACGGTAGCCAGCACGTTCCTAGAAAACCTCTTTAAGGCTGGGTTCACGTCATGTTTTTCCCATCTGTTTAACGTATACAAAAAACGTGTCCATTAAACGGATGCCTCAGACTGATGCCATACAGTTCCATTGTAAAACAAAACATACGTTTTTTTTGTTTTTTTTACGGGACTCAGGCATAAAGCGTGATGTGAACCCACCCCAAGCCATTTATTATCATGTGAAATTCTGTTAACGTTATTGAATTAAAAGATCAATTGTTCTTTATTCTTCCCTTTTTCGTAGCTGTAGCTGTCAATAGTAATGAATATTTATGAGCAGTTGTAGCATTGAGATTTCATTTCTGTCATTTATTTAGTCTTTGGATAAAGTAATCATGGAAATGAGCACATGCGATGAGCCGCGTGCATGCAACGGACCCTCTCCCCTGGTGACTGCTTCCGGACAGAGGTGAGACATTGCCTCGCATTATACCTGAGTATATGGGTGGGTGAGTCTTTTATAGTGCACTTGCTGATGTGCTCTTATGTCCTGCTATTAGCACCAGTCCTGTTCGTTGTGACTCTTAAAGATACCCATCCCCTCCCTCCCCCTTCTCGAAGGGACCTGGTTGTATGGCTCAGTGCAGTATCTAGGCCAGCATCAGCTATAATGGAGAAGCATGCTGGATTAGCTGATACACTGACCCACACGGCCAGCCCCCTTCAAGCACATCAGTACCTAGAAGTAGTGGTGGGTAGAGTCCGTTCTGTTTCAGAATTAACCGGGAAGTGCTGGGGAACCAATGCCCGTAATGAGATATCAGGGCACGTCACATTATGTATATTAGTAAGTGCACTCCATTTTAATTACGGTACATAGACATTAAAAACATTTTTTAATCAGAGGGATAACCCCTTTAATATGATAGGGGACTGATTATCTGTGAAGTCACAGCTAAAGGGGTTTTCCGACTGTGTTTAACTATCTTCAGGATAGGTGATCAGTATCTGATCAGTGGTGGTCCGACACAGGGGTCCCCCGCGGATCAGCTGTTTAAGAAGACATCGGTGATCCTGTTGCAGCCTTTGCGCAGCTCACCAAGCACAGCGCAGTACATTGTATAGCGGCTGTGCTTGGCATCACAGCTCAGTCCCATTCACTTGAATGGGACTGAGCTGCACCTAAGCCATGCGACCGATAAGATTCTCAAACAGCTGATCAATGAGGGTCCGGATCCAAAGATTGATCATCAGTAAAAAGGTGTCGGAAAACCCCTTTAAAAACTGCCGCATGATGTTCTATTATTAAAGAGGACCGGTCGCCTCTCATGACATGTCTGTTTTAGTAACTACTTGCATTCCCCATGTAATAATACTGGGGCATCTATTCTTATGACTCTAGGTTGTGCCTTTCCTTTATTATTCCTGCCAGAAGTTCCAAATTAATTATTTGAAGTTTGCAATAAAGGTTCAGATGGGTGTTACTAGTTGGGGGGTGTCCTTACACAGTCTGACATTATCCAATCAGTGCTGCCAGTGTCAGACTGTGCAGGTAGCACCCAGATGAACTTTTATTAAAAACTGCTAGTAATTCATTCATAAATTACAGCAGGAATAGAAAAGGAATGGCACAAGACAAAATAAGGGGAATGCAAGTAGTTGTTAAAATGGACATGTCAGGAGAGGTGACTGGTCTTCTTTAAACTCAAGGGTCAGCAACCTCTAGCACTCGACCTGTTGTGATACAACCCCTCCCAGTACGCTCCACTCCCTTCTATGGAACTTTCAAGAACAGCCCAGCAAGTGTGCATGCTGGGAGGTGTAGTTTGACAACAGCTGGCATACCCATAGGTGGCTGACACTGCAGTATTTCACAGTGCTATGGGTTTTCATGCCAAAATGGCTAAACTCCTACAGAAGCACTCGTAGACCATGATAAAGGCAATCAGATGGGACATCAGTAGGATACGGACTGGACCTGCTCGGAGGCTACACATGGACGGCCACAGGCACATTGAAAATGAATTTGAGCCACTCGGTTGTGCGCTACAGAATTTCAAGGGTTTACTGTGGAGGTGCTCCAGTTCTTACTGATCTATGGTGTTTGACACTTGGAAGGCAAATATTTGCTAAGGTGATGCCATCCATAGTGTGAGGCTTGTGTTTAACATGGTAAAACCAGCGTGACTGCGTCTATTGAATGTAACGGATCCACATACTTGAGCAGCCGGCTCAGTGTCAGAGAGGTGTAGACTGACAGGGTGTGACATTGTAGAGGAGCGGTGTTCTGCTTCTGTCAGCCCTACACAAATGATCTCCAGATCTTCTCATACACATGCCTGCAAGCGTGTGGAGGAGACCAGGAAGCCTCTCCTAGGCTTCAGAGCTCAAATCTCCCAGAGTTCCTTGCTGACACACTGCCCAGAATGCAACCTACCTGCACTATACAGACAACGTAGTCATTCTAGAAGTTTCTGTTCATGAATATGATGTAAGGAATGTTGTCCACAGCATTACAGGAGCTCCGCTAAGCTATTAGAGGTGTCTCACAAGCTTCCCAACTGTTTCCAGTGGTGAATAACAGAAGTATGAGTGCAGCTCTGAAATGGACAATAATACAGTGCTAAACTTTCAGTGTGATCGCATCTTTATGTAACCTATAAAATAGTATATAAAGGGGTTGTGCACCCTTTTGGGGTGGTTTTTGGCAACCCCCTCTTGGGCCGACGTGTGAAGGGAAGCTTACTTATCTGCTTTCCAGCACTGGCTCCTGCTGCTTCTATCCCTAGCCTCGGCTGTTCTACTGCGTTCCCAGGAAGTAAACCTCCATTTTGACTCTGCTGCAGCCAACTGCTGGTCGCATCAGTTACTTACTCCGTTTGTATCACATGACCATTTGACATGACGCAAGGATATCGCTATGGCTAGCAATTTGCCTGCGGCAGCAGAATGCAACCATGTTTTTATGATCCTAAAAAATTCCTTTTACGTGGTCTGACACTTTTAAAGGGGTTGTTTTCCTCCCCCACCCCTTGGGCACACCCAGTTCTTTCTCTCCCCAGCTTCGGCTGCTCTGCTACGCTCCCAGAATGTGAACTTCTGTTTTGACACCTCTGCAGTCATTCACTGGCCACAGAGGTGACTTGCTCTCCTTCCATCATGTCAAACGGTCACATGATGCAAGGGCAGCAGCTCTCTGCTGCAGCCAGCAACTGGCTCCAGTCGTGTCAAAATGGTAGCTTACATTTGTATATGTATGTCTGGAGGTGTATAAACTTGAAATTTGAATGTGCCTGATTTTCATCTATAGGCAGCATTTGGTGCACCTGTGAGGCCTGCATCATATCAGTCAGCTCCTTCCTCCTCCCATTGCATGTGTGGTTTCACACTGGAGGCAACTGGGGGCTGTTTGCTGTGAGTCGGACCTTGCGCTTCTGTAATTCGCCCACTGGCCCCTAGTACTTCCCATATGGTACAGGTAGGTTAGCGTTAGGTCCCGTGCTACCTGAAATACCTTGACATGGTGCACGGCCTCGAGTATGTCCTTCATATATGGATATATTGGCTAAAGTCTCATTTTAACATCCGTGTGAGGGTTTAGTCAGATTGTGTTGATTGCATCCACCACAGTAGTGCACCTATTCTTCTGAATGTTTATTAGCTTACATCCTGGAAGCTTAGTGGAGCAGCTGAGACCAGGAAGACAAAGAGATGAGAAAGAAGGTAAAACCGGTTTTCTGGAATCAGAAAAAACATGTCTGCTTTCGTCCAGAAACGCCACATTTGTCCAGACCTTGTGTGTGGTATTGCAGCTTTATTGAAGTGAGTGGAGCTGAGCTGCAATACCACACACAACCTGTGGACAAGTGTGGTGCTGTTCTTGGAAGAAAGCCGCACTGTTTGCCTGATTTTGGACAGACCCATTTAAAAGATCTAGTGTATATTCCCATACACCATCCATGATGTTCTCCTTTTAACCAGATTTGTATTGTCTAGTAGTTTGTATAGATACAGCAGAGGATACAATTTACATTACAGGTTAGGATTAGGTTTGAGGAATGCCTCTATATGAAATATAACAACAATGTGCCAGCTGGCGTACTATATCATCCATGAATGTATTCCTGTGCAGATGAATGTGGCTGTGGTATCATTTGTCATTGTGTAAGCCGTACAGACCCCAGAACTATTAATCTGGGCTGTAATCTTATTCTGTTTATGCTATAAATATATATATCCATGATTTACGGCATGTTCCTGGTTGACTATAAATTGGGACATTGGAGCCATTACCTATTTTTGTGTGTTTGTTTGTTTTTTAACTTTTATTTTCATCTTTTTCAATACAAACAAATAGGGCATTATCACCCAATGGATGCAATAGCAGGCAAATAGAGATATTGAATTGTATAGCAAATACAATATGTGTTTGCAAACCCAATATTACAGTATATAGTGAACTGAGAGATCTAAAAAATCTCAAAGAAAATCACAGTGTGGGAAAAAATTAAAAAACATCCTTAGGACATCACTCGCAATAGCGAAGGATCAACAAGTGAGAAAAATATCATACGTCATGTGTGAAATTTCAGTTGTACAGTTGACAATCTGTCTGCCCAGTTTTTTTAATTTTATGGGTAGCGGCAAACTAAAAGCCAAAGAGATTTGGGTTCAGCATCCCAACTAGCCCACCGTGTCGTGACCCGAACCTGTAACCTGCCCAATCTTCCTTTCAGTTGTTCTAATAAATACCATTCTGTTAAGGAAAATGGTTTCATTATGAATTGGATATCCTTGTCCGACATGTATTTGAGAATAAAATGTTTCCATTTTTTTTTTTAACAGTTTGTGAGTGAATCCTTCCTTTGACTAAAAGATCGCCAATCGTTCTAGATGAAACAACTGCTTTAGTTGAGTTATAATAGTGTATAATGTGGGAGTTTCAGATTGCAGCCATTGCTGTAAGATACAGCGCTTGACAACGATGCAGATTGAGTGGAAAAGATCAGGGAGACCTCCTCCATCAGTTTCTTCCCCTTCGAAATGAAATAGAAACAATATTGGGATCAATTTCAACTTTCTCCCCCATAGTTCCTCTACCACATCAACCACCTCAGACCAGAGCTGTCTACTGCTGGGACACGTCCAGTCCATGTAAAAGATCCGTATGGCCCATATGACATTTAGGACAGTGTGTTATACGGTCGGGTCTGAGCGGGTGAGAAGGTATATTAAAACCAAAAATGGCCCTATGTGTAATTCTCAACTGAGTGTCCCTCCATACCTCGTTTACAATATGCTTCCTAACTCATAACCACACCTTATGCATCATTTGGGTAATATTAACTAATCCCAACTGCTCTTCCCACTTCTGAAAACCTCCTCCTCTGTCATTTAATAGTTCTTCAGTTCGCAATCTGTAGCATATATGGGAGACTGAGGTCCTCCCTCCCCCAGCTCCAATATTTTATCCAATATGTTTTGCTTTATTTCCTTATGGACTAGTAGCAAATTTGAATGTATGGCTGCCTTCACTTGAGCAAATTGTATAGTTGAAAAGGAGTCGGAGAGAATTTATCTATCACTTCCGACTCCCGAAGCCATCTGGGCTCCACGAGATGCAGCAAATGTTTGACCTGTCAGATTCCCTTTAATTTCTATTCTTTGAATAGACTATTCGTATGACCTTGTGAGAACTCAGGGTTATTCCATAATGGAAGGTGTTTAGATATCCTGTACGATAACCAAAACTTTCTCCTCAGAATTCTCCAAGTTGCAATGGTATCCTTAATGAGGACAGAGTTTTTAATCCAAGCGGGAATGCTAATCAATCTCACGTGTAATAGAGCTACCAGGGACCAGGGAGCACAGAAACCAGTTTCGAAAGGCAGGGCTGAATAAAACCAGTGCCATTTATCCAATCAGCAATGTGTCTTGCCATACAAGCTAAATTATAGCCTCTCACATCTGGAAAAGCTATACCACACAACTCTTTAGGAGGCGTTAGCTTGCGCAAACTAATTCTTGGGCGCTTGCCATGCCAAAGAAAAGTTGTGAAAGCTTTGTTTAACCTATTTATGTCTACATGCTTCAAAAGAGTAGGGATAGTTTGTAGGGGGTATAATAGTTTAGACATTGGCATCATTTTGAGGAGATGATTACGGCCCATCAATGATAAAGGAAGGTTATGCCATTGTCGTAACTCTCTTATAATATTATTTATTAAAGGGACATTGTTTAGCCTGTAGATGGATTCCAGGGTTATGCCTATCTTGATGCCAAGATACGTGATAAATGACTTGGCCACTGGTATGTTCTCCACTTCCATCTCCCCTCCTCCTGAACCAATACTTCGTAAGAAGAGAATGTCACTCTTAGTGTAGTTTATTTGCAATCCAGAGAACAAGCTAAAAACTGAGAGCGTCTACATTACTCTGGCTAAATCAGCAATAGGATCCGCCATGAACAGGACAATGTCATCCGCAAATAAGGCCAAGCTCAAATTGTGAGGGCCCATTGCCAAGCCTTCATACATTGCGGGTGAGTCTAGACATCTAGCCAGTGGCTCAATCGCTAGATCAAAAAGAAGGGGTATAAGGGGCTGCCTGGTTCCTCTCTGCAAAGTAAAGCTGTTAGACAGTAATCCTGCCACAGAGACCCTGGCCTTGGGATTTGTTTATATCCCCTATAAGACCGAGACCCATGAAGCCCATAGCATCAAGGACCTGATCTAACCAGTGCCATCCTATACTGTCAAACGATTTTTCTGTATCCAGTGTTACAATAGCTTGGTTTTTCACAGTATACTTTCGGGATCCAGCCAAAGAAAGTGCCAAAAAGACCTTTCTTATATTGATGACCGCAGACCTCCCCTTGATAAATCCCACTTGTTGGGGTGAAATTAGAGAAGGGAGGATAACCGCCTGCCTATTAGTTAAAATTTTAGATAACTTCATATGGTGGTTGATCAGAGATATCGGTCTGTAAGAGGAGGGGTCCTCCGGATCCTTCCCTTTTTTGTGAATTAGGGTAATAAGAGCTGTGTTCATATGTTCAGATATACTTTGTCCTTCTACTATTGAAGAATAGAGTGTAGCGCGCACAGGAGATATCTGAGTATTTAGGGCCTTGTAAAAATCAGCAGAGTATCCATCAGGGCCAGGTACTTTGCCAGAGGGTAATGCCTTTATAGTACACTGGATTTCCACCGCCGTAATTGGGGCATTTAAAATTGTGAGTTGTTGTTCCGAAATTTTTGGGAGGGATAAAGCCTCTAAGAACGCCTTACCCTTTCCAAAATCTCCCTCTCTCTCCTCTGGTAAAAGTGGTCAAAATAATCCCCTAAAAGGTCAGTTATTTGCTGCAGTCTGTGCTCCCTAGCCACGTCCTTCCCCCTAATGCAGTGTATTTGGGTCCTTGGGTGTCTGCCTTTTGCTCGAGAGGCCAGCAGCCATCCTGATTTGTGATTTTAGTTTTCCTGAAACTTTCTTGTTTGTCAGCCCAGATATCAAACTCCCTCTGCGCCAACGCCGAAAGTCCACATAAGAGGACCTTAGAGACTCGCTAGCTTTTTGAAAGTGTTCTAATTTTCTAATGGAAGACATGTATGCCAACAAACGCCCTCTGAATACCACTTTGCTAGTTTCCCAAAATAGCATGGGCGACTGAATATGGCCTTTGTTATCATCCACAAATTCCATCCACCATCCCTGTAGTAGTTTATGGAAATTTTCATCATGAAACAGGAAGTCAGGGAATCTCCAAATATAATCACCCCCCCTGGGATACTGGTCCGTTAGATCTAGGAGAAGAGAATGGTCTGATATTACCATGTCTGAGATGACAACATCAGAAACTCTTGGGAGAACCCCAGGGTATATGAAAACATAATCTATTCTAGTAGTGCGTGAACTCTCTATCCTGCAGGTGGAAAAGTATTCGTGGCAAAATCTGACAATGTTACCTGTTGCTTTTGGGTTTTGTCATTTTTCCTATCCTCCCGTGTGTTCATGACCAAATTAAAGTCTCCCCCAATTAACTTCCTTGGATGAGAATCATTAAGTATCTTATGACTCACGTCCTCAAGGAAGCCTCGCTGATTGTGATTAGGAGCGTATATGTTGTACAAACTATAATCGCCAAAAAAGCCAGATATATGAATATGTACCATCCTTCCTTCGTCATCTGTGTCCAAAGAGTGGGTCACGTGAGAGAGGTGACGTGCTATGAGGATCAAGACTCCCGCTTTTCTGCCCACCGCCTCAGAACCATGTACCTCGCCTACCCATAATTTCTCCATTCTAGGAAAGTCTTCCTTCTGGAGATGGGAATCCTGCAGCAGCGCAACATCTACTTTCCATCACTTTAGGTGATGCAAAATTTTCATACGCTTGTTTGGGGAGCGTAGCCCCTTAATATTCCATGAAACGATTCTCATGATGCGCCGCTGCAATTAGAGACGTGCCCAGCAGTTGTACACATAAAAAAGATGCCCCTCACAAGGGTCACCTCTCAAGAAGGGGTTACCTCCCAGCAGGGCCCCCCCCCCCCCCCCCCCCCCACGGCCAAGCCACAGACATGTTGATCCCAGAATTGCAGAGTGAAAAACCAGAAACTTACAATACAACGAACTAAGAAATTCAAGTTAAACATAGAAAAAACGTGAGACAATAACATATAGCTAAGTGACCTTCCTTTTTTCTGGTACTTGCAGCAATAACCTCACCGCCATTGCTTCAACTTATATCCCAAGCCGCATGCAACATGCATCTACCCCAAACTGGACAGTCCCTTCAATCTTCAAGAGTTGGTAAAATGGTGTCTGGCTGAGGGTCTCTTCAGGAAAACTATGAGCACTTGACTGAGAACCAGTGGGGATACGGTTCCAATCCTGATGTCTGTGCGGCGCGTCTGGGGTCCTCTGTCTAGACTCGGTTCCTTTAATTACTGCTTCCCCGTCTTCCAGGAGACGTAGATAGGCTTCTGCTTCTTTTGGATCCACAAATTGGCGGGTTGTACCGTCACCTTGATTTACTTTCAGAACTGTGGGGTAGATGAGTTGAAACTTGGCCCCTATTTTATGAAGACCTGAGCAAACACCGCTAAAGGCTCTCCTTTTCCTTGTAACTTCAGCTGAGTAGTCGGCGAAAAGGAGCGTTTTGTGGCCCCTCAGGAACATTGGCTCCCTTCTCATTCTGTAGGCCCGCAAAATGTCCTCTTTGTCCGAATAGTATGTAGGTATTTACAGATAACTTGGCGTGGTCTTTGGTTTAAGTGAGCTGACGACATATTAGGCGGATCTTTCTGAGGGCCTACTCTATGCAGCCTCTCCACTCTTCTTGTCCCAGATAGACCCAAAGTTTGTGGCAGATCAGTATCGAAGAGGCGACGCAGCTCCTGTGGTGGCACCGATTCTGGCACCCCTACTAGCCTCAAGTTACTTCTCCGGGACCTGTTTTCTAGGTCCTCAACCCTCTCATGAAGGCGACTAGCCAGCTGCATTAAATCAGTAATTTTAGTGTTTTTAAAGTGAACCTGTCAGGTCATTTCTGCTGCCCTGCCTATGGCCATGCTGTGATAGAGGGAATGAAGCTGAGCGCCTTGATATAGAGGTTGATATGATTTGGAGTTAAAGGCAACTAAATTCTTGCAGCAAGAAGACACCACTAGAGAGAGCTCACTGCCAAATAATTTATACAGCACTCGTTCAGTGAACTTTATTGATGCTTTTGAAGCTGAGCCCTCTGGAGTAGTAGGATAATATCTGCTGTATTCAGATAACCCAGCTTCTCAGAAGAAGATTAGATACCAGAGGTACCAATAGTAATGAAATAGGTGCTGATGCCCAAAGGCCCCCCATCACTAAACTATATAGGGAATCGGATTTCCACAGAAATATGTTTTATGAAATAACCTAAATGTTAATTTTTCTAGTGAATATGGATTTGCGGAAAAAGTTGTGGAAGGAATCTCCCTGTCGGTGAACTCCATCGTTATCCGTATTCGAGCGAAGGCTTTCAATGCCTCCTTTGAATTATCCCAGCTAAGAATATACAGTGTGAATGCAAACTGGCAGCTCAGCGACCTGCGGTTCACTCGGATACAAGATCCCCAGCGTGGAGAGGTATATGTCAACCAAAAGGACAATGTGGCATTGCTGCCTTAGAGTTCTGGGCGTCTCTGTTCCCCTTGCACCTGCAACTGGCTTGTCTGGGTTTCTACATGGTACAGATAATCTAGCAGACATGTGCTGACTTATCAGAATTTATCTTATTTGATGCTGGGTTTAAAGGAAGATTCATTTTTTCTGCTCTTCTGATCCGTCAGAAAACCAGAAAAAAAAAGGATCCGGTAAAAAAAATTTGCTCCTATGCATCATTTATGCAGATTTGGCTTCCATTTGAGCCATTTCCACCTGAGATCCGTTTTTTTAGATAGAAAAAAACACACCATGCAGGATTATTTTTTCCATCTTAAAAAACGGATCTCAGATGGAACTGGCTCAAACTTATACCTAATGTGTATAACTGATGCACAGGATTTGTTTTTTTCTTTATTTTTCTGTTCTTCTGATGGATTAGAAGAACGGAAAAATAACGGTGATGTGAAGTTTCTCTTACTTCGCTTTCCTTTCTCCAAAAACAACAAAACCTGGCCATGACTGACCCTAGAGTAAAGCAACACTGGGCGGATTCTTCGGACATTATGTTGCTGATTATGTAAACTGACGTTGTGGATTTAAAATCTGCAGGTCATTTTACGTTGTGGATTTCTTATTGCAGCGTGTGTGAGATTTTTTTCAAATTCTTATCGCTGGTACTGTACAACGCTGTGGGTGTGACATTTGTTTTTTAAAGTCCCATTGTTTAAAGTCCCATTCACATGATGGCATTTATGCTCGTGGTGTGCCATAGAAACTGATGATGTAAGGATGGTGTCACACATGACAATTTTTGATGCAGTTTTTTGAGCGAAAGCGAGAAGTGGATTGACAGAGAATGAGAAATATAAAGGATTTATAGAGATTCTGTCACCTCTTTTTAAATTCTTTTATATACGGTATATATAAATCAGCCTGGTAAGGAGCCCAAGGGGCTGTACTAACTGTTCTGGAGCCCAGCCACGTTCTCCTGAGAAGAAGCCCAGCACCGCCTGTAACCAGCAATCTCCTCCTTGCTCACAAAGTCAGATCGCCGTAATCTCGCTAAAGCACAGTTCCTTCCCTGAGGCTGATGCCAGCACAGGGAACTAACACTATGTCGGCACTGCGAATGCGCGAGCTCGCGCATCGCGAGATTACGGCGATCTGACTTTGTGAGCAAGGAGGAGATTCCTGGCGGTGCTGGTTTCCTTCACAGGGGGGCGTGGCTGGGCTCTAGAACAGTTAGTACAGCCCCTTGGGCTCCTTACCAGGCTGATTTACATATATATAAAAAATCTTTTTTTACACTTAATAAAACCACACAGAGCTATGGGACAGGTATATTGCGAACATGTTGGCGGTGATCTAGCCGTGCATGTCCGCATCTCTATAGGGTAAAAAGAGGTGACAGAATCCCTTTAAGGAGTAACTACACTTTTTTTTTTACATTTTTGATATAGGGAGTGGGACATATAAAAAGTGTTGATCAACGGGGGTCCAACTCTGAGACCCCCACCAATCACTAGAACGAGGAGTCATATGAGCCAAGCGCTGCTTCCCCCTAACTGCTGAGTGCCAGACTGTAGACTATCTTACATACTTTCTATCAAAACTATCTACAGTCTTGCAACGAGGAGAAGCAGTGCCCGGCTAAGTGCTTCTGACACCTTGTTCTAGCGATTGGTGGGGGCTCTTAGAGCTGGGAACTCCACCAATCAGCCACTTTTGATATGCCCTTTGACATATCAAAAATTTCAAAAAAGTGTAGTTACTCTTTAAGGTGCATTTAGATGCACCAATATTTCCAGATTACCGGAACAAACTGTCGTTCCCGAACATCTGGCCGTCTAAATGTGCCTCCAATCACCCGATGAACAAGTGAAATGCTCCTTCATTGGGTGATCCTGTTGCTTGTGCAGGCAGCAGATTGTGCTTTATAAACAGCAATCTGCTGCATAAACAGCAATCTGCTGCTCAGAAGCCATGATTCTGTATGGGAAAGAGGAATCACAATAGCAATCCCTCATCCTCATACCGTGAAGGAGATCGCTGAACGAGCAGCCGACTGTTGGGAGGGAACGGTTCCTTCCAGACAATCAGCCGCCCAGTCGGCCCATCTAATTCCAACTTTAGGCTAGTTTCACGCTAAAATGATCCAGCAGGCTATTCCGGTAGAAGAACAGCCTGCTGAAGTTCATCATATCTAGCATTCCAGATACAACCTTTCCTCGCCGGAGCCCATTGACTATAATGGCCCGTTTCCGGCATTAGTGCTGCTTGCGCCGGTATTTGTCCGGCCGAATTTCTGCACTAATGACTGAAACAGGCCGGATCCCGCCGGTCCCATTATTTTTAATGGGCCTGCCGGTGCTCCGGCCGCAACTGGCTGTGCCAGACGCGATGAACGCCGGCAGGCTGTTCTGTAATGGAACAGCCTACCGACTCATTTTAGTGAGAGTGTGAGACTAGCCTTGAACTTCCCTGTCCTGCTGGATCAACCTCTGGTTCAAAATCACAAAAAGGCTGTGTATGACACCAACCTAACACTTTCATGGAACTGCTTCTTTAAAGGTGCAGGTAACCCATGAATCATCAGTAAAAGAGAAAACGTATCAACATCGTTTTTCAGTCTGCTTGACTTTTCTCCATGATCCTGAAAGTCTTCCTAAAGTCTTAGAACACAGGGATTAGTTTCTTCTTACGCCTTCCATTTTTGTCAGAGATGCGGTGGGATCAGGATCTCATTAAGGGGCCTAGTTTTAACTGGCTTGGTCACCTGTTGCAGATTGAGCAGCGGTGGAAGGTCTTCTGCTGCTGCCAGTTGCCTTACATTCAGAGTTGGGTTTGATTTGTGTTTTGTGAGGATAGAGAAAATGGCTGATCTCCTGAGACGCGTATAAAAGAATATTTACATTTTTTGCTTATTTTATACCAGCATAAAAAACTTTGTAAACTCATGCAGTTTTTCTTTCATGTCCTTCCTGTTTGGTGCAGTAGTGGCATGGCATGTGAACATTACCTTATACTGTGTTTGACATTGGATACAATTACCAAAAATCTCTTCTTCTCCTTCTTTTTAAGATACTGACGTTTAAAGAGATAAACTGGCAGATGATCCGGATAGAAGCAGATGCCATTCAGAGCTCTGAGCATGAAATAATGAGCGCACCCGTCCGTTTGATCACCAATCAGTCCAAAATTAGAGTCACGCTGAAGAGAAGAGTGAGTGTTAATGTTTCTTTTCCTTCTCTAAGCCATTGACTCGCCATCTCTCTTGCCTTCACCATCTGTCATCCTGTGCACTTCGAAACTGTTTACTGTTTCCACCGTATAATTACTTGAAAAGTAAAAATCAGGCAGTAGATTAAAATATGGCTCAAGGAAACCAAAATCCTGTTGAATGTCCTTGTCATGATGCTTCCTTAAAGGGCCCCTCCACTTTTGTAAGTTTCTGCAGAAAACCAAACCTAACCTCTCAGCTTTCTGCGAGCATGCAGATACAGTGTGGTCACTGATGCCTAGGCTTAGGCCGGCCATACACATTCACTTGCTATCGACCTAACAATCATTCAGCCAACAGCTAGCTCTCCTGGTTCCCTCATACCCAAACACGTTTGGCTTGGCCGTATGTGTATGTGTATTCAGTAGGGAGAGGGGAGAAATCTACTGCCAGACACTTCTAGCGGCGGCTAGTCTTCCAGAGTTTAGCTGACCATACACTAATGTGTATGGGGCCTTAAAGGGGATGTGTCATCTGTGACTTTGATGGCTTATCAGTAGGTTATGCCATCAAAGTTAGATAGGTCCCATCTCCATGACCTGCATCTTTCTCTAAAATGGACCCCCGAAAGTGAAGAATAGCGCAACGCACATGCGTGGCATGATCTCCATTCAGTTTTTGGGAGTTCTGAAAAAAGTTGAGCAAGTGCACTCCGCTGTTTTCAGAAGTCCTATAGAAGAGAATGGAGAGTGCACTGCGCAAGCACAGCCACTGCTCAGTTCACTTCTATGGGACTGCCGGAAATAGCCTAACCAGCACTCAACTATTTTCAGAACTCCCAAAGAAATGAATGGAGGACAGCCACTCATGAGTGGCTGCTCTCCGCTCACTTTGGAGGTCATGTTCTGTCACCTACCTGACATTGGTGGCATTTTCTAACAATATGCCACCAATGTCTGAGATAAGACAACCCCCTCTAAGGTAAGGAAAATGTTAATATGTGCCAGATATTCATTAGAATCGGGGACCATGTAATGCATGGACAGGCCGGGTCTGGCAGAGCAGGAGCTTGATAGTTCCTCTGGATCATACAGCTGGTCCTGCTCTATGCTCTAAAAGGGGTTGTCTGGAAAGGTGCTTATTCTCCTGCTTCTTCTACTTTCTACAGCTAAAAGATTGTAATGTGCTGGCATCAAAACTGGTACTCATGCTAGACGATTTGTTGTGGGTGCTGACTGACTCCCAGCTGAAAGCCATGGTCCAGTATGCCAAGTCCTTAAGTGAAGCAATAGAAAAATCCACAGC
This sequence comes from Bufo bufo, assembly GCF_905171765.1. Classification (NCBI taxonomy): domain Eukaryota; kingdom Metazoa; phylum Chordata; class Amphibia; order Anura; family Bufonidae; genus Bufo; species Bufo bufo. Next base: position 276,052,971 of record NC_053389.1, read on the forward strand.
TCAGAGGAAGAGCATGGCCGCCTCCACAGAGCCTGCACAAGTAAGTATATTCTCTTTATGGTTTCTTTCTTACCATTGGCCATCAGCTAGATCTTCTTATTTTATTCAGATTTTTGTATAGTCTTCCAATATTTTGTTGCAGCCATTTGTATGAATGTGCTTAGTCCTATCCTTGGATAACTGCTTTATATTCCCTTTCCTTCTCTTTGGTGGACCACATGTTGGCTAAGTTTTGTTTAGGATATGACAACTTTTCTTGACTAGGTGTATTCATTATAGGACTGCTGAGAATTCACCTTCCCAGCCAGCCAGTTCCACCCTTAGGCCCCTTTCACACGGGCGAGAATTCCGCACGGGTGCAATGCGTGAGGTGAACGCATTGCACCCGCACTGAATCCAGACCCATTCATTTCTATGGGGCTGTGTACCTGAGCTGTGATTTTCACGCATCACTTGTGCGTTGCGTAAAAATCGCACCATGTTCTATATTCAGCGTTTTTCACGCAACGCAGGCCCTATAGAAATGAATGGGGATGCGTGAAAATCGCAAGCATTCACAAGCAAGTGCGGATGCGGTGCGATTTTCACGCATGATTGCTAGGAGATGATAGGGATCAAAGCAGCCCTGGATCCCATAAAATTGTATTCCCTGTATTATTTTCTCTTTATAACATGGTTATAATGGAAAATAATAGTATTCTTAATACAGAATGCGTAGTAAACTGTAGATTGAGGTGTTAAATAATAAAAATTAACTTGCCTGTTCCAATTGATCGTGCAGCCGGCATCCTCTTCTTGCTTCTTCTTTCAGGACTTGCAAAAGGACCTTTGGTGACGTAATCGCTCTCACCACGTGGTGAGTGCGTTGACGTCAGCGCAGGTCCTGCTGAATAAAGATAGAAGATTTCTTATAACCATGTTATAAGGTAAAATATTAAAATCTACAGAATACCTAACCCAAACCTAAACTTCAGTGAAGAAGTTCGGGTTCGGGTCTAGGTACCACAGTCAGTTTTTTAGCACGCGCGTGCAAAACGCATTGCACCCGCGTGATAAAAACTGAACACCGGAACGCAATCGCAGTCAAAACTGACCGCAATTGCGTACCTACTCGCACGATTTTCCCTGATCGCAGACGCAACGCATCCGGACCGAATGTGGACACGCTCGTCTGCAAGGGGCCTTAGGGTCCATTCACACGTCTGCCAAATGAGTCTGCATTCATCCTGCAATTTTGCGGAATGGGTGTGAACCCATTCATTTTCAATTGGGTCGCACTTCCTTTCCGCGGATATGGACAAGAAAAGGCATTTCCATTATAGGGCCTGCCATGTGAGGTCCGCAAAATGCAGAACGCACATGGCCGATGTCCGTGTTTTGCAGATCTGCAATTTGCAGACCGCAAAACACTTGCGGACGTGTGACTGGACCCTTATTGTCAGTTGTCAGTTTAGTCAAATAGATAGAGATTTTTCTTGGGATTCTATAGATGTCCTTTTCTATTTATACACTTTTATGGTACATAGCAGTAACAGAGAAGTTCCCCTCTGTTAGCCTTAGGGTCCATTCACACGCCCGTAGTGCATTGCGCATCCGCAATACACCCGGCCAGCACCCCCATAGAAATGCCTATTCTTGTCCCCAATTGCGGACAAGAATAGGACATGCTCTATTTTCTTGCGGATCTGCGGACCAGAAGATCGGGGGAGCGCTCCGGAAATGCGGATTCGGAGAGCAAATAGTGTGCTCTCCGCATCTCTTTCGGCCCCATAGAGAATGAATGGGTCCACACCCGTTCGCAAAATTGCGGACCCATTTGCGGACGTGTGAATGGAGCCTTAAAGGGGTTATCCAGGAATTGATAATGATGACCTATCGCCAGGAGAGGTCATTTTTATAACATTGGCGGGGGTCCGAGTCCCGACACATCCACCTATCAGCTGTTTCAGGGAACTGCTGTGCTCACTAGAGCTCTGGTGAGTGTAGCTGGTTCCCAGCAGCTCATCAAGAACAGCGTCATACATAGTATAGTGGCTGTGTTTAGTATGGCAGCCCAGTCCCATTGAGATCGATATACAGTGATGTCACTGGCCTAGGAACAGGCTGCAGTGCTCAAGGCCTCTTCTAACAGGTGATCAGCGAGGGTCCCGGGTGTCCCCCACCGTTAGGGTGACCTATCCAAAGGATCGGTGATCAATATAAATTCCCGAAAAAAACCTTTAACAGAGCATGTCTTGTGCTGGGTGCTTACTGGCATCCATCTATATGACATACATAGATTTTTATTTTTCTGTATAGTGAAAACCGCTTGTTTTGGGGACCTGGTAACCACTTTAATCATTGTATGATGAAAGATTTTTTTTTTTTAAGTTAACATTACTTTTTTTTATTAACCTGCTCAGAGTTCGACACCCCCCACCAGCTCCCAGCAAGTAAAGACCCAGCAAACCTCAGCAACCCCTGAACAGAACCAAGCTATTTTAAATCTGTTCCGAGACTTCGATGTAAAAGAAACCTCCCATCATCTAGTTATTTCCCACCTGGATCTGCACATCTGTGATGATATTCACTCCAAGGAAAAAGGTGACAAATCTGGAAAAAAGCTTTTATATAGCAATATCCTATCAATCTGTCAATAGGTATAGAAATTGGTAGGAAGGATGTAGGCATAAGAGCAGGTCGGGGATTGGGAGGAGAGCAAGTGTGAGATTGGGAGAGACTGCAAGGAATGGGAATAAGACATGGTGAGGGACGGGATTAAGACATCGTGAGGATTGGGAGGAGAGAGGGGTGGGAATAAGACATGGTATGAGATTAGGAGGAGAGATGGTGAGGGATTGGAAAGAGAGATGGTGAGGGATTGGAAAAAGAGATGGTGAGGGATTGGAAAGAGAGATGGTGAGGGATTGGAAAGAGAGATGGTGAGGGATTGGAAAGAGAGATGGTGAGGGATTGGAAAGAGAGATGGTGAGGGATTGGAAAGAGAGATGGTGAGGGATTGGAAAGAGAGATGGTGAGGGATTGGAAAGAGAGATGGTGAGGGATTGGAAAGGGAGATGGCAAGGGATGGGAATAAGGCATGGTGAGGGATTGGAAAGGGAGATGGTGAGGAATTGGAATAAGACTGTCGCAACCAGACAGCTGAGAAGCTCTGACAGGAGCCGTCCAGATCCTCCTCCTTGAGTTTCTTTGTTTTGGTTTCTCTTCCTCACCTCGTTAGGCTATCTCAGCTGTCAGGCAGTCAGACTCATTACCTCCCTTTAAATTCCTCCCCATAAGGCAGTAGGGTGCGGCTGATACAACTTCCTTAAGTGTGTGTGTGCATGCTGTTCCTTGTTCCCAGTTCCCAGCTCCCTGTCCTCTGTCCACTGTCGTCTGCAAGATAAGTTCTGTTTATGTATTTATGACTTTCTGTTTTCTGGATCCAGGTGACCCTGACTCCCTCCGTGTCTGTGTAGGGAGCCGGTGGTCGTGTCCCCTCACTATTGTAGGGCCTTCAGGTCTAAGATAGCCGAGGTTCGTGGATATGCGGCCATCCACCTTTGGGGTGGTCGCATAGGCTGAGCAATAAGGGAGAGCGGCAGGTCGATTGCAGGGGTCTCCCTTTTGTTCCTTAGTTGTGGATCCAGTAAGTCATTGTTTGTATTGTATTATCTTGTTTCCTGTGCACCATCCGTGACATTATCAGCCGCCAAAACCGTCTCAAGCATGGATCCGGTTACACTTTTGGCTGAACGCTTTCAGGGTCTTGCTTTGGAGGTAGCTGACCTCCGTAAGACTTTTTCTCAGTTTCAAGTGACCGGTTCAGCTTGCGTTCATGGAGTTTGTGCTGAGCCTAAGATTTCGCTCCCGGATACGTTTTCCGGGGGTAGTGAGAATTTTGTACGTTTTAGAGAGGCTTGCAAACTCCATTTTCGCCTTCTTCCCCATTCTTCTGGTGATGAAGAACGAAGAGTGGGTATCATTATATCGCTGCTCAGGGGTAACGCTCAGTCCTGGGCCTTTTCGCTGCCGGAGGGGGCACCGCCCCTCCGTTCAGTGGGTGAATTCTTTTTAGCCCTGGGTCAGATATATGATGATCCGGATCGTATTGCTCTGGCTGAGTCTAAACTACGTCTGTTATGCCAGGGTAAACAATCCGCAGAGATTTACTGCTCAGAATTTCGGAGATGGGCAGCAGATACGGGTTGGAATGATGCTGCACTCCGAAGTCAATTTTGCTATGGTCTTTCAGAGGGATTGAGAGATGCATTTGCTTTTCATGAAAGACCTACCTCCTTGAATTCTGCTATGTCTCAGGCTGTTCGTATTGACAGGCGTCTTAGAGAGAGAGGAGAGATCTCTTCTTCCTGTCATACTCAGTCCCGGGACAGTGCAGCGGTCTCATTCTGTGCACAGGGGTCTCAGTCACTGTCAGCCCCTTCTGAGCAGGAGCCCATGCAGCTGGGGTTGATTGCCTCTGACAATAGAAGATTTAGCCCGCAGGGGAGGGTTTGCTTTTGTTGTGGAGGTATAAATCATCTGGCAAATGTTTGTCCCTCTAGGAGATTCAGGCAGTTTTCTGGGAGTAATAAAGAGACAAAAAGGAAGAAATCTTTTAAGAATGTTCCGTCTGTTACTATTGGCAGGGTTGAGGCGGAAATTGAAGGTTTTCCTTTTGCTTGTAGTTCCCGTTTTGTCCTGCCTGCTAGGGTGGCGCTAGAGAGCAAGAGCATTTTTTGTGAGATTTTTGTGGATAGTGGAGCAGCTGTCAACCTCATTGATAATCAATTTGCAATAACTCATGGTTTCCAGGTATGCACTTTGGGAAGAGATATTCCTGTTTTTGCTATTGATTCAGCTCCACTTTCTCAGAGATCATTAAAGGGCATAGTTCACAATATCCGTTTAATTGTGAATGATGCTCATGTTGAGGATGTGTCATGTTTTGTCCTTAGCGGTTTGCCTACTCCTCTAGTGTTGGGGCTACCCTGGCTCACTAAACATAACCCCACCATTGATTGGCAAGCGAGGCAAATAAATGGTTGGAGTAACTTTTGCAGAGAGAATTGCCTCATAACATCTATTTCTGAGGTTTCTACTAAAACTGTACCACCTTTCCTCTCTGAATTTTTGGATGTTTTCTCTGAGAGTGGAGTTCAGGGTTTACCTCCGCACAGGGAGTATGATTGCCCTATTGATCTCATCCCAGGCGCCAAGCTGCCTAAATCTCGTTTATACAATCTTTCCCAACCTGAGAGGGTCGCTATGCGGGCTTATATCTCTGAGAGTCTGAGAAAAGGACACATACGACCCTCGAAGTCACCTGTTGCCGCTGGTTTTTTCTTTGTTAAGAAAAAAGATGGTTCTTTAAGACCTTGTCTGGATTTCAGGGAGCTGAACAGTATCACTATTCGTGATCCTTATCCACTTCCTCTGATCCCGGACTTGTTTAACCAGGTTGTTGGGGCGAAAGTCTTTTCCAAATTAGACCTAAGAGGGGCATACAACCTGGTTAGGGTCAGAGAAGGAGATGAATGGAAGACGGCTTTCAATACCCCTGAGGGCCATTTTGAGAATTTAGTTATGCCTTTTGGTTTGATGAATGCCCCAGCCGTTTTTCAGCATTTCGTAAACAGCATTTTTTATCATTTGATGGGAAAATTTGTATTAGTGTATTTGGATGACATTTTGATTTTTTTCTCCTGATTTCAAGACTCATAAGGAACACTTATGTCAGGTCTTACTCATCCTGCGGGAGAATAAATTATACGCGAAACTGGAAAAATGTGTGTTTGCGGTTCCAGAGATCCAATTTCTGGGGTTTCTTGTCTCCGCTTCTGGTTTTCGCATGGACCCCGAGAAGGTTCGCGCTGTGCTTGAGTGGGAGCTTCCTGAGAATCAGAAGGCGCTGATGCGTTTTTTGGGCTTTGCTAATTATTACAGGAAATTTATTTTGAATTATTCCTCTGTTGTTGAACCACTCACTGATATGACCAGAAAGGGGGTAGATTTTTCTTCCTGGTCGGTAGAGGCGCGTAAGGCCTTTTCTAATATCAAGGAGAGTTTTGCTTCCGCTCCCATCCTAGTACAACCTGATGTTTCGTTACCCTTCATAGTTGAGGTTGATGCTTCTGAGGTTGGGGTGGGTGCGGTCTTGTCTCAGGGTTCCTCTCCTGCCAAATGGCAACCGTGTGCCTTTTTCTCAAAGAAGCTCTCCTCCGCAGAGAGAAATTATGATGTGGGAGATAGGGAATTGTTGGCCATCAAGTTGGCTTTTGAAGAATGGCGCCATTGGCTAGAGGGAGCCAGACACCCTATTACCGTGTTTACTGACCATAAAAATCTGGCCTACTTGGAGTCAGCCAAGCGTCTGAACCCGAGACAGGCCAGATGGTCTTTGTTCTTTTCAAGGTTTAATTTTGTTGTTACGTTCCGCCCTGGGGTTAAGAATGTGAAGGCAGATGCCCTATCACGTTGTTTCCCGGGAGGTGGGAATTTTGAAGACCCGGGTCCCATTTTGGCTGAAGGTGTGGTGGTCTCTGCTCTTTTTCCTGAATTGGAGGCAGAGGTGCAGGCAGCCCAGTCAGAAGCTCCTGATCTTTGTCCTCCTGGGAGGTTGTTTGTGCCTCTCGCTTTGAGACACAAGATTTTTAAAGAACACCACGATACGGTCCTTGCTGGGCACCCGGGGACAAGAGCCACACTGGATCTCATTGCTCGGAGATTCTGGTGGCCTGCGCTTCGTAAATCGGTTGAGGGTTTTGTGGCAGCTTGCGAGACTTGCGCTCGTGCCAAGGTCCCTCATTCACGGCCATCAGGTCCTCTCCTTCCTTTGCCCATTCCTTCCCGTCCTTGGACACATCTGTCCATGGACTTCATAACGGACTTGCCTCGTTCCTCGGGGAAGTCTGTGATTCTGGTGGTGGTGGACCGTTTTAGCAAAATGGTGCATTTTATCCCTTTTCCTGGTTTGCCCAATGCTAAGACGCTGGCGCAGGCATTTGTTGACCACATTGTCAAATTGCATGGGATTCCTTCAGACATAGTCTCTGATAGGGGCACGCAGTTTGTTTCCAGATTCTGGAAGGCCTTCTGTTCTCGCTTAGGGGTTCGCTTGTCATTCTCTTCTGCTTTCCATCCGCAGTCGAATGGTCAGACAGAGCGTGTCAATCAGAATCTGGAGACATATCTGCGCTGTTTTGTGGCGGAGAATCAGGAGGATTGGTGTTCTTTTTTGTCCCTTGCTGAGTTTGCTTTAAATAACCGTCGTCAGGAGTCCTCTGATAAGTCACCATTTTTTGGTGCATATGGGTTTCATCCGCAGTTTGGGACTTTCTCTGGAGAAGGCTCTTCTGGTTTGCCTGATGAGGACAGATTCTCCTCGTCTTTGTCATCTATTTGGCAAAAGATTCAGGATAATCTAAAGAACGTGAGTGAGAGATATAAGCGTGTGGCGGATAAGAGACGTGTGCCTGGTCCGGACCTGAATGTTGGTGATTTGGTGTGGCTGTCTACCAAGAATATCAAATTGAAGGTTCCCTCCTGGAAGTTGGGTCCTAGGTTTATTGGGCCTTACAAGATCCTGTCTGTCATCAATCCTGTTGCCTACCGTCTTGATCTTCCTCAGACTTGGAAGATCCATAATGTTTTCCATAAGTCCTTATTGAAACCTTATGTTCAACCTATTGTACCCTCGCCTTTGCCTCCTCCTCCGATTATTGTTGATGGAAATCTTGAATTTCAGGTCTCTAGGATTGTGGATTCTCGTCTTGTCCGCGGTTCCCTCCAGTACCTCGTTCATTGGGAGGGTTATGGTCCTGAGGAGAGGATGTGGCTCCCAGTGACGGACATTAAGGCCTCTCGTCTCATCAGGGCTTTCCATAGGTCCCATCCTGCGAAGGTGGGCCCTGAGTGTCCGGAGTCCACTCCTAGAGGGAGGGGTACTGTCACAACCAGACAGCTGAGAAGCTCTGACAGGAGCCGTCCAGATCCTCCTCCTTGAGTTTCTTTGTTTTGGTTTCTCTTCCTCACCTCGTTAGGCTATCTCAGCTGTCAGGCAGTCAGACTCATTACCTCCCTTTAAATTCCTCCCCATAAGGCAGTAGGGTGCGGCTGATACAACTTCCTGGAGTGTGTGTGCATGCTGTTCCTTGTTCCCAGTTCCCAGCTCCCTGTCCTCTGTCCACTGTCGTCTGCAAGATAAGTTCTGTTTATGTATTTATGATTTTCTGTTTTCTGGATCCAGGTGACCCTGACTCCCTCCGTGTCTGTGTAGGGAGCCGGTGGTCGTGTCCCCTCACTATTGTAGGGCCTTCAGGTCTAAGATAGCCGAGGTTCGTGGATATGCGGCCATCCACCTTTGGGGTGGTCGCATAGGCTGAGCAATAAGGGAGAGCGGCAGGTCGATTGCAGGGGTCTCCCTTTTGTTCCTTAGTTGTGGATCCAGTAAGTCATTGTTTGTATTGTATTATCTTGTTTCCTGTGCACCATCCGTGACAAAGACATGGTGTGAGATTGGAAAGAAAGATGGCCAGGTATAGGAATAAGACATGGTGAGGGATTAAAAAGGGAGATGGTGAGGGATGGGAATAAGACATGTGAGGGATTGGAAGGCGAGATGGCCAGGAATGGGAATAAGACATGGTGAGGGGTTAGAAAGGGAGATGATGAGGGATTGGAAAGAGAGATGGCGAGGGATGGGAATAAGGCATGGTGAGGGGTTGGAAAGAGAGATGGCCAGGGATGGGAATAAGACATGGTTAGGGAGTGGAAAGGGAGATGGTGAGGGATGGGAATAAGACATGTGAGGCATTGGAAAGGGAGATGGTGAGTAATGGTAATAAGACATGGTGAGAGATTGGGAAGAGAGAGGGTGAAGGATGGAAACATGGTGAGGTAGCCGGGCCCCTGCTGTATCCGCCGACATCACTGTTTATAGCGATGCCGGCGTATTAACCACTTCTATGCTGCGGTCAGCGCTGACTGCGACATAGAAGTGGTTTGCAGACCCGATGCGTGACAAGGCAGCCTAATGCTGTGCAGAGGCTGCCCAATGCCTTGCACGGCATCGGGACCTGTCTTCTACGAGTGCCCAGGAGATCCAGCCTCAGGCTGGGTCTCCTAGGCAACCTTTTAGTGTATTACTCAGTGTAATCCACTAACAGGCAATGCATTACAATACAGATGACAGATGTATTGTAATGCATTGCAGAGGGAATCGGACCCCCAAAAGTTGAAGTCCTAGAGTGGGACAGAAATAAAGTAAAAAAAAAAAAAAGGGTTTTTAATAAAAAAAAAAAAAAAAAAAGCTTTCCATTTAAAAAAAGTAAAAAGCCCCTTTCTCCTGATTTTATAATAAAAAATTGAAAAAACAAAACACACACATTAGGTATCGCCGTGTCCGTAACGACCGGCTCTATAAATATGCTTATATATACAAATTGACAGCACTCCAGAGTTGAAGGTAAGGTAATTAATGATTTTATTCAGCCAGACATAATTTTAGGCAACGTTTTGGGCTATATGCAGCCCTTCATTAGGCCTAGTGTGGGGAGCATCAGCGTGGAAGCCGGCTCTATAAATATATCACATAACCCGGGGTCCGATAGACATAATAAAAAAAATGGATAAAAACTGTAAAAAAAAAGCCATTTTTGTCACCTTACATCCCTAAAAGTGCAACACCAAGCGATCAAAAAGGCGTATGCCCCCCAAAATAGTACTAATCTAAGCGTCAGCTCATCCCGCAAAAAATGAGCCCCTATATAGGACAATCGCCCAAAAATTAAAAAAAAATATGGCTCTCAGTCTATGGAGACACTAAAACATGATTTATTTATTTTTTGTTTCAAAAATGCTTTTATTGTGTTAAATGTAAAAAAATAATTAAAAAAAGTATATATATTAGGTATTGCCGCGTCCATAACAACCTGCTCTATAAAAATACCACATGGCCTAACCCCTCAGGTGAACACCGTAAAAAAAAAGGGTTAAAAAAGCAATTTTTTGGTCACCTTACATCTCAAAAAGTGTAATGCCAAGCGATCAAAAAGTCATAAGCACCCCAAAATTGTACCAATCAAACCGTCATCTCATCCCGCAAAGAATGAGCCCCTACCTAAGACAATTGCCCCAAAAATGTAAAAAAAACTATGGCTTTCAGAATATGGAGACACTAAAAAATAAAAATATGCTTTATAATGTAAAACTGAAACAAACAACCAAAAAAGTCATATTTGGTATTATCTCGTCCGTAACAACCTGCTCTATGAAAGTAGCTCATGAGCTAACCTGTCAGATGAACGTTGTAAATAACAAAAAATAAAAACCGTGCCAAACAGCTATTTTTTTGTTACCTTGCCTCACAAAAAGTGTGATATAGAGCAACCAAAAATCATCTGTACCCTAAAATAGAACCAACAAAACTTCCACCTTATCCCGTAGTTTCTAAAATGGGGTCACTTTTTTTTTTTGAGTTTCTACTCTAGGGGTGCATCAGGGGGTCTTCAAATGTGACATGGCAAGTTAAAATTATCCCAGTGAAATCTGCCCTCCAAAAACCATACAGCGTTCCTTTCCTTCTGCGACCTGCCGAGTGGCCATACAGCAGTTTACAACCACATATGGGGTGTTTCTGTAAACTACAGAATCAGGGCAATAAATATTGAGTTTAGTTTGGCTGTTAATCCTTGCTTTGCTAACGGAAAAAATGATTAAAATTGAAAATCTGCCAAAAAAAGTGAAATTCTGAAATTTCATATACATTTAAAATTAATTCTTGTGGAACACCTAAAGGGTTAACAAAGTTTGTAAAATCAGTTTTGAATACATTGAGGGGTGTAGTTTCTAAAATGGGGTCACTTTTTTGGAGTTTCTCCTCTAGGGGGGCATCATATAATAGTTATTACTTTACATTTCCCATATGTCTACTTCATGTTTGGATCATTTTGTGAATGCCATTTTATTTTTTGGGGACGTTAGAAGGCTTAGAAGTTTAGAAGCAAAACTTGAAATTTCAAATAGGACATGGTGTCAAAAAACCAGTCCATCCAAATTTGCCTTCCAAAAACCATATGGCGTTCCTTTCCTTCTGCTCCCTGCCGTGTGCCCGTACAGCAGTTTACGACCACATATTGGGTGTTTCTGTAAACTACAGAATCGGGGCAATAAATATTGAGTATTGTTTAGCTACTAACCTTTGCTTTTTTTTTTTATCGGATACATTTTTTTGTATCCTATTACAAATTTCTTGCCTCACGTATTTTGTTCAATACAGTGCAAAAATAATCATTGTACAAAGTAGAATAGCCAATAAACAAGATCCTTAACCTTTGCTTTGTTAGCGGAAAAAAATAATTAAAATGGAATATCTGCCAAAAAAGTGAAATTCTGAAATTTAATCTCCATTTTCCATTAATTCTTGTGAAACACCTAAAGGGTTAACAACGTATGTAAAATCAGTTTTTAATACCTTGAGGGGTGTAGTTTCTAAATGGGGTCATTTTTGGGTGGTTTCTATTATGTAAGCCTCACAAAGTGACTTCAGACCTGAACTCGTCCTTAAAAAGTGGGTTGTGGAAGTTTTCTGAAAAATTTCAAGATTTGCTTCTAAACTTCTAAGCCTTCTAACGTCCCCAAAAAATAAAATTCCATTCACAAAATGATCCAAATATGAAGTAGACATATGGGAAATGTAAAGTAATAACTATTATATGAGGCATCACTATCTGTTTTAAAACCAGAGAAATTGAAATTTGGAAAGTTGCGAATTTTCAAAATTTTTGGTAAATTTTGCTATTTTTTTTTTTATAAATAAAAATGAAATATTTTGATTCAAATTTACCACTGTCATGAAGTACAATATGTGACAAGAAAACAGTCTCGGAATGGCCTGGATAAGTAAAAGCGTTTTAAAGTTATCACCACATAAAGTGACACATGTCAGATTTTCAAAAATCTGTCTGGTCCTTAAAGGGGATGTCTGAGTTATGAAAATAAATATATAGCACTGAAAATCTGATGGGCAGCAATATATAACTAAGCTAAGCAAGTTTTATGCAAAAAAATATATATATTTTCTCATTTCCCTGGTTCTTTTCTGGCCCTTTGTTTACATGCAATAAAAACAATCTCTGCCCCTCCCCCTGCACTGCTAAGGTAGTGAATACAAGTGCCAGCTGTACAATGACACTGCTAAGGGAGTGGATACAAGAGCTGCCCTGAGTGCTGGGAGAATCAACAGCAACTTGTAAGTGTAGAACTACAAGTCCCAGCTGTATAATGACACTGCTAATACACACAGGATCTTCCCCCTACCTTCTTGTGCAATGCTCTCTCTAGTCTGTCAGCTCCTGTGCCCAGCATTGTCTTCTCACTACCTGCTGCTACCCAGTCTGTGCAGCTGAAGGGGTTAAGAATCCTAGGAGAGAGCAGGCAGTTAAGGGGGGAGTGGCCAGCACAGTGACCTCTCGTTTACAGGCTTGTAAGCTAACTTTATCAGAGCAGGGAGAGAAGCTGACATCACAGGTCATGTGACACTCAGTGAAATCTGAGAAACCAGCCACGGGAGATAAAGTGAGTGAATTGGAAAGTTTTTATATTTGCCTAGTTAGGAACATAGAAAGAACACAAAAATATCTCGGATAACCCCTTTAAGGTGAAAAATGGCCTGCTCCAGGTTTAGATTCACAGATTCAGGATGTAGAGACATGTCTATTTATTGGAATGCATTCAAATCTCTGGATGAGTTATTAGAAACGAAGGTACAAATAAGTTGCAGATCGATTCTGTGCGAGTCACCCTATGTGTGGCAACACTAGAGAGGAACAGATGTGCAGCGCACTATGAGGCCAGTAGCATTCCGCCCCTATGGCGTCAATGGGGGTTATAGCACTGATATACTGTGAGACCCAGTCATCTGGACTGCCTCAGTAACAGTACCGTTTAGTTACAGGCACATCTCTCATATCTATCTCACATCCTTACTATGAAGTATTAACACAATTATTTTACAGATCTGGACAGGAGAATTACAGGAGGAGCCATGCAGTTGTCATTTAATCAGCTGACGGTGGACTATTACCCATATCACAGGGAAGGTTTGTATGGTTACCCTCATTCCTGCAGTGAATATTATAGTGATTACATGACATTTCTTGAAAATATGACTTACAAGCATACATAAAAATAGAGCTAGACATCCATGGAATATGATAGGTGCTGGATTATGAGATGGCGAGCAGTGCCTTCACTTTTTCAGAAGATAGTTTCATCTATAAGCCCTAATATAATGTCCCCTTATATTTACTTTCCCCCAATTGTAAATCGTGATAAATAGTGATGAAAATGAGATGAGTGTCTGTCGGACCATGCGGTGCTCCGTTCCGGACATATTCATGTGTGACTCTTACCTTCCCAGGAGACAGCTGCAGCCACTGGATGTATTACTGCGATGCCACAAAGACAAGATGTTCTTGGGCCCAGGAGCTGCTTCAGGAGTTTAAGTGTAATGCAGATATGTTGAAACAAGCGGTAAAAGATCATGTTTCTGGGTCTCCTTCAAAATCCATGCCCAACATATCCCATCAGTATGGACACCCAGGTGAGATATACTGGGCACATGTTTTGTTTACTGAAAGGGGTTGTCCTACGTATTTGAGAATCTCCCCAATGTGATAAAAGATCAGATATTTTCCTCTTAATCTCCCACCATTCCCTTACTTCCGGTGTTTACATGCTGCGGCGGTGACACTGCCTTTATAAGGCTACTTTCATACCTGCGTTCGGTGCGGATCTGCACCGATAATGCAAACGTTTATATCCGTTCAGAACGGATCTGTTTGCATTATTCTTTTTTAAAAAAAAGTCTAAGTCAAAACGGATCCATTTTCTATTGCACCATATTGTGTCAGTGAAAACGGATCCGTCCCCATTGACTTACATTGTAAGTCAGGACGGATCCGTTTGGCTCCGCATCGCCAGGCGGACACCAAAACGCTGCAAACAGCGTTTTGGTGTCTGCCTCCAGAGCGGAATGGAGGCTGAACAGAGGCAAACTGATGCATTCTGAACGGATCCTTATCCATTCAGAATGCATTGGGGCTGAACTGATCCATTTTGGGCCGCTTGTAAGAGCCTTGAAACGGATCTCACAGGCGGACCCAGAAACGGCAGTGTGAAAGTAGCCTTAAGTGCGTGACTACTGCAGCCAGTTAGTGGTCTCATGCCATATAGTATAGATGGCTAACCTCCAACACTTCAACTGTGGTGAAACTACGACTCCCACCATGCTCCATTCATTTCTATGGAGTTCTGAGAACAGCCAAGCAAGAGGATATCTTGGGAGTCGTAGTTTAACCACAGCTGGAGTGCCGGAGGTTAGCCATCACAGCGGAATATACTGCTGAGGCCAATGAATGGCTACAGCAGTCACATGCTATATACGGATACGTCACCATTGCAGCCTGTAAACATAGACCAGAAAGCAGCACTGGAACCAGGGGGGTAATTAAAGGGGTTATTCAATATCATAAACTGCCCCCCCCCCCCCCCCATGTGCCGGGCCCCTCACAGAGAATATACTTACCCTGCTCCCTTCGCCACTCCTAGTCCCCGCACTGCCGCTGCTGCTTCTCAGTGGCGAGTATCCAGTGTTTCATTGTATGATCAGATTTATTGGCAATGGGCAAGGGTTTCTCCACTAGCCTCTTTTGTTAGAAGCCTTCATAAAAATCATCACAGAGGCCCAGATTGACTAATGTGTCTACACCTAAAATCTGTCTAAAAAGTGAAGCAAATTGGCACTTTTTGGTGTAGCTAGGGTTTGTACACTTTATTTTTCAACCTGCTTGAAAGGGGCTTCATTGGAATGGTGGTGATTCACATGGAAGAGGGCAGACCCAGGGTGCATAGTTTATGCCCAAATTGTCCCACAATTCTGGCATAAAATTCTGTTTCAAAGCCTACTGATAGTTGGTATAGAATTAGACAAAAGTGTCTAGTCATGCTTCAGATATACCGATAAACTGGTGCAGGTCTAGATATCCTGTCTATGCTTATGTCATTGACTGCTTTAGTAAATCTGGACCACTGTGTCCAGGGGAGCACCCAGGAATTTTGTTTAGGGGGGGTCCGAAAGGCAAAAAAATGCGGCATGTGTAGTGCGCTGTGCTAATTGAATTTTTCAAAGCCCCCTTTATATTTAAAAATGCAGGGAAAGGGTGTAGTGTGTTGCGCTGATTCTTTTACTTGGCGATTGTAAAGGCCCTGTAGGAAAACAACAATGCGACCCCGCCCATTATTAAAAGCCCCTCCTACATATAATAGGCCACTCCCAACAAACACTGTACAGCTGACATTATATAGTTGCGGCCTGTCTCTACACATCATACGGAGAGAGGGAGAGACCTGTCCTGGCTGCACTGCCTGCTTATACAACAAGCTACAGCCAGGAAGCTCCTCCGCTCTCCTCCCTCCCCTGATCCTGCTCAAGGCCTGTGGTTCCCCCCACCATCTGCCACCCGCCCGTGGCCTGCTGCCCCCCTTGACCGTCCTCACCTAGCTCTGTATCCTCCTTCTGCAAATGGCAGGGGGAGGAGCCGGAGCATCTCCTCTCCTACATAGCGCCCCCTACCTCTTACATCCAGTGATGTCACCTTTGTTGTAGACGTTCTCTTTCCTCATCTTCTCCATTCAGACCAGATCGCCATGATGATTTTTCAGCCATCTCCCATCTCTGCAGAGATTAACAAACAGACATTAGTTTCCCACATTTCCATCATCTTCACATCTTCTGAACACCCTTTCCTGCCACCCCCAATACTGTGCCCGCTGTGCCCCCAATACTATACTGCAGAAACAGTCCCCCTGGAAATACTACTACCACACAGATAGTGCCCCCCTCAACAATTATTGGCACACAGTGCTCTAAAAAAATAACTGCGCCCAGACACTAATAGTATAAAGATAATGTCCCCCAAAAATTATTGTGCTAAGCTGATACTGTGGCAGGGTGCCCCCCAAAATAACAGGGCTCCCCAAAATAGAAATAATTCTCTGCCAGAGCACACTTAGTAGTAATAACGCCCCTATAGTGCCCATACTAGTAATCATGTTCCTCATAGCCCCCCAGTATTAGCAAAGCTCCGCATAATACCCCCTAGTACTAATAATTCTCCCTACAATATGACAGTACATGAAATACCCCCGCTTAGTGCCCGCTGTTGAGCTAATGTCCCCATAATGTATGCCAGTATAAAATACCCCTATATAGTGCCCCAGTAAATGCCCTCCTAGTGCTCTTCTCCCCCTTCCCCATAGTGTCCCCCATAATATGCCAGTAAAAAATGCCCCTTCTAAGTGCCACCATATGCCCCAATAGTGCTCCACTCCCCCATAGTGCCGCTCTCCCCTATAGTGCCTACCATAATGTGCCAGTAAAAAAATGCCCCCTTAGTGACACTAGATGCCATAATGCCCCCATAATGTGCCAATAAGAATAAAGGACCCTTTAGAGCCCCCACTTCCCCTTAGTGCCCCCAAATAATGCCCCTATAGTTCCACCAGATGCCTCATAGTGCCATTCTCCCCTATAGTGCCCCCATAATATGTCAATAAAAAAAGCCCCTTTAGACCCCCAGATGCCCCCATAGTGCTCCTCTCCCCCATGGTGCCGCCCCATAAAGTTCCACCATATGCCCCAATAGTGCTCCACTCCTCCATAGTGCCGCCCTCCCCTATAGTGCCTCCCATAATGTGCCAGTAAAAAATGCCCCCTTAGTGCCACCAGATGCCATAATGCCCCCATGTGCCAATAAGAAAAAAAGGCCCCTTTAGTACCCCCACTTCCCCATAGTGCCCCCAAATAATCCCCCTATAGTGCCACCAGATGCCCCATAGTGCCGTTCTCCCCTATAGTGCCCCCCATAATGTGTCAAAAAAAGCCCCTTTAGAGCCCCCATAGTGCTCCTCTCCCCCATGGTGCCCCCCAAATAATGCCCCTATAGTGCCACCAGATGCCCCATAGTGCCGTTCTCCCCTATAGTGCCCCCCATAATGTGTAAAAAAAAAAAAGCCCCTTTAGAGCCCCCATAGTGCTCCTCTCCCCCATGGTCCCCCCCCCCCCATAATGTGCCAGTAAGAAGTGCCACCTAAAAAAAAAAAAAGTACCACCAGATGCCCCATAGTGCCGTTCTCCCCTTTAGTGCCCCCATAGTGCCAGCTCCCCCCCCTCCAAAAAAAACAAAACAACAAAAATAAAATAAAAAATACACTGATACTTACCTCCATCAGCCGCGATGCGATGCAGGCTCTTCCGGCCTGTGTCCCTGCTGTGTGCTGCCCGGCTCAGGCGCGTGATGATGACGTCATCTCGCCTGAGCCGGCCTCTGATAGGCTGCAGGCATTAGTGCCTGCGGCCTATCAGAATAACAGGGGAGGGACACGCCTCTCCCTCCCCTGCCGCAGCACAGCACAGGCATCTGTATCGCTGTCCTAAGGACGGCGATACAGATGGATTAGATATGGAGATGAGCGCTTCCACAATGGAAGTGCTCATCTCCTAGTACTCCCAGTGCCCCCCTCCCCCCCCCCACTGCCGCCGCAATTACATCCAGGGCCGCGCCGCCTGTGGTGATCGGCGGTGCGACCCTGAAGGATTAAAAAAAAAAATAATTCGGTTGGTTGTTCTAGGGGGGTCCAGACTGTAGGTGCGCCACTGACTGTGTCCAATATACCTTCAGAACCACCAAGAGACACTCCTCCTTGTAGCTACTCTCCATTACAGCTATTACATTTTGGTATTAAAGGGGTTGTGCAGCCAGTAATATTGATGACCTATCCTCAGGATATGTCATCAATATCTGAACAGTGGGGTCTGACACCCTGCACCCCCGCTGATCAGCTGTTTGAAGAGGTTGTGGCACTCGTGCGAGAGCTACTTCCTTTTCAAGATTACACTGCGCGTCGTCTTGAAAGTCTTGACCGCACAGTGTAATTACAAGTTCTTGTTTCAGTCACTTGTATTTACACTGCACCGCCACCGCTGCAAGTGAGACGACGCTCCGTGTAATGTTGAAGAGAAAGCAGTGCTTGTATGAGCACTGCCTCCCGTTCAAACAGCTGATCGGCAGGGGTGCCAGGAGTTGAACCCCCACCGATCAGATATTGATGACCTATCCGGAGGTTAGGTCATCTATATTACTGGCTGCACAACCCAGGTAATTAGGAATTATCTACTAATTAATGTAACAGGCTATCTGGTAATTGTTCTTGTAAACCAGACTGCTCCATTAAGTTCAGCAATAACAAACCCAGAATGATAAAATGGTAACCAGGAGGGTCCGATTAAATGTTGGATCTTTGCACCTCCTCTACCAATTGGAGCTACATTCACAATTCAATTTCTATTGGAAACAGTCAACATATCTGTGGATGGATGTATCCCTATCAGTTTAGCTAAGCTCCTTTAATGGGACCAGAGCAAGACATTGAGCCAGCAAGGAATCCTGTACAATTTGAGCTCAGAAGGCTGTAGAATTGTGAGTTCAGCTCTGGAGTATAACACGGCCTGTAACTCAGGATTAGTCCTAATGCAGTGTACTCAGTTATTCCACATGTAGATTTAATTCCATATGTAAACTGCTTTAACCATCACGTCTAAAAGGGTGTGTGTGTATGGGGTGCCTATATCGGTATTTACAGCAGTTGTATGTTTTTTCAGGGTCTGAATCCAGCAGTAAAGCATCTTTTCTCACCGCAACGTTGGAGCAGCTTAAATCCAAACTAATGTCTAGCTGTTTTGTGGTTAGACTTGCTGATTTTAACATTTTTCAAGTGAGTGACATATTTCATTGCATTTTTATCCTGCTTTTATATTATACAACAGTGTTCTCCTGTTGTAATGATAGGCGGGGGTCCCAGAATTGCAGCCCACAGCATTTTAAAGGGGTTAACCCACAAAATGTATTACTATGTAATGAAAAGGAAAATATTACAGAAAAAAACAAAGGTAAAAACATCCTGCACGGTATGATATATAAATGTGCGGATATCACTGGCCATATTATTGAAGAAAATCACAGAAATAAGATAATAATGCACTTTGTCCATATATAATGCTTGCATCTACTTTACTAAGTCCTGACTCTGATGTGATAAAATCTGAGACACTTAGCCAATATATTTTGATGAAAACACATCTGTGCCCGCCTACCAAGCGCCAAAGTGGTCTCAGGTCAGGCAGGTCCTACGCTAAACCTACCTAAGTCATTGGGCTTCTATGTTCAGGAGCGCAGACGCCGCACATATGGTGTGCTGCTCCTAGTCACCTCCATGTGCATCAAGCAACCAATGGGAGGAGGAGCAAGCACACCCATATGTACCACCTAATCAAGGCGCTCTATTGGATAGGAAGGGCAAAAGTGCTACTCCCAAGATAAAACAGGTGCGCATTCACACTTGAAGGTGCCACTCCCTCAAGCAAATACTACATAGACAACCTGAGACCACCTTGGCGCAAATTTATATATCATACTGTGCAGTATGTTTTTACCTTAGTTTTTTCAGTGCTTTTTTTTTTTTGTCGGTGTAGTATTTGCTTGAGGGAGTGGCACCTTCAAGTGTGAATGCGCACCTATTTTATAGGTGGTACATATGGGTATGCTTGCTCCTCCTCCCATTGGTTGCTTGATGCACATAGAGGTGACTAGGAGCAGCACACCATATGTGCGGCGTCTGCGCTCATGAACATAGAAGCCCAATGGCTTAGGTAGGTTTAGCGTAGGACCCGCCTGACCTGAGACCACCTTGGCGCTTGGTAGGCGGGCTTAGATGTGTTTTGATCAAAATATATTGACTAAGTGTCTCAGATTTTATCACATCAGAGTGAGGACTTTGTCCATATATAATGCTTGCATCTACTTTACTAAGTGCATTATTATCTTATTTCTGTGGTTTTCTTCAATAATATGGCCAGGGACATCCGCACAATTTGTATATCATACCGTGCAGGATGTTTTTATCTTAGTTTTTTCTGTGATTTTTTTGTCTATGTTGTATTTGCTTGAGGGAGTGGCACCTTCAAGTGTGAATGCGCACCTATTTTATCTTGGGAGTAGCATTCCTCTGCACTTTTGCCCTTCCTATCCAATAGAGCGCCTTGATTAGGTGGTACTTATAGGGTGCTGGCTCCTCCTCCCATTTCTGTGATTTTCTTCTGTAATGAAAAGGGAATTTCAAATGAAGTATTAATGCAATTTACATGCAATAAAAATATAGCTTTTTATGTACATCACATTTTCCTCTCTGATAGCATCCCCTGCCGTCTATTCTTCTGGTCCACCTTCTCTTCTTTTCAATGAAGGACTGATATGCTCAATAGTTGCTTCCCTTCTCCTCCCCTCTTTGTGACTACTTTGTAACTATTCACTTACATAGAAATATATATATCTCTATCTAGACAGTGCAGAAGTAAATTGTGGCGTCATAGACTCTTGTTCAGGCCATTTTACTTCTTAAAATGATGTTGCTGCTGCCTGAAACAACCAAAGCAAAGCTCCGTACATCAAGGAACTTTGTTATTGGTCGGCTTGAATGGGTTGCCTATCATTGAGCATGCTGCTCTGTAATGAGGGGGAAGAGTCCGGCAGCGGCACACGATCCTTACCGGATGGCGCCTGGTGGGGTAAGGGGTCTTGGTGGGCAGTTAGCTTTAGCGGGGGTCAAAACTCTGAGACCCCCGCTAATCTCTATAATGCGGAGTCTGAAGCCTCAGCCGAACGCTGCTTCTCCTCCTTGCCGAGTGTGGTACTGAAGATGGCTTCAGTAGAAAGTCTATGGGACAGTCTTCACTACTGCACTCAACAGTGAGGGGAAGCAGCGATCGGCTCAGGCTTCAGACTCCTGGTTATACTGTTCAGCAGGAGTGTAAAAAAACTGCTTTTGAGTTTTTCAGCCCCTGGGTGGGTGTGGGGGGGGGGGGGGGAAAGCATGCTGTGTTTTTTTTCTGTCTAAGGCCACATTTACACAGCCGTTGCCCATATTGCGGCCCACAAACAGCAGGTCCACAATATACGGGCACCAGCCGTGTGCTCATCGCTTGAATAGGTCCACATTCCGGAAGCCAAACTGATGCATTCTGAGCGGATCCTTATCCATTCAGAATGCATTAGGGCAAAACTGATCCGTTTTGGACCGCTTGTGAGAGCCCTGAATGGATCTCACAAACGGAAACCAAAATGCCAGTGTGAAAGTAGCCTAAATCATACAGAATCCAAAAGAAGTCCTTGCACATATGCTTACAGCAGCGCGCCAAAAATATTAAAAAAATAAAAATATGTATACACACGCACACGCACACGCACGTGGCTTATTACCACTCCATGCAACCGCTGCGCTGTACAGAGTGGTATCAGGGCACCCACAGACCTCTAATAATTCGGCCGGCTTGGCGTGAATACACAGCAGGTTATTATAGCTACAGTAAGTGATAAAGTACAGCCCAATATGGCAGATCCTCCCTGTACTTTATCACTTGGCTTTCATAACCTGCTGTGTATTTACTTCAGATCCCTCTCAGGGGCGTATTAACCCCATGCTGGAGGGAGGGGAGCAATGTTATTCACATGCGACTGTATGTTGGAGGAGCTGATGGGAGGAGGTGATTATTTACATGGGACTGGTATGTTCGAGAAGGTGATGGTAGGAGGTGGTTATTTACATGGGACTGTATGTTGGAGAAGCTAATGGGAGGGGGTGGTTATTTACATGGGACTGTATGTTCGAGAAGGGGATGGTATTGGTAGGAGGTGATTATTTACATGGGACTGTATGTTGGAGAAGCTGACGGGAGGAGTGGTTATTTACATGGGATTGTATGTTGGAGAAGCTAATGTTGGAGAAGCTAATGGGAGGTGGTGGTTATTTACATGGGACTGTATGTTGGAGAAGCTGATGGGTGGGCACATTCACACCGCACCTATATATTTCTGTTGTTCTGCAGTTTTAAATGAACAGACCAATGAAAATAATGGAGTGCTGGATCGGGCACGTAACTGACAGGAACAGAGCGGAGTAGACTCCACTGACCATAATGGAGTCTGTTCAGTTTCTGTTCACGATCTTGTCTTTTTATCAAAGTCCTACATACAAGGCTTTTTTTGTCAGATCTTTTTGACAGACTCTGCGACTGAGGGGACCAATGGAGCCTCTAATGCAGATGTGAGCAAGTGCAAGTCTATGTATTATGTATTTGAATTACCGCAAATTTTGTACTCCTTCTTGGCTAAAAAATACTCCTCAAAAATGGGAAGAGGAGTATTTTTACCCTTCCGGAAAAAATTTAGTGCGACCTCTGTCTGGGGCTATATTTGAGGGACTATTTTCTATGCAAGAGAGAACCTGGTTAACAAGAGCTGGTTGCATTGCATCCTGGGTGATGCAGGTGCTGCCCACTCACACAAAGGAAAAAAAGTCATCCAGATATGTGAATAAAAAAAGAGTTATAAATTTGTGGTATAACCCCGTTAAAATATATTATCACTTGCTGTCATTTTTTGTTTTTGCGGGTTCATCTTTTACTCTCTGCCTTCCAAAAGCCATAAATGTATTTGTCTTTTCACATAACCCTGTGAGTTGTTTTTTTTTAGGACAAGTTGAAATTTCTAATGGCACCACGTAATATTCTATATTATGTAGGGGAAACTGGAAAAATGTAAAACGTATTAATGGGATAGTATTGAAAAAGAAACTGCAATTCCATCATTGTTTTACAGTTTTTGTTTTTTTTTAATGGTGTTCAGTATGCAATAAAAATGACACATTACCTTTTATTCTGCGGGTCAGTATGGTTACAATAATGCCAAATGTGTCTAAAAAAAATATATTTTGAAATGCCATATTCTGACATTGATATTTTTAAACTTCCACCTATAGAGCTGTGTTGGGGCTAATTTTTTGCATTGCGAGCTGTAATTTTTATTGATAACATTTTGGGGTATGTATGACTTTTTGACCCTTTTTTATAAAAATGTTTTGGGGGGCTGACTCCTTTTATCATTGTCCAGATATTTTATAGTTTGGTCATTTTCAGATCTGGTGATACCATTGAGGTTTATTTATTTTATTTTTTTATTTATGAAATGTGGAAAAGGGGGATTTTAAATGATAAGTTTTAAGAACTATTTTCAATCCTGCTAGGGAGCTTGAAAATAAGAACTTTGGATTGCTTATATCATAGACTGCAATAAAATAGTATTGCAGTCTATGGCAAATTGGCGATAGCATTGTGTTCCTATTAAGCCCTGCCTGAGTCAGACCTGGGCCCTTTCACACAGCGGTCATTGGAGGAAGCCATTGACCACAGCACTGAAAAGTTAAATGTCCGATCCCAGACACTGTACCCCGGTGTCTGCTGTATAAAATAGCAGTCACCTGCTGACTATGGCGCTGGCTCAGGATCAGGAAGGGATTAACTATTAAGTAGAGGTTCTTATTCTCTACTTTAGGGGTTAATGAGGACTATGTCTATTTTAGTTATTACTTGTATTATGCACAAAATATCTCTGGAGCATCCTTCCTTAGAAATCTGCTATTCCTCTGTTATTCTTCTTGGAAATGTATGAATAACTTGACAGCCGAGTGTTGGCAAATAATAGAAGCTTCAGTAGCGTTGCCTCCAGATGTAATGTCATTTGGCCACAGCATAGAAATGTTTCTCACAGAATGGCCACCTATAAAACGTAACCTCAATTATACTGCTATTAAAAGGACAGTGCTGTGATTCAGTATCACTCGTGCGCTCACTACATAGATTGCAATACTGTAACTGAAATACTTCTTACAATGATGGGTAAACCCCACAGTCACACACTGATTCCAATGATATATTCTCCTATATATCCATTAAATTACACAAATTGAAATATTGTCTAATTCACAAATCCTGACTCGTGGAGTCATCCCCAGTTTATCCGGGACCAAAAAAACACGTTCAGACCATGCTCTTTCAGATAGTTGGGGTACATGATGTAGTTGGGCTACATAATATTGTCTCCAGTTGGCAGTTGCACCCTTAAGACAATATATAACGTATCTATAGCCACTTCATATAATAAACAATAAGAGCTCCTCCATGGGCCCAAGGAACGATGTATGTGCTGGATGATGGGTCCTATGCCCTGTGGTATGAGCCTGGTATTGCTCCTGTGGTTCCATAGAACCTATCATGTACCCCAGGTGTCTCGAGTTTATCCTGGTGGCGACCCCCCAGTGAAGTGATTGGATCTTTAAGATCAATAATATTTAAAAAAATTATCTTGTTTTTATAAAATTTTATGTTCTACCTAGTGTTTTATCTATTGTCTTAACGCACCTTATTTCACCTTAGGGCTCTTTCACACCTATTCCACTCAGTCTGTGGGTGTCACTATCCTATAGTATATTTGCATTTCATCTGTTATCTCTGAGATTGGCGCTCATTTCCCCACTTTTACTGCCAAAGGTGTGATACTTATGGTGGGTCCCTTCCCCTTGTTATCCACCTTGTTGCTGATTTTCTGTTGCAAATTTGTGGTGTTTAGCCTCGCTTACACCAGAGCAGCCTTCTCTGTCTTACCACTTGCATCCGTTCTAATTCCTTTTCCTCACGGTCCTGTTGGCGCCCCTATTTCTTCAAGGACAATACAGTCCTGTGAAGCCCCTGGATAACCACCTTGTTTTTTTCCACGTGACTACCATGTACCCCAACTACCTGAGTGAGCATGGTTTGAATGTCATTTTTTAGTCCCCTGCGTAGGACTCCACAGAGAAATGGGTCGGGAAAGCGATTTGTATTTCAATTTATCTAATATAATAATTTTAATGGTAGGTATGTTAGATTTTTTTTTTTACTTTCCTGTTTCTTTCAGATTAGTGCTATAGGAGGAATTTGTCAGAGTCTCAGGTGACCCTCCCCCCCTCTGCAACGCACAAATACGTTTTTCAGGATTCTGTATTAGCCCTGAGACGTAAGCATTTATGTCTAATGTAAAATCTATAGATGCAATTTTCCATTCCATATCATATCTGCCTCAAAGCATTCATCCTCCTCCAAGAATGAAATTCATTGCAGATGGGATTTATGGATGGCTGGACTGTGAGAACAGAGACCCCAGAGGAAACCTGTGTACTCAGAATAAGCATACAGCAATTGAAGAGCCTGAGTGATCCTTTTTAATGGCCTTTATTCTTCTGTTTTTTAAAGATTTAAAATGCTAACATAAGTATATTGACTTTGAAGAGTGTGTCTAGCCCCACTAATGCCTGCAGTCAGTAGGGATGTAAAGCGCCCCAAGCATACTGCCATGCATGGGCGTCTGCAGACATTTTTCCAGGGGCGGGAGGGGCATAATTTTATTGACACCCATGCTATGAAGGGGGGGGGGGGAGGGGGCATATTCATTATCACAAAGTATAATAACGCATGAGCTGTGCAACGCGATGGAAAAGCTTAAATGTATATTATAAGTGCCAGGAATACAAAGTTGTGTCCCTGGTTCTATCACTCCCTCTCCCTCCTTGCCCCCTGATATATAATAAAATGGTACTTTTATTCCAGTCTGCAGTCCCAGTGTGCAGCGCTGCCCTACGAGGAGTGGTCAGTGGATGTATTCCTAGGCAGTAATGGAAACACTGGATTTTCTCTGAAAACACAGGGTTTACTGCAAAAAGCTTGAAGGGGCTGATCATACTCACCAGAACTAATATAATAAGCTGTAGTTGTTCTGGACCTGGTGACTATAGTGCGCCTTTAATGTAAACATTATTCAATGCACCACATTAGTCATACACCTATGATCAAGGCACTATAACCGGAAAAAAAACGTAGAAACTGCAGGGGCAATACTGCCTGGTATATGGACAGCAGAGATGGCATCCTCTGGGCAGTACTGTCCATGGTCATCCTTCACCAGCACCCTGACTGCCACCTGCTTGCCCTGGCTCTCATGGCACTTCACTGCCTGCTGCTTGGCTATCAGTGACTCACCCCACACCTAACACTCGGGGTCAGGAAGTGACTCAGTAGTCACACTGTGACACTGACCGTCACTCACTGATAGCCAAGCAGGTGGCAGTCAGGGTGCTTGTGAAGGATGAATTGACCATAGACAGTACTGCCCAGAGGATGCCATATCTGCTGTCCATATAATACCAGACAGTATTGCCCCTTCATATACCGCCTGGTCACCCCACACCTAACACTCAGGGGGTACTGTCACACTGACTGGTCTGTGACACTGACTGTCACTCACTGTGTTAGTGTCGCTCATTCATTCAGGCTGCCTGTGGTTGTGGAGTCCTGAAGCGGCCGGCACACTGCGGGCGGCTCTTCTTCTTGCTCCGGCTCCGCAATGTCTTTCCCGTCCGGAAGGTGGGCGGAGCTTCGTACTGCCGTGCGCGCCCGGCCCTGGTGTTTCATCAGGGCACGTGCATGCTCCTGATAGATACCGCTCCTCACTCTGCGGCGCTGCGCAGTGCAGCAGCTGCAGAGCAGAGGCAGAACTCAGTTCAGTGGCGTAGCGTGGGTTGCCAGCACCCGGGGCAAGCCATGTATTGCGCCTTCCCCCCCCTTCCCCCACCCCCCAAACCTGTGGACTCGCCCCTTTTTACAAATAATGTAGTAAATGTCACCTGCAGTCCTATGTAACACCACAGATAACACAGGACTCGACCACCGCCCCGTTCAAACTTTCTCTCGCTGTCCTTGTGCAATGAGGATAAACAGGTGGCTTGGTATCCCCGTTTTTGTGATCGGTGAGATTCCTAGCGATCAGACATTTATGACCTATCCTGTGTATAGGCCATAAATGCCAGTTGTGGAGAAAACCCCTTCAACAGCTTATGGACACTAATAGGTTAAATACTGTAACTGATTCCGTTTCCAGCCAGATATCATTTTTTCAATTGCATTCCCTGACATAAATGTCAACTTTTGTCTTCCAGGTTTCCACAGCAGATCAGTGTCGATCTTCCCCTAAAACTATGATTTCCTGCAACAAGAAGAGCTTGTATCTTCCCCAGGAAATGTCTGCGATTCATATTGAATTTACTGAATATTATTTCCCAGATGGAAAGAATTTCCCCAGTAAGAACAGCTTTTTCTTTGAATTATTTTACAGGAGCCCTGAAGATACATCAGTATTGGGTTTACTGGTTTTATCTGGTTCATAAGAAGAAATAGACCCATATAAATGGAACCATATAATACAATGTACTGTATTTTTCGGACTATAAGATGCAGTGGACTGTAAGATGCACCTAGCATTTGAAGGAGGAAAATCTGAAAAAAATATATATATTTCCATCAGACCTTAAAGCAGACTTCCATACTTTATCAGAACTCAGATCAGACCCCCATTCCTCATTAAACCCCCCAAGATCCATTAGCCTCCGATCAAACCACTGCAGCCTCCATTAGCCTCAGATCAGCCCCCCCCAGCAGACTGAGATCAGACGCCCAGCCCCCATCCAATTTAGATCAGACGCCCAATCGGCCTCAGATCGGACCCCCATCAGACCTTAGATTAGACGTTAAAAAAAAGTAAATATATTTGCCTCACTTGCTCCGGACAGCGCTGCCATGCTGAAGATCCAGGACTCACTGCACAGCTTTCTTCTGGTCTGCACTGTACTGTGACCTGACGTTGCACAGTGTCAGGTTATAGTGTGTGTCTACATGCACTACGTCCTTATGCTGTACACAGTCAGGACAGAGTGCAGAGCGGGACCAGGAAGAAGACCAGGGATGGTGAATACAGCCAACGCAGTGCTGCCCTCACCTCCCCGTGCCTCCCGAATGCTGATTACCACTTCCATAATAGAAGGGGTCATTAGCCGGACTAAAAGACGCACCAACATTTTCCCCCCACTTTTGGGGGAAAGAAGTTTGTTTTATAGTCCAAAAATACTGTATATTCAAGATGGTGGAAAAGGACCAAAAATGCCCCTAATTTATCAAAACTGCGCTCTGTGCATACACTTAGGTCCATATATATTTAGACACTGACACAAATTTTGTTTTTATTACCTGTTTCCTAAAACATATTCAAATTATATAATGGCCATAAAGTCCAGAGTTTTAACTTTCATTTGAGGGTATCCACATTAAAATTGGATGAATGGTTTAGGAGTTTCAGCTCCTTTACATGTGGCACCCTGTTTTTAAAGGGACCAAAAGTAATTGGGCAGGTGTGGGTAATTCCTTCATTTTTTCATAATCAATTAAGCACATAAAAGGCCTGGAGTTGATTTGGGTTGTGGTGCTTGCATTTTAAAGATTTTGCAGAGAAGTAAACATTCAGTCAAAGGAGCTCTCCATGCAGGTGAAACAAGCCATTCTTCATCTGCGAAAACAGAAAAACCCATCCAAGAAATTGCTACACTATTAGGAGTGGAAAAATCTACAGTTTGGTACATCCTGAGAAAGTAAGAAAGCACTGGTGACCTCAACAATGCAAAAAGACCTGGACGCCCACGGAAGACAACAGTGGTGGATGATCGCATAATAAATACCATGGTGAAGAGAAACCCCTTCACAACAGCCAACCAAGTGAACAACACTCTCCAGGATATAGGTGTATCAGTATCCAAATCTACCATAAAGAGAAGACTGCATGAAAGTAAATACAGAGGGTTCACTGTACGGTACAAGCCACTCGTAAGCCTCAAGAATAAGAAGGCTAGATTGGACTTTGTTAAAATTCATCTTAACCGCTTTACGTCCGCCCATAGGATATAAACGTCCTATGGGTGGACGTCTATTTCTGAAAGCACGTTTTAAAACGTCTTTTCAGAAATAGCAGCTGCACGCTAATCGTGCAGCTGCTGATCGGGTTGCCCGCTGTCAGTGACAGCAGGGCAACCCTAAGACAAGGCAGGGACAGTGCCTAGGTGTCCCTGCCTTCCGGATCTCTGCAGACACAGCGCTCACCTGTTCCGGCCCGGCGGTCATGTGACCACCGTGACCGGAGAGTGCAGGAGCTGTGTGAAGTCTCTCAGAGACCTCGATCAGCCCTGCTCTGAGGCTGTACAGCGCAGGATTGCTGCTATACAGCCTCTCTAGGGGTGTATTTGTCCTGTAACTGGGGCTACTATGTCAGCCCCAGTTACAGGAGAAATCAACAGTGAAAAAAAAAAAGTGAAGTAAATGTCCCCCAGAGGTCTTGTATGACCTTATGGGGGACGAAAAGTGTAAAATAAAAAAAATAAAAATAAAAGGTTGAAAATAAAAAAAAATAAAAAAAGTTTCACATGTAAAAAAAAAAAAGTCCCCAAGTAAGGAATGAAAAAAAAAAGTTAAAAATAGAAAAAATAAAAAAAAGTATACATATTAGGTATTGCCGCGTTCGTAAAAACCAGCTCTATAAAAATATCACATGACCTAACCCCTCGGGTGAACACCGTAAAAAAAAAACTGTCAAAACAAGCAATTTTTGTCACCTTGCATCACAAAAGGTGCAACACCAAGTGATCAAAAACGCGTATGTCCCACAAAATAGTACCAATAAAACCGTCACCTCATCCCGCAAAAAATGAGCCCCTACATAAGAAAATCTCTCAAAAAATAAAAAAAACTATAGCTCTCAGAACATGGACACATTAAAACATAATTTTTTTGTTTCAAAAATGCTATTATTGTGTAAAACTTTAATAAATGAGAAAAAGTATACATATTAGGTATCGCCACGTCCGTAACAATCTTCTCTATAAAAATGTCACTTGACTGAACCCCTCAGGTGAACGCTGTAAAAATAAATAAATAGAAACTGTGCTAAAACAACCAATTTTTTGGTCACATTGCCCCATAAAGTGTTATAATGAATGATCAAAAAATCATATGTACCCAAAAATAGTACTAATAAAACTGGCACCTTATCCCCTAGTTTCCAAAATGGGGTCACTTCTTGGGAGTTTCTACTGTAAGGGTTCATCAGGGGGCTTCAAATGGGACATGGCATCTAAAAACCATGTGGAGTTCCTTTTCTTCTGCGCCCTGCCGTGTGCCCATACAGCAGTTTATGACCACATGTGGGGTGTTTCTGTAAACCGCAGAATCTGGGTAATAAATATTGAGTTTTGTTTGGCTGTTAACCATCGATGTGTTAAAGAAAAAAATTGATTAAAATGGAAAATCTGCCAAAAAAGTGAAATTTTAAAATTTGATCTCCATTTTCCTTTAATTTTTGTGGAACGCCTAAAGGGTTAACAAAGTTTGTAAAATCGGTTTTGAATACCTTGAGGGGTGTAGTTTCTACAATGGGGTCATTTATGGGGGTATCCACTATGTAGGCCCCACAAAGTGACTTCAGACCTGAACTGGTCCTTTAAAAAGTGAGTTTTGGAAATTTTCTTAAAAATTTGAAGAATTGCTTCTAAACTTCTAAGCCTTCTAACATCCTAAAAAAATAAAATGACATTTCCAAAATGATGCCAACATAAAGTAGACATATGGGGAATGTTAAATAATAAATATTTTTGAGGTATCACTTTCTGTTTTAAAAGCAGAGAAATTGAAATTTAGAAAATTGCGAATTTTTCTAATTTTTGGGTAAATTTGGGATTTTTTCATAAATAAAGGTGAAATATTTTGACTCAAATTTATGACTATCATGAAGTACAATGTGTCACGAGAAAACAATCTCTGAATGACTTGGATAAATAAAGGCGTTACAAAGTTATTACCACATAAAGTGAGATATGTCCGTTTTGCAAAATTTGGCCTGGTCAGGAAGGGGGCAAATGGCCCAGATGGCAGGTGGTTAAAAAACCAGCACACTTCTGGAAGAACATTCTTTGGACAGATGAAACCAAGATTAGCCTCTACCAGAATGATGGAAAGAAAAAAGTATGGAGAAGACATGGTCCAGCTCATGATCCAAAGCATGCCACATCCTCTGCAAAACATGGCAGAGGCAGTGTGATGGCTTGGGCATGCATGGCTGCCAGTGACACATACTGTGTGCTCAGATCCAGCCAAATGCAGCTAAACTGATTGGTCGGCATTTCATAATACAGATGGCCAATGACCCAAAACAGAAAGCCAAAGCAACCCAGGAGTTTATTAAAGCAAAGAAGTGGAATATTCTTAAATGGCCAAGTAAGTCACCTGATCTGAACCCAATAGAGCATTTCACTTGTTAAGGACTAAACTTCAGACAGAAAGGCCCACAAACAAACAGCAACTGAAAACCGCTGCAGTGAAGGCCTGGCCGAGCATTAAAAAGGAGGAAACACAGCGTCTGGTGATGTCCATGAGTTCAAGACTTCAGGCAGTCATCGCCAACAAACTGTTTTCTACCAAGTATTAGAAATTGAGAAAAAAAGACAATGCAGCAGCACCCTGCAAATGAGATAAAGTACAATAATGCCATAGTCACAAAAATTATGGTGCTAATACTACGCTTATTTATAAAGTGAGATGCTTGGCCAATGCATTTTGTACAAAACCTTCTGAGCCCGTCTGCCGAACGTCAAGGCGATCTCTGTAAGACGGGTCCTAACACTAAATATTACCTGTTATGCGCCATAATGGCCGCCATAAAGTTCAGGAAGTGTTGGTTCCACATGCATGCTGGGTCCACTCTGCGTTTTACCATTTTTGTTGCCAAAATGGCCTCCGTTACAAGGGATGCAGGTACCAACATGCATGCCAAGCCCACTCTATACCTTTCCTTGTGCCAGACAGCTTCCAATGAATGTAGTGAGAGCAGGCCATAGCTTTAACTGAAACTAATTAAAATCAGCCTATGGGGCAGACAGGCTAATCAGGAGTGCACGACTCGCTGGAGTCTCCTGTTATGCGCCATAATGGCCGCCATAAAGTTCAGGGAGTGTTGGATCCACATGCATGCTGGGTCCACTCTGCCTTTTACCATTTTTGGTGCTGACTAACCCCCTTTTCTTTGCAGATTTACTATGCTGGAGATATTGCACTCCAGCGGGTCGTGCACTCCTGATTAGCCTGTCTGCCCTATAGGCTGATTTTAATTAATTTCAGTATAAAGCTGTAGCCTGCTCTCACTACATTCATTGGAAGCTGTCTGGCACAAGGAAAGGTATAGAGTGGGCTTGGAATGCATGTTGGTACCTGCATCCCTTGTAATGGAGGCCATTTTGGCACCAAAAATGGTAAAAGGCAGAGTGGACCCAGCCTGCATGTGGATCCAACACTTCCTGAACTTTATGGCGGCCATTATGGCGCATAACAGGTAGTATTTAGTGTTAGGTTCCCGTCTTACAGAGATCGCCTTGACGTTTGGCAGACGGGCTCAGATGGTTTTGTACAAAATGCATTGACCAAGCATCTCACTTTATAAATAAGCGTAGCATTAGCACCATCATTTTTGTGACTATGGCATTATTGTACTTTATCTGATTTGCAGGGTGCTGCTGCATTGTCTTTTTTTCTCTAGGTCTTTGCCATGGCAGCGTGCACCTGCGCACTGGGAGGTGCTGACTAACCCCCTTTTCTTTGCAGAAGTATTAGAAATTAACATTTTATTTACAATTATTTAATTTGTCCAATTACTTTTGAGCCCCTGAAATGAAGGGATTGAGTTTAAAAAATGCTTTAGTTCCTCACATTTTTATGCAATCATTTTGTTCAACCCACTGAATTAAAGCTGAAAGCCTGAACTTCAACTGCATCTGAATTGTTTTGTTCAAAATCCATTGTGGTAATGTACAGAGCAAAAATTAGAAAAATGTTGTCTCTGTCCAAATATATATGGACCTAACTGTACAAAATTTGGTAAAACATAGACGTTAAAGATTTTATGCCACCTACATTTACACTAAAATTGTGCATCTAAAAAGGGCACAAATCTTTAGCCTCGAAGAATGAGAACTGAAATCTGATTGGTTTCCATGGGTAGTGGTCAAACTATTCTCTTGCAGTAGTTTTAATAAATATCCCCTTTGGTTGTACTGGATTTTCAATTACTTAAAGGGGTTGTGCAGGCAGTATATATTGATGACCTATCCTCAGGATAGGTCATCAATATCCGATCAACGGGGGTCCAATCAGCTGTTTGAGGCGGCACTCCATATGATTGTTACTTCCTCTTCCTTGGCAGTGCAGTGTACAAGTACTCGGTCTATTCAGAGCGAGTACTTGTAATTGCACTATGCCACCTCTGCAAGGACATGGAGCTCTGCCTCCTCTTCAAACAGCTGTTCGACGGGGCTGCTTGCTGTCAGACCCCTGCCAATCAGACATTGATGTCCTATTCCGAGGATACATACTGCCTGCACAACCCCTTTAATGTTTTCTTCTCTATTCACATATATAGCTAAATTCGGAATTCTTCTTTACTCCTGAGGACAATGCTTTGTGAGAGCACCTATGATAAAGCTGTTCTGTTGACGGCAGGGGGATAAATGGCTGTTTCCATGGGCATCCAATAATAATTACAAATCTGCACAATGTCTGTTAATGCAAACACTAACAATGCCTCATTTCTCAAAACTGTCTAAAAGAAAACAACCAATCAAAGCTCAGCTTTGATTTCTCTAACTGAAATGGGCAGCAAAGACTTCTTTTCCTTTTATGCAGTTTTGATAAATCTCCCCCCGAGGCTTTTGATGACGTATCAGGATAGGCCAATGTCTGATCAACGTGTCCAACACTTTGCACCCACTTTGGCTGTTCTGCACAAGGAACCACCTTTTTTCTTTTTTTCTATCATCATGGAATGTATGAGGTTGTGTGTTTTTTTTTTTTTTTTTTTTTAACAACCCTTTCTTGGGAAAGGGGGGGGGGGGGTGGAATCCAGCAGTCCTGCCATTTTTAATTTTTAATTTTTTTATTTTTTTTTCCATTTTAAACTTTGTGGCACAAGTAACATGATACCTTTATTCTATGAGACAGTACACTTACAGCAATGCCCAAAATGTATAGCTTTTTATGTTTTACACTTTTTTTTCGGTAATTATGTATGGGGCGGTAATTATGATTAAAAAATAAAAAGTAATCATAATTTTTGAAACCATATTCTGAGAGCCATAACTTTATATTTTTGCATTGATGGGGATTTATGAGG
This sequence comes from Bufo bufo, assembly GCF_905171765.1. Lineage (NCBI taxonomy): Eukaryota > Metazoa > Chordata > Amphibia > Anura > Bufonidae > Bufo > Bufo bufo. The sequence continues at coordinate 276,087,026 of NC_053389.1, forward strand.
ACTTATTTGTTATGGAACAAGCTGTAGTTTTTATTGGTACCATTTGCGACATGCAAGTTTTTGATTGCTTTTTATTCAGTATCGGGGATGGCAGGAAGAACAAAAAACAGCAAATTCTGGCATTGTGTTTTTTTTTTATAGTTTTTTTTTTACTTTAATGTTTTTTACACTTCATTATGCATGTTAAATAATGTGAAAATAGTTTCCATCATTACAGGCACAATGATACAAATTATGTGTGTTTTCCTTTATGTTTTGACATAATAAAGCATTTTTTTCAAATATTTTATTGAACATCTTATTTACATTTTTTCATCCCATTAGGGTACTGGAACATGTATTAGCCTGATCGCAGCTAAATTACACTACAGTACTTCTGTATTACAGTGTATTATGCCTGTCAGCATAATGCTGATAGTCATCGTATTAGGCTGTAACTAAAAGGTATTCTGAGATGGAAGACTATTTGTTAGGCCCCCAGCTGCGCTAACAACCCATTAGCACCCCTTGTAGGAGGGTGCAGTGGGTTGACAGAAGGAGCTACTTTTCCCTCTGTGTAAATCAGTTACATGCCGCGATCAGTATTGAAGGCAACGTCTAAGGGGTTAAACAGCTGGGTTTGGAGTTCTCTATCCACTCCCAGCCATTGCAGTGGAAGCTTGTCTGTCAAAACCGGCCTTGTAGCTTTCTGTTCAAATTAACGAACATGTAAGTTTGGTATGGCATTCTGCAAAAAATACACCTACACATTTTGCGCCAAGGGGTTAAGCTGGAATGTGTTTTTAATGTTTACCTAAAATGGAATGATTTTGAATGATTCTGAGCTTGCGTTCACTGTGAAATTTAAAACATTAAAGGGTTAAAAAAGTGTAATTATCAGAATAAGAGAAATCAACCTTATTTTTTTTCTTTTCTCATAGTTCCAAGTCCCAACCTATATGTTCAGCTGAATGCTCTACAGTTTACAGTGGATGAGCGAAGCATTCTATGGCTGAACCAGTTTATCCTGGACCTGAGGCAGAGCGTCGACCAGTTTATGGCAATGTACATGCTGAACGACAACTCCAAGTCAGATGAGCACATCGATATCAGGGTAGATGGCCTCATGATGAAGGTAAAAAATTTACTGCATGCGCACTACTCAGTAATTCCGCTTATATTCCATGTGGATCATAGAAACATAGAATGTGTCGGCAGATAAGAACCATTTGGCCCATCTAGTCTGCCCAATATACTAAATACTATGAATAGCCCCTGGCCCTATCTTATATGAAGGATGGCCTTATGCCTATCCCATGCATGCTTAAACTCCTTCACTGTATTTGCAGCTGCCACTTCTGCAGGAAGGCTATTCCATGCATCCACTACTCTCTCAGTAAAGTAATACTTCCTGATATTACTTTTAAACCTTTGCCCCTCTAATTTAAAACTATGTCCTCTTGTAGCAGTTTTTCTTCTTTTAAATATTCTCTCCTCTTTTACCTTGTTTATTCCCTTTATGTATTTGAAAGTTTCTATCATATCCCCTCTGTCTCGTCTTTCTTCCAAGCTATACATGTTAAGGTCCTTTAACCTTTCCTGGTAAGTTTTATCCTGCATTCCATGTACTAGTTTAGTAGCTCATCTGTGAACTCTCTCCAAAGTATCAATATCCTTCTGGAGATATGGTCTCCAGTACTGAGCACAATACTCCAAATGAGGTCTTACTAGTGCTCTGTAGAGGGGCATGAGCATCTCCCTCTTTCTACTGGTAATGCCTCTCCCTATACACCCAAGCATCCTGCTAGCATTTCCTGCTGCTCTATGACATTGTCTGCCTACCTTTAAGTTTTCTGAAATAATGACCCCTAAATCCCTTTCCTCAGATACTGAGGTTAGGACTGTATCGCTGATTTTATATTCTGCTCTTGAGTTTTTACGCCCCAGGTGCATTATCTTGCAATTATCAACATTAAATTTTAGTTGCCAGATTTTTGACCATTCCTCCTAGTTTTCCTAAATCCTTTTCCATTCGGTGTGTCCCTCCAGGAACATCAACCCTGTTGCAAATCTTTGTGTCATCAGCAAAAAGACACACCTTACTATCTAGGCCTTCTGCAATTTCATAAATAAAGATATTAAACAATATGGGTCCCAGAACAGATCCCTGAGGTACCCCACTGGTAACAAGACCTTGGTCTGAATATACTCCATTGACTACAACCCTCTGTTGTCTGTCCCTCAGCCACTGCCTAATCCATTCAACAATATGGGAGCCCAAGCCCAAAGACTGCAATTTATTGATAAGCCTTCTATGTGGGACAGTATCAAAAGCCTTACTAAAGTCTAGATAAGCGATGTCTACTGCACCTCCGCCATCTATGATTTTAGTCACCCAATCAAAAAAATCAATAAGATTAGTTTGACATGATCTCCCTGAAATAAACCCATGCTGTTTTTCATCTGTCAATCCATGGGATTTTAGATGTTCCACAATCCTTTCCTTAAGTATGGTTTCCATTAATTTCCCCACTATTGATGTCAGGCTTACTGGCCTATAGTTGCCAGAGTCCTCCCTACTACCTTTCTTGTGAATGGGCACAACATTTGCTAATTTCCAATCTTCTGGGACGACTCCTGTTACCAGTGATTGGTTAAATAAATCTGTTAATGGTTTTGCTAGTTCACCGCTGAGCTCTTTTAATAGCTTTGGGTGTATCCCATCAGGCCCATGTGACTTATTTGTATTAATTTTAGACAGCTGACTTAGAACCTCTTCCTCTGTAAAGACACATGCATCAAAAGATTCATTAATCTTCCTCCCTAAGGCTACTTTCACACTTGCGTTCGGAGCGGGTCCGTCTGGTGTCTGCACAGACTGATCCGCTCCTATAATGCAAGCGATGGTATCCGTTCAGAACGGATCCGTCTGCATTATATTTCTGAAAAAAATCTAAGTCTAAAAGTTAGTCAGACGGATCCGTCCTGACTTTGCATTGAAAGTCAATGGGGGACGGATCCGTTTGAAATTGCACCATATTGTGTCAACTTCAAACGGTTCCGTCCCCATTGACTTACATTGTAAGTCTGGACTGATCCGTTTGGCTCCGCACGGCCAGGCGGACACCCGAAAGCTGCAAGCTGCGTTCGGGTGTCCGCCTGCTGAGCAGAACGGAGGCGAAACGGAGCCATAGTGATGCATTCTGAGCGGATCCTTATCCACTCAGAATGCATTGGGGCTGTACGGATCCGTTTGGGGCCGCTTGTGAGAGCTTTCAAACGGAACTCACAAGCGGAACCCCGAACGCAAGTGTGAAAGTAGCCTAACTGAGGTCCTTTTCCTTCCTTTGTAAAAACTGAACAGAAGTTTTCATTGAGGCAGTCAGCTAGTTCTTTATCTTCTTCCATATACCTTCCTTCTTTTTGTTTTTAATTTGGTAATTCCTTGTTTTAATTTTAATTAATTTAATTTTTTTATTTATGTATCTGAAGAATGTCTTAATCCCTTTTTTTCACTGACTGAGCTAATTTCTCTTCTGCCTGTGCTTTAGAAGCTCTTATAACTTGCTTGGCCTCTCTCTGCCTAATTTTTGAATTGTTTTTTTAAAATAATTACTAGACATAAATGATAGAAGTAATGTATATTTTATCACACTCCACCGGGCCTGCATTCAAAAGTTTTGTGATGACCAAATTTGCCCTTATTTGTTGAACCATTTTTGTTTAAATAAAGAAGCACTTCTTTTTTTTGATCAGAATCGTTTTTATTGATTTTCAATAAAGGTAATAACAAAATAAAACTTTTGTATACATCAACAAATATCTTGTCAGTCCATACATTAGAGTCTTTCCAGCATAATGAGGCTGTCGCCATAATAACATGAAGGCATCATAGTACAGAATAGAAAGACATATACATGTTATTATAGGGATACAGGACATTGTATAATGTTAAATTATTGGAAAACTTTTAAATAAAGAAGCACTTCTGGTTATACAGAGGGCTTCAAGATCCTGACCTCAGGCATAAATGCTGTAATATAAACATTTGGGGCGGGGGAGATTATTATGAAATGCATATCTGTCAAAGCCTCTTAGACCTGTGCTTCTCAAACTAGCGCTCCCTGGTTGTTAATGAATTTCTTTGACCCAGTACAAAATTATTTATACTTTCTCCCTCCTCCACCTTCTTGCAATCATGTGCTGCAATAGGAGCCTCTCCCCTTTGCCTTCTCTGTATTAGGACACAAAAGATTATTAAACCTTGTCCTATGAGCACCAACCAAAAATGGAAGATGGCAACAGGAAAGTAACTAATGTGTTCTAGAAGATTGCTTGTTTCAACAACCTGCAAAAAATTCAGACTGACAAACTGTTAGACATTGGGGCATTTACTTGAATCATTTTTAGGAGTAGAGAAGTTAAATGGAAGGTGTGCCCCCATAATCATACCTTCTGGGGAGTCCCAGGCATCACCATATTCTGCCTTGTGAGGCCCCTATATAAAAGCGTTAAAAAGCCCTGTTATTACCCTGCTTAGGGTGTAGTATTTGAAGGGTTGGTCGCCTACTGAGATGATGCAAAAAATGCAAATTGAAGAAAGGAAAACCTATAAAGAACAAGCATGAACCAACCATAGGTCACTGGTGCACAGTTTACATCTTACAAGTGAGAAGGTCAAATTAAATAGGAAAACTTGGATTCATCAAGGTTTGGTTGAAATTATTTGGTTGAAATTATTTTTTATTAAAGAAAATGACTAGTCTTGACATATGGTAACTACTTTGAGGACACCTCGATAGATACTTATGAGGATAGAGCTTGAAGATAAATAATAATTAATATAAATGATTATGGTTGCAGATCAGAAGGATGTGTTAAAGGTAGTCCGTCGCCTTCGAAAGGACTTTTAAAGTAAATATACCACCATGTAGAGTAGGTGCCCTGAAACATAACTATACCTTTCTTGTTAAAATTCTAGACTTCTAATCCTGAGAAATGCTTATTTTTATGTAAATAAGGTTTTCGATCACCATGGGCAGAGCCACCCTGCTTGGTGCATCTGGCTTCCCAAAAGTAATATCAACAAAAATTGAGAGCTCTATGTGTATAGGCTCAGCAAGGCACTCCAATATCTAACCAAGAATAAAGACCCCAAGGGGGGAGTGTCAATATCTAAAACATAACTTTTAATTAAATAAACAGATAAAACACACCATTGTGATGCAAGACACTAAAAACATGAGGGGTCCAAGCCTGATACCCCAACACTGGTAAATAAAGAATAATCCTGCTCCACCTAGTAAAAGGTGTGAGCAGTCTTTCCAGATCAATATGTGTGATGGGACCAGAAGAGATCTCAGGGGAGGCGGATCCGGAGGACGTCAGAGGTAGGTCCAATGGAAAGCCTCGGTAGTCGACGGGGTCTGTATAGATAATGGAGCTCTGTCCCCTATCGAACCCTATTGATGGGGAAGGGGGCTAGTTTCTTTCTACCTATCTATATAGAGCACCCAACCCGATAGGGGTGACCCCATCCGGATACCTGTCCCTACTCTGACCTGATCCCTAGACTAGCCCCGTTCCCCATTAATAGGGTTAGATAGGGCACAGAGCTCCATTATCTATACAGACCCCGTTGACTACTGTGGCTTTCCATTGGACCTACCTCTGACGTCATCCGGATCCGCCTCCCCTGAGATCTCTTCTGGTCCCATCACAGGTATTGGTCTGGTAAGACTGCTCAAACCTTTTACTAGGTGGAGCAGGATTATTCTTTATCTACCAGTGTTGGGGTACCAGGCTTGGACCCCTTGTGTTTTTAGGGTCTTGCATCACAGGGGTATTTTTTATCCGTTTTATTTAATTAAAAGTTATGTTTTAGATATTGACACTCCCCCTTTGGGGGCTTTTTTCTTGCATTTGGCTTCCCCTGCATCATCACTAGCGGCTCTAAAATCTTAGGGATTCCTAATCAAACATGTGGAGGAGGAGGAGCTGGGTAACATTACAGCGGAGCAATGGTGCTCTAAATAGACCCTGTCAATTTTGCACAGAAATCCTTATTTGCATAAAAATGAAAAAAAGCATCTCAGGACCATTAGAGGACCAGATTTTCACTGGAACGGTATGGCTGCCTTTCGGATCACCTACTGTATGTGGAGGTATTCTTACTTGGAACACCATTTTGGAGGTGACAGACTACCCCTAAGATATTTTTGGAATTTAACCTCTCTTTTTGTTTCTCCACAGTTCTTCATACCTTCACAAACAAAATCTGATTGTCACCAGGACCAGCCAACAGCCATCAGTGTCCAGACATCCGAAATGATAGCAAGTAACACTAGGCAATCTCCTAACTGCAGGCGTTCAGATCTTGAAACCATATTTCAGGATTTTAAAGAATACCCATTCTACTCTAAATCGTTCACCTCCTTCCCCCGGTCAGCGGAGAGTTTTGAACTCCTGCACTCCATATTCCAGAGGCATGCTTTTGAACAGGACACTAAAATGCATGATGTATACAAGGGATTCATTACACCAAAGCTGGACACTAATGCACTAAAAACTTCTAGTGCTAAAGACATCTGGGCAATACATTTCACACAGTTTTGGGTTGACTATGAAGGAATAAAGAGTGGTAAAGGTAGACCAGTAAGCTTTGTTGATGCTTTTCCATTATCAGCCTGGCTCTGCCAGCCCACGCGTTTTGCGCAATGTCAGAAACTGATTGCGTCGAACAGTGGTCATCAAGTAAATCTTTCCAAAAGTGAATCTACGGACTTTGCCGGTCGTATTCAGCACAAGAAACTTTTAAAACAATTTTACAGCACTGAAATAGATGGTCGGAGTACCTCATTACAGAAGTCCCAATCCCTAGACAGCAGCCTGTCCTCCACCCCTGACCATGAGTCACCACAAGCAGACATCCAGGTGCTTGCGCACATACAAAAACATGTCAGCTTACAAATGAATCATTATCAGTATGTTTTCTTACTGCTGCTCCAGGAATCACTAAAGCAACTCATGGACAATCTAATCAAGGATGTGGAGTCTGTGACTGGGAAACCAGCTGAGGAGACCAAGCTCTCCATAGGCGTGCTGCTAAAAAGTGCTGAAGTTTCTTTATTGTTGCATCCATTGCCAGAGGAAAATATGCCCCATTGCCCTCTTTCCCGGGATGGTAGCCCCGTTGTGGACAATAAACAAACTCTTCCATCAGATAGTACTCAAGATGTTGACATGGGTAATCCCCGTATGGATTTACTCATGGATTCTTTCAGTGGTGACTCTGGAGAAATACTAGAACCCAATAAGATTGTTTTGCCAGAGACTCTGTTGACAAAGTCACCCAGTGATACTGACATTTTGAAAAGGACGACCAGCTTGGAAGGTGCTTCTGATAGGGTGTCGCTGAAAGCAGAAGGCGGAGCTTTGTGTCAGGTTATTAATGTTAATGGGCTCAATGATGGAGGCCACTTTAGTAGTGATGACAGTATCTCCAACCCAGTCAAAGATATTGAAGAAACCTTTGGTAGCTTTCAATCCGCTGATAGTGATTCTGTGATAGATAATTCGCTCTTCAGTGGTCATTTTTTAGAGGCACAGAAGAAGCACACTGATACCAGGTAAGGATCTGACATGCTTGTTTCTTATGACCTCTATGAATCTTACTTTGTTACTACATTAGAGTCCTCATATCTGGTATTGGGGGCCTCTTGCTTTTATATCCTCGCTTTCTTACGGTCATAAGGGTCTTAAAGGTCAGATCACAAAGTGGTAGTAGTAAAATTGGAAGGACAACTAAAATAATTGACTTTCCAAAGGAGTGGATACTGCTATTTTGTATCACACATTGCCACCATGTAGAGCTACCTTAGGCTATACATTTCACACAATTTTGGGTGTTTTCAACTGTGTAAGGCCTCATGCACACGACCGTTGTTTTGGTCCGCATCCGAGCTGCAGTTTTTGCGGCTCGGATGCGGACCCATTCACTTCAATGGGGCAGCAAAAGATGCGGACAGCACTCCGTGTGCTTTCCGCATCCGTTGCTCCGTTCCGTGACCCTGCAAAAAAATATAACATGTCCTATTCTTGTCCGTTTTGCGGACAAGAATAGGCATTTCTACAATGGGCTGCCCGTTCCGTTCCGCAAATTGTGGAAGGCACACGGGTGGCTTCCGTTTTTTTTGCGGAATCCGCGTTTTGCGGACCGCAAAAAATCAAACAGTCGTGTGCATGAGGCCTAAGGTTGAGATGCCTTGTGCAGCTTATCTGCCTGCACTTGGCATAAAAGTATTGCAAAGGCATAGCCGATTGGCTGAGCAGAACGGGAATGTTAATGCCTTAGGTGAGGAAAGAGCGATTTTAGTAACTACATAGCTTATGTGCTGAAAGAGGCATTCCTATCTTATGCATTTATGGCATATCCACAGCATATGCTATACATGGCTGACAGGTGTGTGTGTCCCACAGAGAGATTGCTGCCCTCCATTTGCAGAATCCTGGTCACAACCATCTCCATACACTTCAATTAAAAGGTGGTAGATGTCAGGGGAGGGACAGATTGTGCAGCTGGATTTCAACATGTTTGATCCCTATGTTTTTCCAAGGAAAAGCCATCTCCAGAGGTGTCTGACAGTGGCTTAAAGGGAGTCTGTCAGTCTGTTAAATATGATGTTTGAGCTACAGGCAGCACATTAAAGAGCAGGAGTAGGCGATCAGATTGATTATATAATTTTGTCGGAAAAGATTCAGTAAAACTTGTATTTTATTTATTTAAATTCCTGCTCATTCGGGACTTTGACGTCAAAGTGGTGGGCCTATTAATGACTGATAGCCTTCTCTTTATGACTGTGCCTATAGAGATGGCTGTCAATCACTGATGGGACCGAATGAGCAGAAATTTAAAACCATAAAACTATACACCAATCTGCTCAGCTCCTCCTGGTCTATAACACGGTGCCTGTAGCTTACATTGCATTTTCATGGTGTCAGGTTCCCTTTAAAGTGCAAATACACTTTCAAAAGCTGTGGGCCAAAATTTAACATCCTTTCGTCCTTCCTCAGCATCACCTGTTGAAGCATCAGGAGAGACATGAGACAGTTGGCTACCCCTGCTGAGTGTGCATGTGTATATGCTAGGTAGGGAGAGACCGCTGTTGGCTGAAGAAGCGTTAGGCCTCTGGAGTGTACGGTAGCTAAATTGTAATCATTAGCTGTGCCGTAATTGGACAGAACTACAAAGGAGCCAAGCAACAAATGAAGACTTAAATATATTTTCCGGGTCTTCTATATTAATGACCTATCCTCAGAGAAGGTCATCAATATCAGATCGGTTGGGGTCCAACACCTGACACCCCCAACTGTTTAGAGGCTACGACACGCCGTTGAGCACTGCAGCCTCCTCACATTGTATAGCAGCTGTGCTTCAAATTGTAGCCCAGGCCCATTCACTTGAATGGGACTGAGCTTTGCCTAGGCCATGTGACCGATGAACGTGAGATCCCTGGCCTAGAAAGAGACAGCTGCAATCACCAGAGCCTCTTCAAGTAGCTTATTGACGGGCGTGCCAGGAGACTGACTCTCACCGATCAGGTATTCTATCCTGAGGAAAGGTCATCAATATATGAATCCTGAAAAAGCTCTTTAAAAGTGTACCTGTCATTTTGGTTTAAAAGTCTTCTTAGCAAAGCTCTTAGGGTTGCTGAGAAGAGCCTGTCTTCAGCATTTTACTGAGCATTGAAGATGACTGTGTGACAAATCCAATAGGCAGGGTGATGGACAGTGATAGTTAGGGCACATGTCCATAATCAGGGACCAGGGCAGTGACAAGAGACAGCCTGGAAGCCCCTTTATGTCTTCAGCACTCAGTACAATACTGAAGACAGATTCTGCTTAGCAACGCCGTTAGAGCTTTGCTAAGAAGACTCTTTACTTCCTGCTTTCTAGAACAAAGGATTACAAAAATGTTTAACGTCCCTGTCTCTACATTACATTAAAAGTAAAATAAAAATGTCAGTTACACTTTAACCTTTATTAATACGTCTAAAAGGTCAACCTTTTAGGCTACTTTCACACTTGCGGCAGTGTGATCCGGCGCCGGATCCGCCGATCTGCCGCTGACTGAAAGCATTTGTGAGGCAGGTCCGGATCCGTCTCACAAATGCATTGCAAGGACAGATCCGTCTCTCCGCTTGTCATGCGGACAGACGGATCCGTCTTGTACATCTTTTAACATTTTTACCGGTCTGCGCATGCGCAGGCCGGAAGGACGGATCCGGCATTCCGGTATTCTGAATGCCGGATCCGGCGCTAATACATTCCTATGGGGAAAAATGCCGGATCCGGCATTCCGGCAAGTCTTCAGTTTTTTTTCGCCGGAGATAAAACCGTAGCATGCTGCGGTTTTCTCTTTTGCCTGATCAGTCAAAACGACTGAACTGAAGACATCCTGATGCAAACTGAACGGATTGCTCTCCATTCAGAATGCATGGGGATAAAACTGATCAGTTCTTTTCCAGTATTGGGCCCCTAGGACGGAACTCTATGCCGGAAAAGAAAAACGCTAGTGTGAAAGTACCTTTAGACGTATTAATAACGGTTACATTTCAAGTCTTCATAGTTGATCAGTAATGTACCCAAGTGAGTGGAGACAAATAATGAATCAAAAATACAAGTGATTCAAACAACCAACAAAGTTGAAAATAGATTGTTCATTTCTATAATATTGGAGGTAACACAATCCGGGGAAATTAACACACATGGCATCACATAGCACAAAAAAAGAACTTGGGAATGTGTCCTTAGCTTTTAGGTAAAATGTTACATACAACACAGAAAATTATGACTTCCCCTTTAACTTTTTATTTGTGCTCTTTATTTATTATCTTTTTTGAAGTTTATTGTTTTGATTTTTGAAATCTCGTTTCCATGTATTTTTGTTAAGTGGAACCCCTAAGGAACGCTGCTCGTCCAACCTGCCTGCCTTCTCTGTTTCTTACAAGAACATGAAGAGGACTCCTTCGCAGTTCTCCTTGGACAATATTTCCATTGACAGCAACATGTTGGATGAACATTTGGTGGAGAGTGATGGGAGTGACCCATTAGAAGCAGGTAGGAAGAAGAAAATAGCTTGTTCATACTGAGCAACATTACAATACATATTTTTATTTGTTAAAATCTTTGGAGCCTACTTAAGTCTTTGTACCTTGGTCCTCCAGTTGCAGCTCCAAGGCTTTGATATGCCCTAATAAGTGTGTCTTGAGGTGCTCTAGAGAACCAATGTCCTTGCACCGGGCATCATCTCCCTCTATTTATGAAGTACTTTCTGCTATCTAATGGTAAAATATTTTACATAGTGGATACTCCTTATGAGGACTGATGGATATTGGAATATCCTCTTCAAGAGTAGGCATTACTGAGGTTTATAGATGAAAATGGCTTTTTATTCGGATACCATTGTCTCTAACTGTTTGTCTGCGAATAGTCCTCTAAGGCTGTGTACAGAGCTCCAAATTCCCTTGCTTCCCTGCTTCCAATTTGGTGGTCAGTTTTGCTTAGGATCTGATGTAAATATGCAGAATAATCCACATGCAGATTTTGTGCCCGTCACATTCAAAGGAGTAAAGTTCACATTGAAAATACACAAAATTAATTGATGCAATGCAGACTTTAAAATGTGCACTGCATATTAATTTACACACAGACAGTTTCCACAGCCTGTATATAAGATTTGTTAAAATCTTGTCTACTTTGCTGCTGCGTTATTACTCTGTGGATGTTCTACTGTTAAATCCATGCGGAAAATCTAGTAGGCAGCCATAAAGTTACATAATTTAAAATCTGTCTGCCTACAACCACCTCTAGGGGGAGCTCACTACATATTTATTTATACAGCACATTAGTTGGATAAATCCATGTGTAAGGAGCTCCTCCAAGTGGCAACTACAGGCAGAATGAGATTTATATGCGACTTCTTCACCTGCTGGAAGGCGACTTACTGAGGTGGGGTTTTTAGGTACTAAAATTCCACTAAGAGCATCTTGAAAATGGTGTGCTATGGGGAGCTGCATCACTACTTCGTGTAGAAGGCTGCGCAAAAATGTCACGATAACATACATGGCATCACTGTCTAGTGAGAAGGAATTGCTTAGACAGGTTGTGATCACCTCTAGGGGGCGCTCACTGCTTTTTATGTGAAACCAGTTTTTTCTCTCCTAGGACTGGAGGACTTCTCCTCTTTGAACTATCAGTCTACAGTAGATACGGCCAGTGTGGAGCTGAGGAACGAGGATTACTGTGCGTCATCGCCAGATGCAGTTAGCGCAGTTGATGAAAGTACACATGAATCCAGAGAAGATGTGGTAATTCTATACAGTTCAGCCTGTCAACTTTATTAAACTTTGTGCAATAGGAAAATAAATATTCCAGCTCTTAAGTTTATAGAAGCTAGTGGCTAGTGATTGCAACAAATGTAATAGCAATTTTTTTATTTTATTTTTCATAATTTTTTTATTTTTACCACAACCAATTTAAAAAGAAGTTGTTGCAGGTCAACGGTGCCTTTGACTTGGGGGTTGTCTCTCACTTCAGCAAATGGCATTCACCATATACAGAAAGTTAATACAAGGCGCTTACTAATGTATTGTGATTGTCCATATTGCTTCCTTTGCTGGCTGGATTCATTTTTCCATCACATTATGCACTGTTCGTTTCCATGGTAACGAACACCCTGTAATCCATCAGTGGTGGTCGTGCTTTCACACTATAGGAAAAAGTGTCGGCCTCTCTGGTGGCTAGGACAGTGGAAGCGCACATAGGCTACTGCTTTTTCCTATAGTGTGCAAGTGCGACCACCGCTGTTGGATTACAGGGTGGTCGTAACCATGGAAACAAGCAGTGTGTAATGTGATGGAAAAATGAATCAAGCCAGTAAAAGAAGCAATATGGATAATAACAATATATTAGTAAGTGCCTGGTATTAACTTCCTCTACATAATAAATGCCATTTGCTGAAGTGAGACAACCCCTTTAAGAGGCTTGTGCCATGCTGTAGGTACACATAATTGCTCCCCAAGAACCAATAAGGCAAACCCTATCTATCTGATACAAGAGAAATGTCCAAATATATTAAAAAACATTGCACTGTTGCCATGTGCTGACATCTAGTGGTCAAAATGGAGAGACAACAGAATGCTGTAGAAACTCAGCTCATTTTACAGCCTACAGTAACATTGACTGTCACCACTTCATTATTGCTAGGAAGCAACAGTGACTGATAGGTCTACTTTACGGTCTCATATGTGATGCAAAATGAAGATTGTGGAGAAGGGACAGGGATGTCATTGACTAAAGGGGTGGGGTTATCTGGTGAAGATTGATGATGTCACTGCTTATCTCGCAAGATCCAGACTCCTTTGACAATCACCCCCCTGCCTTATTTTTTTCTTCACAGATGTCCGTGGTAGTATTTAAAATTATTGGTGTTAATTGCGGGATCGACATCAAGGGAGAAGATGTCGCTGTTGGCCTTCAGGTTAACCAAGTGATCCCAAAACAGCTCGGGAATGTTAGTGTCTGGCAATACCTCAACAGCCGGAACATGAGTAAGTACTATATGTTTCTGGAAGACTGTTTCTTGACCATGCATTCAGAAAGTCTTCAGACCCTTTCACAATTTACCGTATGTTGCAGTCTTTTGCTAAAATAAAAAAATTGCCCGTCAATCTGCACTTAGTGGCCAATAATGAGAAGGTGGAAACTGACATTTAAAAATGTTGGCAAGTTTATTAAAAATGAAAAATTTACATTTTACATGCACATAAGTATTCTGTCCCTTTGCTATGACACTTTAAAAGGGACCTTTCACTGGTCCTGACATTACAATATAAGTACCTTGCAGTGTAGGGCCTTATTAGTAATATTTTCAGCTCGGCTGCTCTGTTGCACTGCTGTGCCCCCCATTTCTGGTTTCGCGTCCTGTATGCTAATAGATAGCATTGGTACAGGGAGGAGGAGACGCCCACGTGATGTGCTCCGTTGTGATTGGACAGCTCACAGCCAGGGAGAAAAACAAAAAGCTCAACTTCTCCCTGGCTGTGACAAACTAATAATGCCCTACAGCAGGGGTGGCCAACACGTGGCTCTTGATCCGCATGTGGCTCTTTGCTTCTTAAAGTGCGGCTCTAGCTGTGGAGCCGGGAAGCAGTCAGGCGGCTCACTCTCCACCCCATGCTCAGATCTCTTTTCCTGATCGGGCACTGTTACTACTTTGCAGCTCCAGCTCACTCTCCACTACGTCCTGATGCACACAGTGTGAGAACGTAGTACGTGGAGACACGCACTATGACCGGACGTTGTGCTCATCAGGTCTCAGTGGAGAGCGTGTCAGACCTGCACAGTAGCAGGAGCCCGAGCAGGAGCCTAGTGCCTGATCAGGAGAGGGAAGAGATTTTTTTAAAATTATAGAACTGAGCATGGAGCTCTGATCTAAGCATGGGAGGTTCTGATCCGAGCATGGGGGGGGTCCTGATCTGGGCAATGGAGGTCTGATCTGAGCATGGAGGGGTCCTGATCTGAGCAATGAGGGTCTGAGGAAGGGGGGGGGAGATCTGAGCATGGGGGGGTGTCCTGATCTGGGCAATGGAGGTCTGATCTGAGCATGGAGGGGTCCTGATCTGAGCAATGAGGGTCTGGGGGGGGGGAGATCTGAGCATGGGGGGCAGATCTGAGCATGGGGGGGGTCTTGAGCATGGATTGGTTAGGTCTGAGCATGGGGGGGAGATCTGAGCACATAGGGTCTGACACTGGGAGTCTGATTTGTGTTGTCTGATCCGAGCATTGGGGGTCTTATTTTGGGGGTCTGAATTGGTGGTATGATGAGGTTTGGGGATCTGATTTAGGAGTCTTATCTGAGGTCTGATGAAAAATATATATATTTTTTTTTTTCTCTGCTAATGAGAAATAAGAAAAAAATATTTTTCAGACCTCAGATCAGATGTGAAATATTTTTTTCTCTTATTTTTCTTTGTTAAAACCTAGGTGCATCTTGTAGGACAAAAAATACGGTGACTTGTGTGTAAATGTATAGCTTGTGGCTCCTGGTGGTCATACTTTTTTTTGGGGGGGCTCTTTGTGTCTGTAAGGTTGGCCACCCCTGCCCTACAGTGCCAGGTACTTAATGTAATGTCAGGACGGGTGAAAGGTCCTCTTTAAATTTAGTTCTGGGGACCTCCTATTTTACATGATCATCTTCAATATGTTTCTACCCCTTGATTGGAGTCCACCGGTGGTAAATTATTTTTATTTTTTTAATTTAATCTTTATTCAAAATATACAGTAATATATAATAAAACGTGCATAAATATTTTAATCTTATATCCTCTTCCAACCCCCCATGACCCCCCTACCCTAAGAGAGCACAAGAAAAAAAAAAACTTATTTTTAATTGTCAATACAAAACTCCTTATGTCAAAGACACTTTAAAAGACTTTTCAATAATTATATAATTATCTCCCATTTACTCCATAACCTTTTATAAATATGCACTTTCTGTAGCTCTATATAGCTTGATTTTTCAATAGGTCTATTTAAATTCATTATATTAATCCACTCTTTCACAGTGGGCACAGCCGTTCTCATGCATTTTCTAGAAACCAATAATCGAGCAAAAAAAAAAAAAAGATTTATACACCATAAACTCGCTATAGTTTGTTAAATTATGAGGAACTTCACCTAAAACGCAAACAAAGATCAACAGAGTTTGTTTAAAACTAATGTGTGTGACCCCTAGATGGCTTCATAAATTCTCCACTAAAACTTCAAATACATGCCCAAGATGTGAAAACAGTAACGTGAATGTTATTCATATGTGGTGGCGTTGGCCTAATATACAACCATTTTGGCAGGACCTTATCTAAATGATAGGAGATATTTTTAGTGGTAAATTCAGTTGATTGGACAGGATTTGGAAAGACAGCACATCCCTGTCTATAAAAGGTCTCACAGCTGACAATACATATCAGAGCAAAAACTAAGCCATGAGGAGGAAAGAATTGCCTGTAGAGCTCAGAGACAGGATTGTGTGGCAGCTCAGATCTGGAGAAGGATACTCTACCCAAGAGCACAGCGGCCTGCATAATTCTTAAATTGAAGACGTTTGTAACAACTAGGACTCTTCCTAAAGCTGGCCATCTCACCATACTAATCAGGGAAGAAGGGCTTCAGTAAAAGAGGTGACCATGAACCCAATGGTCACTCTGGCTGAATGCCAAAGATCATGTGTGCAGATGGGGGAAACTTCCAGAAGGTCAACCATCACTACAGCAATCCATCAATCTGGGTTTTATGTCAGAGTATCCAGAAAGAAGCCCGTCTTCAGTAAAGACAGATGAAAGCTCAGCTTCAGTTTGCAACAAAAAAAAAACACCTAAAGGTCTTTTAGACTGCGAAAAACATTGAAGTTTTGGCCTTAATTTTAAGTGTCATGTGTGGAGAAAACCGAACACTGCTCATCACCTGCTCAAAACCATCCCTACAGTGAAGCATGGTGGTGGCTGCACCATCATCATGCTGTGGGGGCGTTTTTCAGCAGCTGGGACAAGGAGACTGGTTAGGGAAGGGAGAAGATGAATAGAGCAAAGAACAGAGAGATTCTTAATGAAAACCTGATCCAAAGTACTCTGGGCCGAAGGTTCACCTTCAATCAAGACAATGACCCTAAGCATACAGACAAGACAACACAAGAGTGGCTTAGGGACAACTCTGTGAATGTCCTCGAATGGCCCAGCCAGAGCCCTGACTTGAATCCAATCGAACATCTCTGGAGAAACCTGAAAATGACTGTCCCCATCCAACATGACAGAGTTTGAGGATTTGTAGCAAAGAATGGCAGAAAATCCCCAAATCCAGATGTTCAAACCTTGTGTCATCATACCCAGGAAGACTGGAGGGTGTAATCACTGCCAAAGGTGCTTCAACTGAGTACTGAGTAAAGGGTCTGAATAATAGAATATTTGAAATCTTTGCGTTTTCACTTTGTGATTATGAGGTATTGAGTGCAGAATGATAGGGGGAAAAAGTAGATATTTTATTTTAGTACAAGGCTGCAACATAACTAAATGTGAAAGGGTCTGAAGACTTTGCAAATGCATTGTGGAGTGGTTCCTCCATTTGGAGTGGGGGCTGTCAAAGCCCTCCTCCTACGTCTAACCACTTAGCACTAATACAATCATGGTTTCTATCAGAATTTTTCCTGTGCGTTTAGTGTCTCCACCGAATTTAGTAAGCCGAAAAATTGACACACATCACGAGAGGGAGGGTATATTGCAGTTTGTAAAAACACAGCATGGCCTAAACCTCTGTGGTCTTAAAGACTCTTAAAGGTTATGTCCATCTTTGAAATACTTATAAACACATTGGTTAATTTATTTGGTACTGATCCCGAGTTACAACCTGTATTGTGCTCCAGAGCTGCATTTACAATTCTGCAGGTTTCAGAGGTAGAATCCCCCAATTCTTGCTGGGTCATTTAAGACTGCAGATATTGATTATTTCAGTAATCAAGTAATCTATCGATTATTCCAACGATTAATAGAGTACTCTAATAAGAAAAACCTTCTTAAAATAACATATTGCTTTATAAAAACATTATTTTTATTTCTTACAGTGGTATAGCAAATAATTGCACACACATAAGGCTTCTTTCACAGCTGCAATATACATTCTATCAGAAGAACAGCCAGAATGTACCGTATCGGGTATAGCTGGATACTGCCAGCTGCTGCAGCGATTGACTGTAATGGGGTCCGGCCTTGTTACAGCATTCAAGCTGGGTTTTGGCCAGACAAGAAAAACCCCAAAATGCTTCAATTAGCGTTTTTTGTTTGGACGATACCCAGCATGTATGCCAGAACATGGCCAGATGGCCTTGGACCACATTATAGTCAATGAGAGCATATAGCTGGTAGTATCGGGCTATACCCAATACGGTATACTACAGCAGGCTGTTCTTCTGCCAGAATGTGTATCTAAGGTTATGTTGTGAACTCCGACGGAGGAACAGACTGCCGGAGTTCACTGGCTGCATTTGTCATAGCTGGATGCCCATTGACTGTAATGGGGATCCGGATGCTTTAACCCGGACCAAAAATGCTGCACAGTGACATAGCATTTTTTGTCCGTACTCCGGCCAGTCTACAGATGATCAGAGTCCCAGTGTTCACACACTGCAATGTGAACCTGGCCTAAGCTGTTAAAGAAAACTAAATAAGATGAGAAAATTACTTTTAAAAGCAAAATTCTAATAAAAAAATGGTAAATTACTAAAAAAAAATTAGTAACAAGTAAACAAACTAGTAAGACATAAACATTGCCTTACCCTTTATGTTGTTCAACTCTGAAGACTTTCAGGCAACTTTTAGTTCTAACTGTCTTGCATAACCCACCTGTACTGTTTTTCTTCTAAGGCTTTCTGGCATTTTTAAAAGTCAAAAACAAAAACTATGGGGTAATTTATCAAATCTGGTGTAAAGTAGAACTGGCTTAGTTGCCCTTAGCAACCAATTAGATTCCACCTTTCATTTTCCAAAGGAGCTCTAAAAAATAAAAAAGTGGAATCTGATTGGTTGCTAAACCAGTTGACCTTTACACCAGCCAATTGCTATGTCCCCCACTCCCCCAGTGCCTTTAGAAAGTTCAGATCAGCCCCTCCATGCCATGTCCCCCAGTGCCATCAGCCCCTCCATGCCATCATTGCCATGTCCCCCACTCCCCCAATGCTTCCATGCCATCCATTGCCATATGATGTCCCCCTCTGCCATCAGATTAGCCCCTCCATGCCCCCCACTCCCCCAGTGTCATCAGCCCCTCCATGCCATCCATTGCCATGTCCCCCAGTGCCTCCATGCCATCCATTGCCAATTGCCATGTCCCCCACTCCCCCAGTGCCATCAGATCAGCCCCTCCATACCATGTCCCCCACTCCCCCAGGGCCAGTGCCACCAGCCCCTCCATGCCATCCATTGCCAATTGCCATGTCCCCCACTCCCCCAGTGCCATAAGATCAGCCCCTCCGTGCCATCTGCCCCTCCATGCCATCCATTGCCATGTCCCCCTCCCCCAGTGCCATCAGATCACCCCCTCCATTCCATGTCCCCCACTCCCCCAGTGTCATCAGATCAGCCCCTCCGTGCCATCTGCCCCTCCATGCCATTCATTGCCATGTCCCCCTTCCCCAGTGCCTCCATGCCATCCACCATGTCCCCCATTCCCCCAGTGCCATCAGATCAGCCCCTCCATGCCATGTCCCCCAGCGCCATCAGCCCCTTCAAATCACAGGTGCCCCCTTCAAATCACCAATATACTTACCTTTCCTGGAAGTGCGCGGCTGGCTGACATGGAGTCCGCAGGAGGCGGACTGCGTCTTCTTCCCTACATGCACTGGGAGGGACCTGACGTCACACACAGCATCAGACAGCGCGCTGACGATGTGAGCACGCAAGGCCCTGGTCAGTGCAGCGCGGTGCCAACAGGAGGCCACGGAGCGGTGAGTGAGAGGCTTCACTTCACTCACGCTCCGTGGTCACGTGATTTAAACGAATCCTCGATGCAGGGAAATTGCATGGAAGATTTTTTTTGTATCGATTACATCGAGTAATCGTTGCAGCCCTAGGCTCATTTTCACCACAGAACTTCATCTGGTGATTTGCATTCTGGAAAGTGTTGTCTTTACACCAGATATGGTACAGTAATCTGATGCAGGAAAAACATTAAGCTGTTCCTCTACATAATAGGAGCTCATGTTAGGTTTGTGGACCCAGTGGCTACCTATAGAAGTATGAATGCTGCTCAAAGAAGGCAAACTGCATCTACAATGTTACACAATGTATATATTTATATACTCTTTAACTGCCAATTGTGAAAGGGAGAAGAGCCCCATTTTGTTTTTTTCTCCCTGAACGTATCCCTTTTCATATCTTTGATCTACCATGACCAAAGGGGTTTTCCAGGAATATGATAGTTGACCAACCTCAGGATAGGTCATCAGTATCTGATCAGTGGAGTTCGCATCAATACTGAGCAGCTGTTTAAAGAGGCCACAGCATCCGGTGAACGCCTTCACACTGCAAACCAAGTACAGCGCCCTATATTGTATAGTGACTGTGCCCAGTATTACAGCCCGGGCCATTCACTTGAGTGCAACTGAGCTGCGAATTATTATGTGACCAATGAACGTGACGTCACTGGCCTAGGAAGAGGCCACAGTGCTCACCAGAGCAGCCTCTTCAAACAACTGATCTACGGGGGTGCTGGACATTGAACCCCCACTGATCAGATATTGATGACCTGTCCTGTGGATAGTTCATCAGTATTTTACTTTCAGAAAAGCCTTTGAAAGATGGGTATCTGCCCTATATCCAGTCCTGTGCTCAGCTGAGAAGTGGATACAGGTGTATCTAGTCTAAGTAGGAGTTCTGGACTCCAGACTGATGATACATTGTAATGTATTGCAGCTCAGGCCCATTTACTTGAATGGGACTGAGCTGCCCTTAGGCCATGTGACTGATGAACGGGACATCACTGGCCTAGGAAGAGGCTACGGCACTCATAAAGTGCTCCGGGTCTTCAAACAGCTATTCGGCGGGGGTGCTGGGAGCTGGACCACCATCGATCAGATATTGATGACCTATCCTGAGGATAGATCCTCAATATATGAATCCCAGAAAACCCCTTTAATGAGACCTAGTGCAAATGGTGGTGATCCATGTGAGATGCGGACACCCCACTATTGCTTTTTGATTGAGATCACAGGGTCCAGTAAGAGGCATTTTCACATAAGAAACCAGGGACTAAATCTTCCAGAAGAATAAATCACCTTAGATACTTGTGTGTGGTTTCCAAGCACTGTCACATAGTTGTAAATCCCAAAGAGAAATTGCATTATTTTGTGAAATGGCGGCTTTATACAGACAACTGCCTCAAATTAATCTGTAAAGACGGAACTGCCTCACACTCCTACTGAAAGGGATTATAGAGAAAGAAACATATTTACAGCCAACTGTCAAGAGATTCTGAGAGCTTCACTATGGCGAGCACATTTTATCTCCACATTTGCACACAGTAGAAGTACACCATCATAAACAGGTAACCATAGTTGATTACTGTTCACAATTTGTTCATGGTTAGATGCTTCTAATCATAGGATCACCATGTAGGGACACATCACAAAATCATTGTTGTTTTGGGCCCAACAGAGAAAACTATCCCATCCCTCAACAGTGAAGCAAAAGCTTTGGAAATGGTTTTTAAAATTCTCTTGGCATTTTAAATGTACAGGTCCAGTGCAGGCCTAGGTGTCTCCATGGTTACAGACTACAGACAGATCTTGTGTAGTCTGGTCCTCTAACATAGTAACATGGTTTTTAAAGGAAACCTGGCACCATGATTTTGTGCATAGAGCTGGGGACATGGGCTGCTAGATGGCCACTAGCACATCTGCAATACCCAGTCCCCACAGCTCTCTGTGCTTTTATTGCGTTAAAAAACCTTTTTGATCAATATGCAAATGACCTGATACGAGTCCTGTGTCCGGAGATGAGTCAAGCGGAAAGGAGCCCAGCACCGCCCCGCGTCCTCCGAATCTCCTCCATGCTGGCTGACGTCACAGCGCATGCGCAGTGTCGGCATCATGTTTATCATGTTTATTCCCTGTGCTGGCATCAGCACAGGGAACGAACTACGCATGCGCTAGCTCGCGCATCGCGAGATTTCGGCGCTCCAGCTCTGTGATGTCAGCCAGCAAGGAGGAGATTTGGAGGACGCGGGGCGGTGCTGGGCTCCTTTCCGCTTGACTCATCTCCGGACACAGGACTCATATCAGGTCATTTGCATATTGATCAAAAAGGTTTTTTAACACAATAAAAGAGCAGAGAGCTGTGGGGACTGGGTATTGCAGATGTGCTAGCGGCCATCTAGCAACCCATGTCCCCAGCTCTATGCACAAAATCCTGGTGACAGGTTCCCTTTAAGGCTGAAAAAAGACATCTGTCCATCCAATGCAATCTGTTGTCCTGCAACGTTGATCCAGAGGAAGGCAAAAAAAAAAGTCAGTCAAATTTCCTCATTTTAGGGGAAAAAATTCCTTCCCGACTTCAATCAGGGATCATTGACCCTCTAGTCATGTGTTACTTTTTTTCCTCTGCTCTCTCTTCATGATAACTTCTAGTCAGTAGAAACACATGCAGATGGAAGGGATGATCTGTAGCTTGTAGCCCGGGATATCTATTGGAGCTGTATACACAAACCAATAGAATACGTTTAATCAAAGATTCGGTATTTGCAGAGTTGTGTTTTTTTTTATGTATTGAAGCAATAGAAAATGCCCTTTAAGACCTGTGTTTTTTCAGTGACATTTCCCAACCACATATACAGATTTGGAAACGCATGAGATTACGTATTTCTTCAGGCTCATGCTGCATACTTGAAAAAGAATGTGATTAGATGTATTTGCTAATATTAGGTCCAGAAATTAGGCATGGAATACAATGAATAAAAAAAAAAAACATATGCTTTGGTTTTAGGGCTGTCCTTGTTGTAAGGCATGAATGATAATCTGGGTGCTGACCACTTGGGGCACTGCTCTATCAGAATGGAAAGGAGAAAGCTAGCTGTAATAATCATTGCTGAATAAAGAGGATTGTGATCAGTGTATGTTGTCTCCATGGATGGTTTAAATTAAGATACTATAAAAATATTATAGAAATGATTCTTTACATAACGTTTAATTCAGATGATTTAAAATTGTAGATATTTTTTGCATTAGGCTACTTTCACACTAGCGTTTTCAATTCTGCCATTGAGTTTCCGTCATAGGATCTCAATAGTGGAAGAAAAGGCTTCAGTTTTGTCCCCGTTCATTGTCAATGGGGACAAAACTAAACTGAACAAAACGGAGTGCCCCAGAATGCATTCCGCTCCGTTTGGTTGCGTCCCCATCGCAGACAGAATAACACTGCAAGCAGCGTTTTTCTGTCCGCGATGTGGTGCGGAGCAAGACGGATCTGTCCAGACTCACAATGTAAGTCAATGGGGACGGATCTGTTTTCTCTTGACACAATAGAAAACGGATCCGTCCCCCATTGACTTTCAATGGTGTTCATGACGGATCCATCCTGGCTATATAAGACATAATACAACCGGATCCGTTCATGACGGATGCAGCCGGTTGCATTATTGTAACGGAAGCGTTTTTGCAGATCCATGACGGATCTGCAAAAAACGCCAGTGTGAAAGTAGCCTTATTAATGCAGCATTTGTGCTTGGCATGCTGTGAGAATGTGGCAGCACTCACTGGAATGCTGCAGTCTCTTCAAACAGCTGATTGGCGGGGGTGCCGGGAGTGAGGATAGCTCATCAATATTGATCTCTGGGAAAACACCTTTTAATGAGGAATTCTACCTGGGAAGGATTCCCATTTGGGGAAAGACATCATCTTGGGCACAGTCAGTAACAGTTTAAGAACCCCAAACTCGTTCCTTCAGGGCTGCCTCCAAAATGTTCCGAAATTTACATAATTTACACAATTTTCACTTGTGGTGAAATATGGGACTAGTAATAAGTATGGTCTCTTGGTGACACCATACAGGTTTTGCTCTGTGTATGAGGCCTTGCCCTCATGAATCATGTACATCTTGCTCTTTGGGTATCTACCCCGTATGTCTACCTTAATCACCACTAATGGTCTGAGAGAAATCCCCTCATTCTCTCATATTTTTAGTGGTGAATATTATTTTGTTTTTGTTTTTTTGTTTTTTTTATGGAAGAGTCATGCTCACTAATGAAAATTTCCTGTTGAGTTTTCGAAAACTTGTCTACCTTGATGTGTTCCAGTTCTTTCACAGTCGGCAAATTTGCTACATAATTGGGCCATATCTGAATACTATGGTCATGGGGTATCCAGACACGGGTACATTATGTGACAAGAAGTTGTGTTTAAGAAATTTTAGATAGTGCTGTTTATGGATTCTTGCATGTTGCGATAGAGAGTGTACTGAGAGGTGGAAACCTCCATCTCCACCTCTGAAATGACTCAACCGTTCTCCCCTATGGAAGTTATCTTTCCATGTCATCATAAGCATGAATGCCTTTTTTGTTGCGTCCGTCTGCCTACCATCCTATAGTCACATAAAACCTTTTTATTTAATTTATGTGATGAATAATTCACATACTAGTTGTTACTAGAGGAATTCTGATATACTGTATGTCTACAATGTATCCTCAGCTGAAACATTCCTGCTATTTTTGCTATTTTCTGAACAAGCATTTCTCTCGCTGTGAAAAACCATTGGTTGATCTGCCTTTTTTTATACATTATACTTTTGTATACATAGGATGAATGTAAAAAGGTCAGTAAAAGAAGTATCAACGCTATTGATAGAGTAGAAAGTTAGTATCACGATCAGTGTGGGGGGGAAACTCCACACTGAACACAGGAGGGAAGGGGAACAGTAACTGGGCCTGGAAACTAGGGAAGAAACAGGTCACCTCCTAGACAACCCTAATCTGGGCCCTTGACTACCTATCAATATAGACCTTGAAGGTAGGAATATTCATAAGCAGGATACCTAGGCCCTGATTTCCCTATAAGGCCCTGGAATAAGTATAGGACCAAAGACAACCCATTTCTCCCCAGATGGACGAATGGAAGTCTCTGTCTCATGCCCAGATACAACAACAGGGAATTTAACAAATACAAACAAACACGACACTTAAAGGGGTTCTGCACTTTGTTTTAACTGATGATCTATCCTCTGGATAGATCATCAGCATCTCATCGGCGGGGGTCCGACACCCAGGACGCCCGCCGACCAGCTGTTTGAGAAGGCAGTGGCACTCCAGCAGCGCCGCGGCCTTCTCATTGTTTACCGCCGGCCCAGTGACGTCACGACTAGTATCAACTAGTGTGGGCGGGGCTAAGCTCTATTCAAGTGAACAGAGCTCAGCCCCGCCAACGCTAGTTGATACTAGTCGTGACGTCACTGGGCCAGCGGTAAACAGTGAGAAGGCCGCGGCGCTGCTGGAGCGCCGCTGCCTTCTCAAACAGCTGATCGGCGGGGGTCCCGGGTGTCGGACCCCCGCCGATCAGATGCTGATGATCTATCCAGAGGATAGATCATCAGTTAAAACAAAGTGCAGAACCCCTTTAACTTCTGTAGAAATGGAAGAACAGAAACACCAGAGATGATCTCACACCAACTCAACCAAACCCAAATGAAGCTATCAACCGCATAGTCAGAAGGGTGGGGTAAGACTATAAAGGGTAGAAGTGATGACCACTGAGCAACAGCTGAGAAAAGGGAAGTGGTCATTAACCCTATCACCACTGAATCAAGGAGGCTGTTAGATTCCTCCACGCTTAGCCAATCTCCTTGATTTCCTACATCAGTCACCTGAGGGACCGTGACAATTAGATGAAAGGACTTTGAGATGCACAACGGGATTCTATAGTATGAATGAGATGAGTTAAAGGGGTTGTCTAAATTATTTTTTTGGTCTATGGATGTTTCTAACTAGGCAAATGTAACAGCTTTACCATGCACTTACTGCATCTGTAGTTGCTCCTTTCTCAGATTTTACTGAGGATCATATGACCTGTGATGTCAGCTTCTCTCCCTGCTCTGATGATGATGCACAAGCCTGAGAGAGCAGATACTGTGCTGGCCACGCCCCCCTGCTCTGCCGTCTGCTTCTGTCTGCTCTCTCCCTGGATTCTTAACCCCTTCAGCTGCACAGACCTAGGGCTGAAGGCTTTACTGAGTAGCTGCAGACAGTGAGGAGACAAATGCTGGGCACAGGAGCTGACAGAGGAGTTCTGCAGAGCATTGCACAAGAACAGGCAGGGAGAGGATCCTGTGTGTATCAGCAGTGTCCTTGTACAGTTGGGACTTGTAGTCCTACACATACAACATACTGCTGAGTCCCAGAGCAGGCAGGCATGTCACTCAGGGCAGCGCTTATTCACTCCCTTTGAAAAGCAGGGGGAGGGGCAGAGATTGTTGTTATTGCATATAAACAAAGGGCCAGAAGAGAGCCAGGGCAATGAGGAAATATAGATTTTTTTATTTATTTTTTGCCGAAAACTTGCTTAGCTTAGTTATATCTTGCTGCCCATCAGATTTACAATGCTATATATTATTTTTTTTCATAACTCTGACAACCCCTTTAAGGCAGTGAGAAAAGAATGGAACTTTGGGTTCAGAGACACCACAGTTTAAGCTAACATTTTATTAATGTTTGTAACATCATAACCTACCTTTATGTGTACTTTACAATAAGAAAAAATCTCAATAAAAAATATCTTTGAAAGATTATAAAAACTCAATACAGCAGTGGTCTGTTCCCTATGGTAAAGTCTGGTGCCACCTGTGACAATTTTCCCAGATATTTGCCCAACCTATGCCTACATCTGAAAGGTGAAGTGCCCACTTTCTGTTCATATTCACATGTAGTGTAATATCTGCCCCTTATGAAATGTAGATAGAACTCCTTTAGTGAACACCGCAGTTCTGACCCATCTCTGAGCCAGAGTAGAGAGCTGGTAACAACATAGAGTGGCTCTCACCCTATTGTAACCAATTGGTTCATGTATTATATGGACAGCTATTCATTTTACATATAATACATAATAATAATACATTTCCACTGATGCGGCTGAAATATGGAAATATATAGCTGGATACAACTTGATTACAGCAGTTCATTGGGGGATTCAGAAGCTGAATTTGCTGCATTCTATTGATTCCAAGGATGGTTTCATTTCAGAAAGGGGCTGTCGAGGCAAGAATGTAATTACGGACCTCAGTCCTTTTCCTCAGTGGGGCTCAGAAGCACATAAAAAGCTCATAATCACACTGAGGCCAATATCCTAGGAAGCCAGTAGATGACTTAGTATGATTTCCAGATGACCTGGAGAATTGAAGAAACCCATTCGAAGAGACAAATTTGATGCAAATGTTGTCCCAGGCAATATTTGAAGCTGAGGGATCAGTGCAAAGCACTAAGCTACCTTACTGCTGTGTAATGGAGAGTGATAGACCTGTCCATTCAGTTCATTTATGTTGCACCCAATCTTCTCCCTCTCCATGCATAAAGTCACTGAGCTCTATGGAATATGGTTGACTCTTTCAGCACCTGATCAGTATCTAGATTCCTAGTGGAAACTCTGTATTACACAACCCGATGTGGCAGATGATTTTCGGGAGGGAATCGGTCCGTTCCGGCAATAGCCTGCTCGCTAGTGGAGGAAACCGCTGCTGTGACTATGCCTTCGCTCGTCCCCATGATGTATAGTGGTTTGCTGCAAATGATCATTTTTTACATGTCAAAAGATTTTGATTGCCAGATTATTGGGCAATCGGCAGCAGTATTACACTGCCAGATGATCCTTAACAATTCATGTAAATGCTCGTTAGCGATTATCGGCCAAAAAATTGGGCAGTGTAATACAGGCTTTAAAACTGCCCTGAAAAGTTAGAACTCCATTTTTTTTTTTTTAAATCCATGACATAATACATTTTATAACAAATCGCACTGATTTGTAATGGGATTCACCAGATTTCTTTTTGCAGTATTCTGTTTGTCATGGTCAACAAAAACTAATGTGAACAAAATTTCTCTGCTGTTGTTGGAATGCAAATTTTAAGCATGTATGGTCTACTTCGGTCAATGAAAGCAAATTAAGGTTGATTCTTCTGTGTCCTCAACAGACTCTGATCAAAAGTCATCAAAGGGGCAGAGAAAGTCGTGTCCGGAGATCAGTCTGAGGCTAGAGACCGGTCCTAGCGCTAAACGCTATTCTTTACTTGCTGCTGAAAATGGGTTCCTCCAGTGCCAAGTGACAGATTTTAGCTCTGAGTTCTTCACCTCCACCCTTGCGAATATCCACCACTTCATAGATGAGGATTCAGTTGCCGAAATCATGCCAATGAAGATAAGGGTTCAGAAGGCAAAGCTTCACTTACAGGTTAGTATATATAAGATTTCCACCATGCTAGACATATTAGTAGCTCCTGTGTTCTCAGTACAGCCTGAAATACATTTTGCAGTCAAAAGTTTGACTGCTCAGAATCTCCTCAGAAATTATGAAGAGTGGTGGTCCCTCACTTGAAATATATGCCCATGCCAATTTACATTGCTGCTCCTGAGTTTATTGACACTTTGACAAAGAAAACTAGTGGCATGGACGACCTTGACCTTCTTGTTCATAGTCTTCCTCTCTGCCTCCACCACATATGGAGGTGGCTAAATTCTCCCCATTAGTTCTAGTATTTCATCTTGTGTATATCTGCCACTTGCTCAGCAGTAAAATGCTTTTGTGCATTAAATCCTTGTCTGTACCCCAGTCTTTGATGTGGGATGGCACCCAGGGCATTCACTTACCCTTCATCCTGGCCCTGCTTTTAGCCCTTTCTCATAAGGCCCTTTTTAAGCCACAGAACACTGTTCATCAGATGGACAAGTAAGACATAGAAAGAAGGGGGTGCCTCGGCATCTGACTGTATGTACAATTGAATGTGCAGTCATGACTGTAGGCCCACTAATCTTTTCAGCATGCCCATAGAGACCTCTGCAGTGGGTCCATAGAAGTATGGACCTTCATACAGTATCTATCAAAAGTGAGTACACCCCTCACATTTTTGTAAATATTTTATTATATATTTTCATGGGACAACACTGAAGATCTGATACTTTGATACAATGTAAAGCAGTCAGTGTACAGCTTGTATAACAGTGTATATTTGGTGTGCCCTCAACATAACTCAACACATGGCCATTAAAGGGAACCTGTCACCTAAAAAACGCATATAAAATTGCCAGCATTACCTCATAGAAGCCCCCAGTCTGTTAATAATCATATGTTTGATCTGTTAGTGTGATGCTCCATAGGTTCAAAAAACTATGTTTTAAGCGCCATATTGCAGGTCAGCTTTAAGTCAAGGGGCAGCGGCTTCCTTGCTTCAAGTCAAGGTAAGCACGCCCCTAACCGTCCCCTCTTTTGTTAGATTGACAGCCGCCAGTGCGGCCAGGATCGCATAAGTCTCGTGCATGCGCAGTGCGCTGCTGGAACCCGGCTAACAGCGGCAGCCGTAGACCGGAACGCACCTTACCAAGGAGCGCACCGGGCATGAGCGAGATTTATGCGATCCTGGCCGCACTTCAGGCTGTCAATTTAACAAAAGAGGGGACGGTTATGGGGCGTGCTTATCTTGACTTGAAGCAAGGAAGCCGCTGACTGGCAAGATAGTGCTGATGGTGCTTAAAACATTGTTTTTTGAACCAATGGAGCATCAGATAAACCGATCAAACATATGATTATTAACAGACTGGGGGCTACTATGAGGTAATGCTGGCAGTTTTATATGCGTTTTTTGGTTCATGGTTCCCTCAATGAACTGTAGCTCCCCACTGCTGGCAGCACTCGTGCAGCCCCAAACCATTACACTCCCACCACCATGCTTGATGCTTGACTGTAGACACACTCTTTGTACGCCTCACCTGGTTGCCGCAACACACGCCTGACACCATCTGAACCAAATAAGTTTATTTTGGTTTCATCAGACCACAGGACATGGTTCCAGTAATCCATGTCCTTAATCTGCTTGTTTTCAGCAAACTGTTTGCAGGCTTTCTTATGCATCATCTTTAGAAGAGACTTCCTTCTGGGACGACAGCCATGCAGACCAATTTGATACAGTGTGCGGTGTATGGTCTGAGCACTGACAGGCTGACCCCCCACCCCTTTAACCTCTGCAGCAATGCTGCCAGCACTCATACGTCTATATGAAAAGACAAGCTCTGGATATGACTCTGAGCATGTGCATGCAACTTCTTTGGTGGACCATGGCGAGGCCTGTTCTGAGTGGAACCTGTCTGGTTAAACCGCTGTATGGTCTTGGCCACCGTGCTGCAGCTCAGTTTCAGGGTGTTGGCATCTTCTTATAGTCTAGGCCATCTCTATGTAGAGCAACAATTCATTTTTTTTCAGCTCCTCTGGGAGTTCTTTGCCATGAGGTGCCATGTCGAACTTGGCTAATTGGGCACAAGTACTCACCTTTGTTCCCAGCGGTTTTATTATTATTATTATTTATTATTAAAGCGCCATTCATTCCATAGCGCTGTACATATGATAAGCGGTGCACATACATAATACAGACAATTGCACTAATCATAAACAAGACAAGTTACAAACTGGTACAAAAGGAGAGAGGGCCCTGCCCGTGAGGGCTTACAATCTACATGGTATGGGAGAAGGACACAGTAGGTGCGAGTTAAGTTGGTCATGGCGGTATAGAGGCAGCAGGGTCATTGGTTGTAGGCTTGTCTGAAGAGGTGGGTTTTCGGGTTTCTTTTGAAGGATTCCAGTGTAGGTGAGAGTCTGATATGTTGGGGTAGCGACTTCCAGAGTATGGGGGATGCACGGGAGAAATCTTGGAGTCGATTGTGGGAAGAGGCGATAAGAGGAGAGGGCACATTAATGGCCATGTGTTGAGTTATGTTGAGGGCACACCAAATATACACTGTTATACAAGCTGTACACTGACTACTTTACATTGTATCAAAGTGTCAGATCTTCAGTGCCGTCTAATGAAAACATATAATAAAATATTTACAAAAATGTGAGGGGTGTGCTCACTTTTGTGAGATACTTTATGTTTATACCCTTGAGCTAGAATTTCAGAAGTATAAATGTCACAGTTATATAGAGGGTTACTCACTTTGGACAACAGAAATCCCAAGGCCATTTTTCCTGACCATCAGAGGCTGCTCACTATTAAGAAGTATCATATGGCATTCAGTGACACCGGTGGGTATCCTTGAAACACCAGGGATGCCAGAGCAAGAGCTTCTCTTTGTAGAGTTCAAACGCAGAAAGGATGTATGGGAAGAGGATGTCCAATGTGGACTGCTTTACTATACCCATGACTTGTATAATTATTCATAACAAGCTTGAGGCAGCAAGAAACATTGTAGTTAATTTCTGCTCTTGTAATAATGAAGAATATTTCATAAAAAATTATTTTACAACTTCACCACACGCAGAAACCCATTATATTACATTGCCCAATATCTATGAAACCCCGGGGATCCCCTAAAGCTCCCAGTACTGTGTCTGCAAAAATATTCCTAGAGACTGAACATGAATCACTACTAATAATGTCTTCTTGTATTACGCTATAAATGTTAATTACGTTATAAATTATACTTTAAGTGTGGTGTAATCCCAGGCCCTGCTTACCACCCGCCCCTTCCCTTTAAGTGTATGTATTATTGAACATAAAACAAAGATAAATGGGCAAAATAAAGTCTAGAATAAAAAAAAACTACATGCATTTATATGCTCCAGTAATTGGTAAGTATGTGCTTGCTTTGTTCATAGACAGACTTGTGCCTTTTGGAACCTTATATAGTATACAGAAGTAACCATGGTTATTATGCATTGTATTGGGTGTGTGGTATAGCTGCAGTAGTGCATATTGAATGCCAATGGTTAATGCATGTATCACTATATATAACATTCTTTTATTGATGCTTGTGTGTGAGAATTAAAATCTGTGTACATCCTTGAACTGTTTAAATCTGTTTAGAAAATAAAAAATTAGCTAATTTCTTATAGGGGTTTTCCCATATATTTTTCACTGATGACCTATTCTCAGGATAGATAGGTCATCAGTATCTGATTGGTGGGGGTCTGACACCCAGGAACCGCGCCGATCAGCTGTTTAAAAAGGCATCGGCACTCTCGTCAGGCCTTCTCACAGCTTTCCCTAGGCCATGTGATGTCACATTCATTGGTCACATGGCCAAGGTGCAGTTCACTTCAATGGGGCTGAGCTGCAATACCAAGCACAACTGCTATCAAATGGACGGCACTGTGCTTGGTGAGCAGGGAGAAAGCTGCAGCCCCAGTGCCTTCTCAAACAGCTGATCGGCAGGGGTCCCGGGTGACCCCCACGATCTGTAAAAATATCTCAGAAAACCCTTTTCATGTATCTCAATATAGGTCAGAGCGGCAAATCCCCTTTATAAGCATAAATTCAAAATTTAACATACTGGTTACCTGTAACTGCCACTAGGGGGAGCTTAGGTACTGACTGTATACAGATTGTACATTGAACTCAATAATAGAACAGTATACAGTAAGCTCTATTGTGGCTTTGCCGTATGTGTTGTTCCATAATATGTAAGGGTTGGACACACACTCTCTTTAGATGAACTCTTGGTAATGGATGATCATACCCCTCCTTATATAGTGTAGTCCTGTTACACACTAACTTGCCAGGTTATGTATACATCTGACTTCCCCTATTTATTTCTTCTAGGATGATAGTCCCAGGAATAACAACAGTGACCCAGAGTCCATTGTCCTAAATATTGAGAATCTCTTTGTTGAGAGATATGATGATGGATCCTTCTGTATCAAAGGTAAGTGCAACACTCAAAGTGAAATGTATTACCTGTATAAAAAGCAGCTCCACTCTCCTCCATTGGCTGTGTCTGGTATTGCAGCAGTCAGGTGATATTGGAGTTAAGCTCACGGCGCATGGACAAGAGTGGTGCTGTTTCTGTAAAAAAAAAAAAAACAACTTGTAATTTTGGACAACAATTTAAAGGGTTTGATACAGTTCAATTCTCCAGCTTTTGTCCTGAACTGAGAAAGCATTACACGGAACATGATCTGCCATTATGCAGACTATTGTTGTGGGGCAGTACTGGTCAATTTACCATACCATTTTCCAGTGATTTCTAATCAATTAAGGCTACTTTCACACCTGCGTTCGGTGCGGATCCCTCTTGTATCTGCACAGACGGATCCGCACCGATAATGCAAGCGCTTGTATCCGTCCAGAACGGATCCGTTTGCATTCTTATTTCAAAAAAAGGTCTAAGTCAAAACTGATCCGTCCTGACTTACATTGAAAGTCAATGGGGGACGGATCTGTTTTCAGTTGCACCAGATTGTGTCAGTGAAAACGGATCCGTCCCCATTGACTTACATTGTAAGTCAGGACGGATCCGTTTGGCTCAGTTTCCTCAGACGGACATCAAAACGCTGCAAGCAGCGTTTTGGTGTCCGCCTCCAGAGCGGAATGGAGGCTGAACAGAGGCAAACTGATGCATTCTGAACAGATCCTTATCCACTCAGAATGCATTGGGGCTAAACTGATCCGTTTTGGGCCGCTTGTAAGAGCCCTGAAACGGATCTCACAAGCGGACCCAGAAACGTCAGTGTGAAAGTAGACTTAGCAGTTTCCTCTAGTTGGCCTAATTTAAAGAGATTGTCCACTGTTAGAAGGTCATCTCCTTGACCAGAGGTGTAGCTAGGCTTTCCAGCACCCGGGGCAAGGATTCAGCATGGTGCCCTTCTATATTTGCAATTCAAATGTACAGCAGCGTGGCAAATGTATTTTACACTACGCCACTCCGCCGAGTGCATAACTATACTCAGCCAGTGCCACTTACCTAAAAAAATATAAAGATAATCATTATCTTTATGATATACAGTACATTTCTTTCATTTAAAGGTAATCCAGACTCAAGCACTGACACCAGCACCAATCCTAAAGAATCAAATGCGATGCCTTCAGTGAACTCTGACAGTACTAATAGTATACAGCACAGAAGTAACGCTACAAAATGCACACAGACACTTTGTGACAGCCCCGCACCCGCTGAGCCGTTGGATGTAAAAGGGAGCCTCAATTGGAAGATGCCGGTGATTAGTATGGAACAGGTACGTTATCCGTCTACATTGCTGGAAGGGATGAGCTCTGATGTGTTAATCATAGTCTTAGACTTCGACCTTGAATTCACATTTAAGGTGATGCTCTGATTATCCAGCTTCATTGTGATGTGAAACTCTCGGTTCCTTGGGAATCAGTCCATCTCAGTGAAGAGGTTACTGTTCAGAATGGTAAATCGGTTTTATTCGTGGTGGGCTGTAAATTTAATCTCTAGCTTCCCATCATACAGTCACAGAGTTCCTGCAGTCACCTCTAGGGGGAGCTTTGTACCTCATATTCCAGCTCTATGCAGTGAGCTCCCCCTATAAAGACACTTACGTTTAATTCTCTTGTAGTAAGCAACGCATCAAGCTTATTTTTCATGGGTTGCCTGTTGGCATTACCACAACACTGCCCTGATGGTGACCCCTTTAATGTTGCAGTAAATCTTTTTTTTCCTTGAGGTAGGCTTTATTTTATGTAGGAGAAATTATTTTTTTAGACACCATTTACTGTGCAATTTTTATGTGTTTTTTGGCTCATTTATTGTACTGTTCACATTTCACAATAAATAGCCTGTTAATAGTACTTTAGGTTGCTAGGGAATACCAAAAATAGGTATATTTTTTTGTTTTTATGTAATGTGTGTGGAAAAAGTGTATTTTATACTTAAATTTAATTTTTTTTATTATTTTATTTATTGTTTTCAATTTAATGTAATTTTTTCATTATTCTGTGT
This sequence comes from Bufo bufo, assembly GCF_905171765.1. Lineage (NCBI taxonomy): Eukaryota > Metazoa > Chordata > Amphibia > Anura > Bufonidae > Bufo > Bufo bufo. The sequence goes on from NC_053389.1 coordinate 276,121,526, forward strand.
GTCATTATCACACAGGCTATTGCAGGGTTAACACACATGCGGCAGATTGGGTGCAGAATGTTCTGCGACTGCCCCATTCATCTGTAGGGAGCTTGCGGAAATCCATGCAGATGCTGCAGATTAGGGCTGCAGCTATCGACTATTTTTGTAATGGAGTACTCTGTCGATTAATCCAACGATTAAGCGAGTACTCGAATAACCAAAAACTAGTTAAAAAAAAGTTTTTCTTTATAAAAACTCAGCAGCTGCCCCCCCCCAGTGCCATCGGCTGCCCCCCCCCAGTGTCATCGGCTGCCCCCCCAGTGTCATCGGCTGCCCCCCCCCAGTGTCATCGGCTGCCCCCCCCAGTGTCATCGGCTGCCCCCCCCCAGTGCCATCAGCTGCCCCCCCCCAGTGCCATCAGCTGCCCCCCCCCAGTGCCATCAGCTGCCCCCCCCCAGTGCCATCAGCTGCCCCCCCCCCCCGTGCCATCAGCTGCCCCCCCCCCCCAGTGCCATCAGCTGGTGACCACGGTGCGGTAAGTAATAGCAAGCGCTTCACTCCCGCTCCGTGGTCAAATGACCCAAACGAATCTTCAATGCCAAAAATTTGCATCGAGGATTTTTTTGTGTCGAATTACTCGATTCAATCAAGTAATTGTTTCAGCCCTACTGCAGATAGAACCCATTCAGACTTTTCAATACTTCCTTAGACTTTGAGGCATCTTTTGACACTGGAATGTTGCCGCAGGTTCCGCATCAAAAATCCAGCGGTGGCCGCCTGGAATCTGTCTCCTATTGTCATCAATGGGAAGCTGCTCTGCTGTTTCTGTGGCTAGATGACTTCTAAATTAACCCCTAAATTCCACCAATAAGTTAAATTATTTTAATTTTACACTATAGATATACCCTTTGAATCTTGAAAATTCCCATTTTTTTTTTATTTTATTTTTTTAATTCTAAACTGCAGTGCTACAGGGAAAGTGCGATAAAAGAGACTAATAGAATTCAGAGTAATTGTAGATCTTACAACAGTTAAAGGAAAGAAATTATGATTTCCATAAAAATAAAATAGTATGTCTGCTGTGTCCAAATGAATTATCACTTAATAACTTATGTCTTTGAAGTGCGCAGTGTAATCAGAAGATCTGATTTGGGGCCGGGTCCATCTCTTGGAGGAGACTAACGTGCTATTTGGCGAGGTCTAGATTAATAAGTAGTTAGTGTTGAAATATTTATTGGACTTTTTGATGACAGTTGCAGTCTTAAAGAAGAAGTGCTTTAGAAGCTCAGTGTGCTTCACCGTGCCTCTGAAATGTCACTTTTCTGGTTTATTATCACATTTTACAGACAGCATTGCCCATTTTTTTTTATTGATGGCTCACTTTGTTGTCTTAAAGGAGTATCCCCCAAAAAATGCTATCCTTCCTATAATGAAAGTTACACAATCTTCCAATATATTGTCTGTATAAATTCCATATACAGTAGTTTTCAAAATCTCTACAGGTAGTCATTGAATGGGAACCCTTATTTACTTCTAGAGGAATCGTAAGGTAGGGTGTATTTTATTTTTATTTTTTTCAGGTCATTTGGCACCCTCTGGGAAAGATAGGCATGTAATGCCTATGCCATTGAGAGCGTAGTACGTTTTTTCATCTGCTGGCGGATACAGCTGATTTTGACACTTATGTTGTGGGCTCCCCTTGACATTAGTGGGAAATTGATTAGGTGGGATGGGTTTTAAAGAAGTTTTTCAGGGAGAGCTTTAATAAAAAACCAAATCAATGTTCACCTCCACTGATTCCTCCCCTCCCCCCCCCCCCCCCCCCCCACCAACGTTGTTCCACTGCTGCTCCTGTCCCCACTGCTTTCCACTTCCTGTCTTGGCACTCCGGAAATGGCAGGAAAAACCAATCGGGCTATTGCTGGCCATAGCAGTGACCCACTTCATGGAAGGAGAGGAAGTGGATAGCAGCTGGGACCGGAGCAGCATCGGTACTGCAGCAGTGTGGGACTGGTGGAAGTGAGCAATGGTTGTATTTTATAAAGTCTAACAGTTTTAGGCCCAACACTAGGGCTCTCCAGCAATCACCTACCTCTATTGAGGTTAATGGTTTGCTTTGCCAATCTAAATGTGCAGCGCTGTGACCTAGCCAAATTTCCTAAGGGATCTATTAAACATGCCTTAGTGGGAGGGTAAAACTCCCTGTTTACTGCCAATTGCCGTCCCGTACTTGGGCTTACGACCTGAGACAGTGGCAGGTCCAAGCGTAGTTGCAATTAGAGGTAAAGCTGCTGTTGAGTACATGTAATAGCACCCTCGTATATAGCTATTAGGGTACTGCCACACATAGCGGCTATTGTTTCAGTATGTTAATGGACGCGCAGTTTTCAAACCCCTTTCACACATGGAAACACTGCAGCTAGCTGAGGAGAGCAGAGGCTGGAAAATCTATAGAGATGCCATTTGCATCTTGCTTTAAGACAGCCTGCTCCCTCTAGCTACATAACAGCGGATCCGTATATGTGACATGAATTCTGCTGACTTTGCCAGGCTTTGGGCAGTTTTCCAGCTAAAATGCTTCCACCTGAAAGGGAATGATTTAGGCCTCATTCACACGACCGTAATGTGGGTGTATTTTCGCACCCTGCATCATAGATCCCTATGATGCTGTTCCTTTGGATCATTAGACCAGTGATTGGGCTGGGGTTTGTGCGTGTAATATGAACCTTAATATACAGCAACGGCCATCTGAACTGGAGGACATGTTGATTTAGCCTACAAAATGGCCGCCTTTAGTTCTGTAAGCAGCAAGCCAAGTCTATTTCATCTCATTTTCAGTAACTTGTTTCTTGTCCTTTCTCTCCAGCTTCTTGACGAAAATGAATGTCTAAAGCAGGAATTGGCCAAAACCAAAATGGCCCTTGCAGAGGCCCACATGGAAAGGGACAGCTTACTTCATCAAATTAAGAGGCTTACACTGGACAAATAGCGCTAGCTCTTGGATTTTGTATTGGACTATAACCCATTGGATACGCTTAGTAGCATTTCTGATTGCGGCTCCTTTGGAAGTTCACTAAAACTAAAATTCGAGCCACCAGGACCATTTTTTTTCCCTTCCAGGAGTTGAAGATGATGTATAAAGACTACATGTTTTACATGACCGTCATACTGCTCCATTGTCTTGAAGGGGGATTAGAAAGAACGCTCTGCTTTCTTCTAGAAACTGTGCCACTCTTGTACATGAACTGTGTCTGGTATTACAACTTAGTCTCATTGACTTGAATAGAAAAAAAGCTGAACTACCAGACACAACAGGAGAGTGGCGCTGCTTCTGGGAGAGAGAAAAAAACACTTATTTTTTTTCTCTTTAACTTCTTTAACCATATCTATTAGATTTCAGATGTGAAGCTCTGAATTTGTTTTCAAAGTATTAAAATAAAATAAAAAAAGGTTTTGGCAAATTGTTTAATTATTTAAGAAAAGTGTAACATCCAGTATGTTAATTATCTTTAGACAAAATTGGTTTTATTATTGGTTAACAATTATTTTTGAATTTTTATTTGCACTATCAATAAATAATTTGATGCGGCTGCATTTCGTTTTTTGTGGTGTTTTTTTTATTTTTTATTAATGGGCTTGATGTATTTAAAAGAAACATTCTATATGTAGCGTTAATTTGTCTAATCATCATGAAGGGACGAAAAACTGCAGGTGAGGAGGAAGAAACAAGCAGGACCCTGCTTCTAGGTAGCAAATTCTGCTCACTAGAACTACGTGTTGGTTATTAATGGAAATCTGAAGTACTCCATATGAATTATCAGTGTTGTGTAACCCCCATGGTGAGGGAGCTTAGATGGATTTCGTATTCTTGTGAAGTGTGGCCTCACATGGAGAGTATATAATGATGCAAATGATGGGTCATCTAGCCCCTGTCCACCGGTCACCTATCACCCACTCTCCAGCCAGAAAAAAGAGAGCTGGTGATATTTACATAAAAAGTGAAAAATGGTGCTTTGGGAGAGGGGGAACTATTCTATGAAACGTACTCCGGACAAGTGCCATCATAGTTTAGGAGAGGGGTAGCCAAATTGTCAATTGTAACCTTTAGTGTGCAGTTTCTTACTGGCCACCCAATGCACAATGTAGTCTGGATTGTCCCAATGCAGGGACCTGACTTTGCATCAATATGTCACAATGTCTTCCTTTCAAGTGTGAAGTAAGAAAATTGTCCGCTGGTCAATTTCCTATTATAACTGTATAGTGGTTGGAGGTTTGTTTTTTGTGATATAGATCTACAAATCCCCTGAATGGACATTTAAAATATAACATGTGAGCTGCCTGCAGCCACCACTAGAGGGAGCATTGGAGCTTTTTGCATACTGTCTTTTATTTAATTCAATGTACAAGAGTATTCTTTCTCTCTCTAGTGGTGGCTTTTCATAGTGTATTAAAGGGAATGTGACCTATTGTTTAAATCGCGTTTTTATGTTTAACATATTTGTAAAGAATTTTTGATGTTCTTTTTAAATTTTCATGTCAATAACTATATTTAAACAAAAAATATAAAATCATGCAGTTTTCACATTGACGACTAAGCCTAACAATTGGCGCCACTTTTTGGTCTGTACAAATCACTTTACTGCAGTTATATATTATTCTAAATTTGCCTGTCGGGATCCTCTATTCGCATTAGGTAATTGTCACAGCTTATCTATTCTTTCCTTGTACAATGAGCTCTGCACAGGTCACAGAACATGCCTAGAAAACTCTTGCATAGAAGTCAATGAGGTCCCCTCCTGACCATTGTGTCTATGGCCCATGGGGCTCTCATAAATTTTTTTTTTTTTAATGCTGTGTAAATGCTGTTAAGAACAGCTCAGGCAAGATGGCTGCCCACATAATCATGCTCAGAAAATAAAAATAAAAAATCAGTCATCAGACGATAAAAACGGAATAGTATCCACTTCATGTATAAAAGCACAACATATGAACCCCTGTGAATACATCAAATTACACACCCCAATAAAAACACCCATTCAACCCAAAAATGTATTCAACTGATGAGGCATATGAGGATGCCAAATTCCTCTACTACTCCTCATCATCCAGTGAGTTTGCCCCACGATAACAGCTGAAGCAGCCCCCAGAGTTATCCCATATGGAACCCACCCCCTGAGGATAATCTGCCTAAAATAATGTAATTTGTGGGCAGCTCAGGAATCCAGATTAACTGTGCGGGTTTCACAGAATGTGATATTTTTATTTATTTTTTCAAAATATTTTTCTGGGAAAAATTTGTAAATTTTATGTGCATAAATGAATGCTTCAAAGTGTCCCATGACCCATGAATTATTAATTTTATCCTTTATGTACCCTGTAATTTGACCTCCTTATTACACTCTGCCAGCACAGCTTACATATTCACTTTTCTCCATACAATACACATTTATTTCTGGAAAACACCTGTGGCTTCAGAATGCTCACTACACCCCTTGAGAAATTCCTTGATGGTGTAGTTTGCAAAATGGGGTCACCTGTTGGAGGTTTCCACTGTAGGGGTACTTCATGGTTTCTTCAAATGCGACATGGCGCCTGAAAACCATTTTAGCGAAATCTGCCCTGCAAAATCCACATGGCGATCCTTCCCTTCTGAGCCCTGCAGTGCGCCCATATAGCAGTTTACGAGCACATATAAGGTGTTGCCGTATTCAGGAGAAACTGGGTAACAAATTGTGAGGTGCATTTTCTCCAGTTGTCCCTTGTGAAAATGAAACATTTTGGGCTAAAGTAGCATTTTATTGTAAAAAATTAAATTTTTCATTTTCACAGCCAAAGCCAAATGTTTGTAAAGTCTTTGAAAAGTGTTTCTTATTCTATATCCACACTTCAGTTTAGGGATACATGTTTGGTCTTTCAATCAGGAAACACAGTACAATAATTAGCTCACTTCATTCACAGTGGCACAAATTGGACACAGAAATGGCATATCTGGAAAACTTAGCAATTTTCATTTTTGACCATGGACTACGCATTTATTTCTGGAAAACACCCATTGAGTCAGAATGGGGTAACTCGGGGTCACTTCATGTGACATAGCGCCCAAAAACCATCTGTCGCTCCTTCCCCTCTGAAGCTTGTTCTGGGCCCAAAAAGCAGTTTATGACCACATGGGGTGTTATATTCAGTAGAAAATGGGTAAAAAACATGGGGTGCATTTTCTCCTGTAAACCCTTGCAAAAATGAAAAATGTGAGCCTAAAGCAACATTTCCATGTAAAAAAATTTATATTTCATTTTCTAAATTCTATGAAACGCCTGTTGGGTCTAAGTGCTTACTACACCCCTTGAAAGATTACTTGGGTGTGTAGTTTCCAAAATGGGCTCAAGGTCTCTTCAAAAGCGAGATAGAATGCAAAAACCATTCCAGCAAAATCTGCCTTCCAAAAACAATACAGTGCTCCTTCACTTCTGAGTGCTGCAGTGTGGTCATTTTACAACCACGTATTGGGTGTTACTGTAAACTGCAGAATCGGGGTAATAAATATGGAGGTTTGTTTTGTTGTTAACCCTTGCTGTGTTACAGGAAAAAGATTAAATTGGAAAATCTTTTTTTTTTAAGTGAAATTTTGAAATTTCACCCCCATTTTCCAATTTTTGTGGAACATCTAAAGGGTTAATAAAGTTTCTAAAATTTGTTTTGAATAATTTACGGGGCATGGTTTCTAAAATAGGGTCATTTATGGGTGGTTTCTATTATGTAAGTCCCTCAAGGTCACTTTGAAACTGAATTGGTCCTTAAATTGGGTTTTTGTAATTTTCTTGAAAATGTGAAAAATTGCTTTCAACATTCTAAGATCTCTAATGTTTGAAAAAAAATGACATTTACAAAATGATGCTAACATAAAGAAGATTAAAGAAGAGAAATTAAAATTAAAAAAAATAGAATTTTTTTTAAACATTTACTGTAAATTTTTATAATTAAAGGTAAAACACATTGACTCATTTGTGACTGAGATGAAGAACAATGTGTCACGAGAAAACAGTCTTAGAATGGCTCGGATAAGTATAGACGTTCCAAAGTTATTGCCACATAAAGTGATGTGTCAAATTTGCAAAAATAGGCATTGTCAGGAAGGGATTAAAATACATAAGTTGTTTATGTGCAAAAAATAAATAGTAATCCTGTATATTGTATGTAACAGCATGGTTGCCTGCACCGCCGCAGATAAGTATTTTACACAAAATTAGTGGGGACCAATGAAGAGGTTATAAATAGACTGACCCAAGACTGCCTATAGCTTCTAATAATAGACCCTCCGTCTTTTCCTTACTTGCGTTTTAAATAGTTTTGTTCTTGGACTCGGAAAATTCTCCCACAGAATAATTTGTGGTAAAGTTGCTAACTATGGTCTGTGAAAGCAGGAAATTCTTTTGTGGTGCAGTCTTATTTAATATCGTAATACAGTGTTCTTAAATGGAGCCTGAATAAACTTCGTAAAGTGTAGGTTCACTTTAGAACCCCAGTTTAAATTTAACATGTAGAGAAAGTCTACATAAAATTTTCTTTATGCCTCTTAGCTCAACTCATTCATCATTCCCTGCTTGGTCAGTGTGTGCAGAACTTGCTGTAGCATACTTCTCATTTTGAATCTTAAATTGTGGGGCACATTAGGCCTAGCACCTCCCATTATTATTCAGATTTGCATAAAATCCAACTACACTCACCTAAAGAATTATTAGGAACACCTGTTCTATTTCTCATTAATGCAATTATCTAATCAACCAACCACATGGCAGTTGCTTCAATGCATTTAGGGATGTGCTCCTGGTCAAGACAATCTCTTGAACTCCAAACTGAATGTCAGAATGGGAAAGAAAGGTGATTTAAGCAATTTTGAGCGTGGCATGGTTGTTGGTGCCAGACGGGCCGCTCTGAGTATTTCACAATCTGCTCAGTTACTGGGATTTTCACGCACAACCATTTCTAGGGTTTACAAAGAATGGTGTGAAAAGGGAAAAACATCCAGTATGCGGCAGTCCTGTGGGCGAAAATTTCTTTGTGGATGCTAGAGGTCAGAGGAGAATGGGCCGACTGATTCAAGCTGATAGAAGAGCAACGTTGACGGAAATAACCACTCGTTACAACCGAGGTATGCAGCAAAGCATTTGTGAAGCCACAACACGCACAAACTTGAGGCGGATGGGCTACAACAGCAGAAGACCCCACCGGGTACCATTCATCTCCACTACAAATAGGAAAAAGAGGCTACAATTTGCACAAGCTCACCAAAATTGAACTGTTGAAGACTGGAAAAATGTTGCCTGGTCTGATGAGTCTCGATTACTGTTGAGACATTCAAATGGTAGAGTCCAAATTTGGCGTAAACAGAATGAGAACATGTATCCATCATGCCTTGTTACCACTGTGCAGGCTGGTGGTGGTGGTGTAATGGTGTGGGGGATGTTTTCTGGGCACACTTTAGGCCCCTTAGTGCCAATTGGGCATCGTTTAAATGCTACGGGCTACCTGAGCATTGTTTCTGACCATGTCCATCCCTTCATGATCACCATGTAGCCATCCTCTGATGGCTACTTCCAGCAGGATAATGCACCATGTCACAAAGCTCGAATCATTCCAAATTGGTTTCTTGAACATGACAATGAGTTCACGGTACAGTCACCCGATCTCAACCCAATAGAGCATCTTTGGGATGTGGTGGAACGGAAGCTTCGTGCCCTGGATGTGCATCCCTCAAATCTCCATCAACTGCAAGATGCTATCCTATCAATATGGGCCAACATTTCTAAAGAATGCTATCAGCACCTTGTTGAATCAATGCCACGTAGAATTAAGGCAGTTCTGAAGGCAAAAGGGGGTCCAACACCGTATTAGTATGGTGTTCCTAATAATTCTTTAGGTGAGTGTAGTTTATGGTTTGGTTTGCAAGACAGTCCTCAGGAAAAATGGCTAGGGGTGCACCTAGCTTTTCTGCTGCCTGAGGTCAAAAACGGAAATGGCGCCCCTCAATGCAAATTTCTGAACCTAACCCCTTCCCTTCAGTACATGGCCCTTGGGCTGCCCTCCTCTTGCCCTTACCTGGTGCTGCCTGAGGCGATTGTCTCACCTGTCCTCATTGGTGGTGCACCCCTGGGTGTGGCTGGGGTGATAATTCTGTAAAAGTATATTTCCATTCATACAGCAAGAAGTATTTGCCCCAAACTGCAATTTCGCACAGAGCAGACTGTGAACTGATTCCACGATGTGCAGAATTCTGAATATCTATCTATCCAATCTATCATTTAGTTTAAAGGGCTTGTCCAGCCTTGGAGCCGACAGCCACTATGGTCTTAACTAAGGATGAGCGAATCGACTTTGGATGAAACATCCGAAGTCGATTCGTATAAAAATTTGTTAGAATTCTGTACGGAGCGAAAGTTTTATGCGAATTTGCTCACTCCTAGTCCTAACCTGGGCTGGAGTTGCACTTGAGGCAAGTCTTTGAGCCAAAGCGCGGCAAAGATGGTGGCACAGTGTCCTCCTCACTCCGCTCTTCTCCGACTCCACTAGACCTAGAGAGCCTCCCTTCACCTGCCTCACAGACATCACCGGTGAGTGCGACACCATACAGGTCAGAGCACCAGGTCTTACCGGCTCCCCCCTTGCAAGCAAAGAGCGCAGTCATAATAGCACATGAAGGGGAGCGGGAAATGCGCCATGACACCAGGGCCTGACCTACACAATATGGAACAGGGTAAGGAGCACTATGAACGTTTTCAAAGCCCACTTGACACAGAGGAAGCCTCCTCCTCAGATGGAAGGGACAACCACCCATATGATAGATGCACTAACAGCACTACCCGCGTCCCATTCTCCAGTGTCTGAACAAGCCCTTAAACGCATGTTAATTGCCTTGAAATATTCCCTCCACAAGGACATTGGTGACACCCATATCAGCATCTGTACAAGCTCTTGATGCTAGAGTGCTACATATTGAAATGAAAATGGAGGAATTTGCGGAGTCTCAAAATACCATAATCGACGTCCATAATGACATAGCGGATGAGCTGGAATGAGTGAAATCTAAACTTGCTGACCTGGAAGACCGCTCACGGCGCAATAATATTAAGCTGAGGGCCATCCCAGAAACGGTCCCTCCTTTGAGCATTACCTCCTACATACAAAAATTATTCCGGTCTTTAGTACCCACTTTATCAGCTCAAGACGTGATTATAGACCGAGCTCACAGGGTCCCTAGACCCACACATCTGGCAGAAACAATCCCCAGGGACACATTAGCTAGAGTGCACTTCTTTCATGTTAAAGAGGCCATACTGTCAGCTGTCCGGAAGATGTCAGTCCTACCAGACCCTTTCCAAACCGTCAAGCTCTACACAGATCTTTCAGATACAACTCTCCGCCAGAGGAAATTCCTGGCTCCCATTACTAGTACGCTGAGACAAAACAACATCCCTTACTGCTGTGGATGCCCAGTGAAGATCCGATTCCTAATAACCAAAGATGGCACTTCATACTCAATTAAAACCTTAGAAGAAGGCAGAAAACTACTACTCTCATGGAACATGAATCCAGCATCAATGGAGCCGATTCAACCTCGGAAGAATACAGACCGGCAACGGAACTTTGCTACACCCTATCCACTGGGCTGATCCCACTATTGTTCAATTAGGATCACCGGGTGCAGAGGAAAAGTTGCATACCCTCCTTCTGGTAACACGCCGGGACTATACCCCCACACTGCTGATAGCAGCCTAGAGCTGCATCCTGTATCCTTTCTTCTCCTACACTCCCCAGGGACTCTCAGACAAGATGATCCCCTATGTTATACAGTTTACACAGTTTTTTATGTTTTGTTACAGTTGTATTTGCCGTCCTGAGCCGATATCCTCCTTTGCGTCCTTATACCGAACCAATGGTGGTTCACTTTGTCACTTAATGTGAAGGGTCTAAATTGTCCACAGAAAAGAGCTTGTGGAAAGAGGCGATGTTGCATCACGCCGATACCTTGTGTGCACAAGAAACACACATTATGGAAAAAGATGCACATAGATTGAAGCACCATTCCTTTCCAACAATCCTAAAATCACACAAGACAAGAGGTGTTCTAATTGCTATTAGAAATACAGTTGCCTTCGCACAGATCACACAAATAATCGATCCCAGAGGTCGCTATGTGATCCTGGTGTGTTCCTTGAATAACAATATTTACATCTCTAATCTGTATGCGCCCAATCGCAGACAAATCTCATTCCTACAAAGGCTAATGAAAAGAGTCAACAAAGTTAAACAGGGTCGCTTGTTACTATGCAGTGATTTTAACAGCATAATAGACCCCTCAATAGACACCAGCAACCCAACATGATCTGTTGACAATGGCCTATCATCACTTATACACTCAGAGGAACTCTTTGATGTATGGAGAGCACACCACAGCACAGAAAGAGATTTTACCTTTTTCTCAGAACGCCATCGAACATATTCTCGTATTTTTTTTTTTTTAGTAGATCGCGCATTACTGTATAAGAGTTGCACATCTGGCATTGATTTAATCAAATTGTCAGATCACGCAGCGATAACACTTGATGTTCAGGAAGGTGCTGATAGCAACCCAGACAAAATATGGAGGAACAACACCTTTCTCTTGGGCCATCCTACATATGTGAAAGAAATAGAAATTGCCACCACAGAGTTCTTTAGATTTAACACTGGTACAGCATCTAATGTGTATTATGAATGGCAAGCTTACAAAGCATTTATACAGGGAACGCTAATGAAGATCAGCCGCAAAGAAAGGAAAGCTAGGGAACAAAAGCAAAATACATTATTGGCCGAACTCGATAAACTCGAGGGAATAAATAAGCAAAGCCCCACTTTTACTACTTCCCAATCCATAGTGAATATTCGCAACCAACTAAGAAACTTGCTCTTACGTAATTATGAACGAGTCCTAGTTAAGACCAAAGCCAAATACAGTACTATGCACAGAACAATAAAGCTAATAAACTTTTAGCCTCCAAATTAAAGCTCCAGCATACGCGTTCTAGAATTCCCTACATTAAACATCCGGCCACTGGGGCTAAACTCACAGACCCTACAGAAATAACTGCCCAATTTAAAGAATATTACCACACCCTTTACAATATAGAGAACCAACAACTTCCTCTGGATAATATGACCACATCGACACAAAACTTCTTAGATAATGCACACTTACCGGTCTTGACTGATCAACAATTGGCTTCTCTCTGCGCCCCCATCACCACAGCAGAAATTCTCAGTACTATTAGAACGCTGCCTCCTGGGAAATCCCCAGGCCCAGACGGCCTTTCAAGCGAATGTTATAAAAGATTCTCCACATTGATATCCCCCTGCCTGGAATCGGTGTACCAGCGGGCCGCACTGGGTGTCCCCTTCCCGTCCGAGATGTTGTCTGCACTAATAGTCACGTTGCCCAAACCAGGGAAACCAGCAGATGTGCCTGAGAACTTTAGACCTATATCCCTCTTGAACGTGAATATTAAGCTATATGCAAAGATACCTCTTTTGGTGAAGCCTGATCAGACGGGATGTGTCATGGGAAGGCAAGCCTTTGATAAAACTAGACGTGTCTTGAACATCTTGGATTATGTGGAGAAAAATAGGGTCCCCATGGTGGCGTTTACGCTGGACGCCGAGAAGGCGTTTGACAGTATTAATTGGTCCTTCGCCTTCTCGGTATTACGACATATGGGTTTTAAGGGGACAATACTCTCAGCAATCCAAAACCTATACAGTAACCCAACAGCCAGAGTTTTTTCTAAAGGAGCTCTTTCTGAGCCTTTTCAAATTGGGAATGGGACGCGCCAGGGGTGTCCTTTGTTTCCGCTGATATTTGTGTTGACCATTGAACCTTTGGCCCAACACCTCCGTTTAGATGAAAATATCAAGGGAATCAGTATAGGGGCAGAGGACACCTTATATTTCTATACGCTGATGATATCATCCTCACCCTAACCGAACCAACTAATTCGCTACAGCGTGCTTTACATATCATATCTAGATATGGCTCTTTGTCATATTATAAGATTAATGTATCCAAGTCCCAGGTGCTGCCCCTAAATCTCTCCCAAGAGACTCTTCAATCAATGAAATCTGCCTTCCAGCTGGACTGGCAAGACAAAGAGATAAAATACCCAGGTATTCACCTTACTAAAGCCCGGTCAATGCTTTACTCTCATAGAAAACTATAGAACAAGACTTATCTACCTTTACAAAAAATTACATTTCTTGGGCTGGCAGAATCGCCACCTTCCAAATGTTTACATTACCCAAAGTGCTGTATGTCTTCTGAGCTCTTCCCTTGCCCTTACCCACTAGTTTTTTTCTGAAAGCTAAACTTCTCAATAAGGCTCCATTCACACATCTGTTGAATGGGTCCGGATCTGTTCCGCAATTATGCAGAACGGGTGCGGACCCATTCATTTTCAATCGAACTTCCGGTCCGCGGCTTAGGAAAAAAATAGAGCATGTCCTATTCTTGTTCATAGCTGGGGACAAGAATAGGAATGATCTATTAAGTGTCGGCGATGTGCGGCGTCAGTGTTTTTCGGTCTACCAACCTATCCATTCTGGACTGGTGGACAGAAACCACTGACAAACACTGGGTTCACATAGAACAAAGCGCAATTCCGACCCGAAACCTCGAAGCCTTATTGCTTGGCTCAGGGTTAGATCCAAATCTGAAAATAAACATACATAGTACAGCACTCAATAGAGCTATAGCGCAAATTCCACTCCTCGGTAGCTAAACCATCATGGGATTGCATGGCAATAGCTCCTTTGGAATCCCTGGAAACATTAATAGATAATATACTGTATCTTTAACTGACTGGACAAATAGAGGGATAGACACGATCCAACAATTGTATTCTCAACAGATATTGCGGTCCTTTACAGATCTACACGATAACTATGGAATCCCACATAGAGATTTCTACAAATACCTGCGGTTGAGACACCTGCTTAACTCTTTACATAAGACTCCTCCTTCCTAATACAGATGTCATAACCCTTTTTAAACTTACCTCTCCTAGGGCTAAAATACTGAGACCGATATATGATACACAAGCCACGACATTTGTGAAAACAACCCCTATCATAACTTGGGAGAAGGAGATGGGTAGGGAATACACAGCGGAATCCTGGAGTAGGGCCATTCTTTTTTCCTCTAGTACATTTAAGTCCACAACTCACTATGAGACAGCTATGAAAACTCTTCTGCGCTGGTATTACACGCCTAACAGGTTACACATGATTTTTCATAATTCCTCGCCCTATTGTTGGCACCTTTGCTGCCAGAGAGGAACACTAATCCACACCTTATGGTCATGTCCTGTCCTTCTTCCATACTGGGACACGGTCTTCTCTTTATTGTCTGAGGTATTGCGTTGCAGAGTGGAACCTTCTCCGGGTTTGGCTCTCCTGTTCTTGGGAATAGACTCCTTTCTGGTGCTTGTTCGAACCATAATAGGTTATGTTTTAGTGATTGCTGATTGCAAAATTGGTGGTGGTGCGGCACTGGAGGTAGCCAAAACCTCTGGATTTGAAAGAGGTAGAGGTAGCACTCAACACTACATACCCTTATGAAAAATGACTTTCCTACAGGGTATTACACAACACAAAAGTACACAAAATGTGGCAACTGTGGACAACACACCCTTCATGTACACACTGAATATTTGATTGGACAAGCTGTGGCTCAAAGACGGTACACCGTTTGTTATTTTGTTGTGTTATGTTTAATTTTACTGTGTCGCAATTGAAATGGCAATTGTCTACAAAACGAAATAATTGACAATATATTCTTTTTTTTTCTTTTTTTATTTAATCTCTTTATTAGTGTATCAAAAGCAAATTACAGTGAACAAGAAATTGAATGAACACTCCATATATTTAATAATCTCTTTCTCTCCCCTTATCCCTATTCCCCCACCCTCCACCCCCCCCCCCGCCCCAACCCTGTGGTGCGTCCACCCTCCCCTCCCCCCCCCCACAACACAAAAGTACACAAAATGTGGCAACTGTGGACAACACACCCTTCATGTACACACTGAATATTTGATTGGACAAGCTGTGGCTCAAAGACGGTACACCGTTTGTTATTTTATTGTGTTATGTTTAATTTTACTGTGTCGCAATTGAAATGGCAATTGTCTACAAAATGAAATAATTGACAATATATTCTTTTTTTTTCTTTTTTTATTTAATCTCTTTATTAGTGTATCAAAAGCAAATTACAGTGAACAAGAAATTGAATGAACACTCCATATATTTAATAATCTCTTTCTCTCCCCTTATCCCTATTCCCCCACCCTCCACCCCACCCCCCGCCCCAACCCTGTGGTGCGTCCCCCCTCCCCCCCCCCCCACAACACAAAAGTACACAAAATGTGGCAACTGTGGACAACACACCCTTCATGTACACACTGAATATTTGATTGGACAAGCTGTGGCTCAAAGACGATACACCGTTTGTTATTTTATTGTGTTATGTTTAATTTTACTGTGTCGCAATTGAAATGGCAATTGTCTACAAAACGAAATAATTGACAATATATTCTTTTTTTTAATTTTTTTATTTAATCTCTTTATTAGTGTATCAAAAGCAAATTACAGTGAACAAGAAATTGAATGAACACTCCATATATTTAATAATCTCTTTCTCTCCCCTTATCCCTATTCCCCCACCCTCCACCCCACCCCCCGCCCCAACCCTGTGGTGCGTCCACCCTCCCCTCCCCCCCTGCCCCCCCCCCCCCCCCCCGAAGGACGGGGGAGGGACACGGGGGGAGGGGAGAGAGGGAAGGGAAAAAATAAAAAATAAATTTAAGATTATTACAGTCAGTCAATCAGATCTTCCAACCCGCCCATATCCTATTCCACTTCTCCACATTTCTCTGCCTATACAGAATCTGTTCATAGTTTTTTATCTTGTTAACTAGATTTATCCAGGTGTTTAATTCTGGGGTATGCCGAGCAAACCAGGTCCAGCTAACCAAAATTCTAGCTAACAGCAGTATCCTCCCTAGAAGGATCTTTTGATACTTACGACTACTTATTGTGGAAAGCTCATTGAGCAAAAACACTTGAGGTTCAAAGGGGATTCGTATTTTGAGTTTATGGATAAGAAAGTTGTTGATGTTAATCCAATATTTTCTAAGTTCTGAGCAGGTCCAGATCATGTGGAGGTAGTCCGCACCTAGAATATCACATCTAGGGCACTTGGATGTGTCTCTTAGCCCACATTTATTTAGCCATATAGGGGTAACATATAGTCTATGGCAGATATTAAAATGTACTAGAACATGGTTAAAGTTCTGGGATAGTGAGCCTGCGTTCGCAAAGATATTCCCCCACCCTTCTAGTTATATATTCGGACAGTCCAGCTCCCAGGCTCTTTGTCCTGGCGACTGTATGTCACAAAACCGTGCCTTAAGTAAAAGTTTATATATATTTGAAATCTTCATTCTTAGAGTTGTCCTCCCTATCCAGTCATTTAGGAAGGATGAACTATCTATATTCAGCATTAGTTTGTCATCCAAGCTAGATAATGCTGAACGGAGCTGGAAGTACCTGAACCAAGAGAGGTTTTCTACATTTTGTGATAACTCTGTAAATGACTTAATCTCTCTATCCTTCACCACTTGTGAAATATAAAAAATCCTATTCTTTTGCCAAAATGTGTCGGCTGCTATACCATCTAACATCTGTAAGTGTACATTATGCCAAAGAGGCGTGAATGTAAGTGAACCCTGTACCTTCAACCATGTTCTAGTAGTAGCCCAGACTTTCGAAAGTAGTTTTATAGTCTCTCTATAACCTCGCTCTTGGCTAATCAGTAGCCCGGATTCCAAAAGGGTAAATATATTATTGTGTGAGTAGCTCCTTACTAACCTCCCTAGAAGGGCACTATTTTCCGATTCATAACACATCAATAGCTGGGCAGCAATAAAATACCCTTTAAAATAGGGGAGGTTTAAGCCCCCATATTCCAGAGGTTTATATAGATATTCCAATTTTAGCCGGACTCGTTTTCTTCCCCACACTAAATCATTAATTATTCTTTCCATAAGTTTAAAATATTTATCTTCTATCCAGGTAGGTATATTCCTAAGCACATACAAAAATTGTGGTAGTATCACCATTTTGACCAGTGAAACAACGATCAGCTCTGGATAGGGGAAGTCTCAACCAGATCCCTATTTTTGCTCTAGTTTTCGTTATTAGTGGGATCAAGTTTAATTGGACAAAATTTTCAACCCTGGGCGATATAATCAAGCCCAGATATTGAAAGGTGTCAACGATGTCCAGCTCAGTTACAAACGCATCCCTCTGAGGTAACGGGTCTATTGGCATCAAACTGGTCTTAGACCAGTTTATAAGAAGGCCAGACACCTCACCAAATAATTTGACCATTTGAATGATTCTGGGGAGAGTTATTTCCGTGTGGTCTATGAAGAAAAGAACATCATCCGCATATAGAGAGATACGGTCTTGCACTCCTAGTGTTCCAAATCCTCTAACCTGATCATCCTGCCTAATGGCCAAGGCCAGGGGCTCAATGTAGATATCAAATAATAATGGGGATAATGGACAACCCTGGCGCGTACCTCTATTTAACTCAAAGCTAGTGGTCAAGATCCCATTGAGACTCAATTTTGTCGTGGGGGATCTATACAATAATTTAAGAATGTTTATAAATCCTTCCCCAAAGCCCATCCTTGTCAGAACCTTCCAGAGGAAACACCACTCCACCCTGTCGAAGGCCTTCGACGCATCCATTGACAGGATGGAGCGGGTGGTCCCCCCAGGGGCCTGTATGTTGGCAAAGGACAATATATTCTGAATACATATATGCAATATATTCTGAATACATATATGCAACGTAAGTTAACATGTCAAAACCTAATAAAAATTATTGAAACAGAAATGATACTATTTGATGACAAAGTATGAATTCACATGACTAAACACACTTCTTGTACTGGCAAGGATCAGTGGCCAGCCATCTGTATTATATTACATGCCCAGTCGTTTTTCTGTCCCGTCCTGTGTATGATTGTGATATCTGTGATCTACTTCCTGTTTTTGCATTCCACCATGTGGTCCACCGCCGATATCCGGTCACATGACTTTCAGTTTTCGGTGCGCGGGTATTTAGTGTGACGCAAACAGCATACAGGTATGGACAGATACCAAACTTTCCATCAGGATGGCCACCACTGCACCACCAATGTCTTCAAGTTGATCCAGAACCAGTCCTGGACTTTATCCTTTCCTGACTTGGCACTACACATGGGTTGTAGCTACATAAGGGCTCCTATGTGAAATTACTATGACATGCCTTTTATGATTACCATTATTATAATTACATCTATAGTCACATTGCTATTACCATTTTATTTATGGGTTGTTGCATGTCTATATTCACATTGGGTCCGACCTTTTGGATTTATGCTCTCTTTGGCCATGAGATTGTTATAATACCATATGGGCATTGTTTAATATAATCTAAATGGACACGCACACATGTTTTGCCTCTATTCTTTAGTATTGGATGATTTTTTAGGTCATTTATGTTAAATGTGGTCCCCTGATGAACTGACCCCAGAGAACGGTTCAGAGAAACACGTTGGGACAAAGTTTGCATTCCTGGGACATATGACATACATATGCTCCTCTTGCATGTTGGTGATCATAATTGACGCCATCTGATATAATAGGAGCATATGTGTACTATGTGCGATAATATTATTACATTTTTCATTTATAATCTGACCACTGACAATCAACACTGGACAGTAGTTATACTAGGTATTTTCTTGGGTGGCAGTATCTATCCCTTGTTAGGGACATATAGGGTTAATTAGGAGGTTCCTGACACGGGATCGCCCCTATTGGGGCGGCCATTTTGTTTTGGTAGGCAGGGCCATCAGTTTATAGGGTGAGTCTAAGGGTGAGGTATTTTCTTCCCTCTATAGCCTACCCAGCCTAAATGAGAAAAAATAGCTTTTTATGGCACATCATTGGGTTAATTTGAATCATTAGTAGTAAAGGTTACGTTTTATACTGGTGAAGGTCCTCTGTGATAACAAAAACCTAAAGGGATCTAAAGGGTGAAAAACCTGGAAGCTCACGCTTCCGTGCTTCTTACCGACATCCTCTTATGACATATACATATGT
Organism: Bufo bufo; assembly: GCF_905171765.1. Classification (NCBI taxonomy): domain Eukaryota; kingdom Metazoa; phylum Chordata; class Amphibia; order Anura; family Bufonidae; genus Bufo; species Bufo bufo. The sequence continues at coordinate 276,140,747 of NC_053389.1, forward strand.
GGTATTGCCAAGCCATTTTGGCACCATAGGCTGATTTTAATTAGTATGAGTATAAAGCTTAGCCTTTTGGCACCAGGAGAGGTATAGGGTGGACTCTCATTGCATTCGTTGGGGGCCATCTGCCACCAGGAGAGGTGTGGCATTGGCTTAGCATGCATGTTGGTATCTGCATTCCCTTGATTTAATGGAGGCCATTTTGGCACCAAAAATGACAAAAATTAAGGTGGGCCCAGCATGCATGTGGAACCTACACTCCCTGAATGTTATGGCAGCCGTCATGGCACATAACAGGAAGAATTTAGTGTAAGGTTCCCATCTTACAGAGGTCGTCTTGACATGTGGCAGACGGGCTCAAATAATATTGTACAAAACGTATTTGCCAAGAATCTCAAATTTACTTAATAAGCATAGCATTAGCATTAGAATACTTTTTTGTACTTTATTTGGTTTGCAGATGCTGTTGCATTGTGTTTTTTTCTTCATATCTGTTTTGTGTTCCAAAATGGACAAGAATAGGACATTCTATTTTATTTTTAGCCACTTTTCTGGCATAAATAACTTTCCATATATGGTTTACACAAACATTTGCAACTTCTGTTTGCAATATTCAGCCACTTAGTTTAAGGGGTCAAATATTGATGGCCTATCCTCAGGATAGTATTATTAATATCTGATCGGTGGGATCCAACTCAGAGCCTCTTCCTAGGCCAGTGACATCATGTTCATTGGTCACATGGCCTAGTTGCAGCTCATTCCCACCTGGGCTGCAATACCAAGCACAGCCACTATAAAATGTACGGCGCTGTGCTTGGTAAGCTGTGAGGAGCCCGCAGCACTCACTGGAACACCATGGCCTTTTTTAAACAGCTGATCGGCGGGGAGATTTACTATTCAGCCAGAATATCCTGGGGCACATACAGTACATCATATTTTTCAAGAATTCTAAATATTTATTCTTCTGCATCCAACAAGGGGGTGTGCAACGGGCCGCTGCCCAGGGCCGATTCTGTCCCAGGTTTTTAGGAATGCCAAGTAGTGATGTGGCCTCAAAGGTTTGTGTCACGGTGCTCCTACCTCAGGGGTGTAGAGAAGGAGGGGGGGTGCAGGCAGGGCATTGCCCCGGGTGCAGAGGCTGGGGTGGTGCGCACCTGCCCCGCAGTTCTTTTCACTGCTGGACAGTTCATTTTCATAGTGAAGCAGGGACCATCCGCTCCCTGCTTCACAGTTCTGTTGGTCTCCGGCGTTCCCCCCCTCAGGCTGCACATTGTATTGCTAGCTGTAGGAGGGGCGCTGAAAACCTGGGACTCAGCCTCCTGCACAGCCAGCAGCACGATGTGTGTGGGAGCGTGTCGTCAGGGAAGCAGGTAAGTATTGTGGGTTTTTTTTTTGGTTTTTTTTCCTTTCATGTAGCTGAAGTCTGGAGAGGGCACTGGGGACCAAACGGGGGCCACAAGAAGGACATAACTAGAGTGAGGGGGCACAACTCAACTTAGGGGGCACATATCTGGCCATAACTACTGTGAGGGGCACATAATCTGGCCATAACTACAGTGAAGGGGCACCTAATCTGGCTTAACTACTAAGAGGGCACCTAATCTGGCATAACTACTGTCAGGGGCACATTAGTGTTGATCCAGCACCAAAGTGCTCGGGTGCTCTGGTAGAACACTTTGCTCTACAGAGCACCCGAGCACAATGGAAGTCAATGGGAGAAACTGAGCATTAAACCAGGCACCCCCTGCTCTGAAGAGGGGAGGGTGCCGGGTCCCACTGAGGTCTATGCAGAAGATCGCTGTACAGTGAGGGAATCCCCCAGTGTGAGTCTGCAGTTTAGGAGTCCCTGCTCTGACTTAATATATAACTATGTCCATATATGGAGTCAGTGCTTGGGGACACCCAGTGTATTTAAATCTAATTTAGATTAGATGGCAAGGACTTTAACCACTCAGCTATAAAGCTGAATGATAAACTATGTCAGAAAAAACTCATAGTAGTTTGTCATGTAGTAAGTATTCCTATACAGCAGAAGTATCATTTAATATTTCAGTGCAGGTTAACATGTAACTCTATAGCGTAGTGGTTAAAGTTCTTGGCTCTAATGTAGAAGGTTGTGAGTTCAAATCACAACAGAAACGTTTCAGAAATAGAGGTTAAATAAAATTTATATATTTAATATTTTTTTAGTAATTGTAAAAAATGTATAGAACAAAATAAATGTGTAATTACATATATATATATGTATATATATATATATATATATATATATATATAAAATCATACTTCTGATATATATGAATGCATAATATGTGGGAAACTACTACTGATGTTTTTAGTCATTATATATATACATATAATATAATATATTATATACTCTAAATATATAATAATATATGTAAATATAATATGTCTAAAAATGGATTTGAACTCACAACCTTCTACATTAGAGCCAAGAACGTTAACCACTACGCTATAGTGAGGGGGCACATATCTGGGCAAAACTACAGTGAGGGGGTACAAAAGTGGGCATAACTACAGTAAGGGGGTACAAACTGGGCTTACATACTGTGAGGGGCACAAAGATGGGCATAACTACTGTGAGGGGGCACAAAGGTGGGCATAACTACTGTGACAGGCCCAATGGTGGGCATAATTACAGTGAGGGGCCTCAAGGAGGACACAACTATTGTGCAGGGGCACAAAGGTGAGCATAATTAATGTGAAGGAGCAAAAAGGTGGGTATAACTATTGTGACGGGCACAAAGGTGGGCATAACTACTGTGACCGGCAAGAAGGTGGGCATAACTACTATGAGGGGCCACAAGGAGGAAATAACTATTGTGAAGGGGCCACACGGTGGGCATAATTACTGTGAGGGGGCACAATGGGGGCATTATTACTGTGTGGTATTACTAAGAGAACCCTAGATTATTCTGTTATACATTGGGATGGCTCGGTCACCATCCCTTCCTTATGTGATTTTTCTTCTTTTCTCTATCACCACAGTGACCTTGTTCCAGATACAGATGACATCACGCCGGCACGACAGCGACACTCTGGATACAGTAGGACCAGTTGGTTCTTTCGTTTATTGCAAGGTGTATTGGTACCGCCATGTACCTTATGATAGAGTTTATTAGGTGGGAAGGGGTGAGTATAGTTATGCATTGGGCAGAGTTAGAGGAGTGGCTAAGTGTAAAAAAAAAAATCTGAATCCTCGGGTGCAGGAAAACCTAGCTACTCCTCTGCCTACCTGGATACTGTCGCTCCCCAGGGTTAGGCTCTGTAGCATTCAAAGAGTGTTATAGTTGGTGGAATAAGTCAAGTCCAGACTTGGTTAAGTTCAACAGTACTACTTGTTTAAACTTGCATCCAGACAATACTTGATATTTCTCTTGGGTCCAGCAGGTTAAGGGTAAATTGGCAGGTGAACTTGTGCACTTTGCTTTATCTTTCTCTGTGGCGGTAATCTCTGATTTCCATCTGGTTACTAGACTGGCAGTTCTGGTACCTTTGAGTGGGGTGCCTTTGGCCGTTGACCTCCCTCGTAATACTCCATCTGTGAACTGCCTGGAGCTGTGGTGCTCTACGAGCTGCTTCCCCATGAAGGCTCCTGCTGCAGGAGGGGTGAGGGGATGTTCCCCTCACTGCGCCATGTTGTCTATTTTCAACTCTCAACTCAACTACAGCTTCCTGTAAACACTCCCTTGGTAGGAAGCAGGACTCGCCCACTTCTGCTCAAAAGGGGGGAGAATGGAATGGTAAGTTTCATTCTATTTAAAGATATCTCTCTGCCAGATACATTGCCACCTTCTGGACAACTAGGCACAGTGCATGAAATACAATGCATAAGTTACATAGCAATATTATTAAGGCACAGTGTCAGAGGACCAAGAATTAAATATAGAGATGACATTCTCTGTTAGCCATTAGAGACAGTAGCTGTAATAATGGTAGTTGTAAGAATGGTACTACAGGTGTGTGGTCAGGTAGATTTACTAATACTATCTGAACGCATATGTAAATACAGTGTTTCCTGCTTTATTGCCGCTGCTCAAAATTTGCGAAGTTTCTGGAAATATGCTCATTTGATAATTCTCAGAATTTGATAGCATAATCGGCCCAGCAGATGAAGTGCTAACCAGTTATTTGTAGATGCTGCTTGTGATGTCATCATTAGAATCCTGGCAGATAACTCACTCACTTGTGGTGTCATAATGGGTGGCCGTGACTCATTTTCTTCTGATGCAATAATTGGGGGTGGCTATAAATTGAGGTGATGTACTGACCACAGCCTCAGTCTCCTGGGCTGGCACTCATCATTAGGGGCCCCCTGAAAAGCAGCACAGGACCAGATCGGGTAAGTTTGGCTGTTCTCTCCGTGTTTGGGAATTATTTTGCTGATCTTTATTTTTGTTCTCTTCAATATAACATGAGAGCTATATGTGACCCTCTCTGGCCCCGAACATCTGAGGTGCAACACTCAACCTCCTCCAATGAAAGAATCCTAGGAGAAAGTGAAGAATGAGCCTCCAACTTCATTAAAAGGCCAGGGCCACAGAAACCCAAGACCATTTTATAATGAATAAAGGTTTTTGTGTTTATTTCTTTTTTAAAAATAAAAAACATTGGTTTTTTCCCTTAAATATTAAAATAGGTATCCTAGGGGTCTATTGAATCGGTACATGGCTGAATGCTTAAAGGGGAAATTTATTAAAGGGATATTCCCATCTGGGACATTTATGTCATACCGCTAGGATATACCATGAATGTCATATAGGTGTGGGCCCCACCTTTTGGGACAGGACTTGATGTGAACGGAGGGCATCCCACACATGCATATTGTCCTCTCCATTCATCGCCATGGGACTTCCAAAAATTGCCAAGTAGGTGTATCTAATCCTATCATGTTTGATACTGTCTGCTGAGCTGTGGATCTAATCCCCTCAGCTTAGCTGCTGTATCTTACAATACGGTTTGAAAAAAGACATAAGTCCATCAAGTTCAACCAAGGGAGAGGTGGGGGCGTGAATCCCAGAAGGAAGAGAAACTCAGATTTCTACACATTTTCATAAGCTTTAAAGGGTTTCTGTCACCCCGCAAAACTAATTTTTTTTTTTTTGGATAGTTAGATTCCTTATAGGGCGATATAGGAGAATATAATGCTCTTACTTACTTTCATGCGGCCGATTCTTTATAAAACAAACTTTTATAATATGTAAATGAGGGCTCTACCAGCAAGTAGGGCGTCTACTTGCTGGTAGCCGCAGCAGAAAACCGCCCCCTCGCCGTGTTGATTGACAGGGCCAGCCGTGATCTCCTCCTCCGGCCGGCCCTGTCAGTAATTCAAAAATCGCGCGCCTCGCGTCATTCGGCGCAGGCGCTCTGAGAATGAGGAGGCTCGTATCCTCAGCACTCCCTCAGTGCGCCTGCGCCGATGACATCACCGAAAGAGAAGACGTCATCGGCGCAGGCGCACTGAGGGAGTGCTGAGGAGACGAGCCTGCTCATCTCAGAGCGCCTGCGCCGAATGACGCGAGGCGCGCGATTTTTGAATTACTGACAGGGCCGGCCGGAGGAGGAGATCACGGCTGGCCCTGTCAATCAACACGGCGAGGGGGCGGATTTCTGCAGCAGCTACCAGCAAGTAGACGCCCTACTTGCTGGTAGAGCCCTCATTTACATATTATAAAAGTTCGTTTTATAAAGAATCGGCCGCATGAAAGTAAGTAAGAGCATTATATTCTCCTATATCGCACTATGAGGAATCTAACTATCCAAAAAAAAAAAAATGAGTTTTGCGGGGTGACAGAAACCCTTTAATGTAATTTACTTTTAAGAATTCATCTAAACCCTTTTTAAAACTGTCCACTGTTCGTGCTGTGACCACGTCCTGAGTAACTCTATTCCACAGATTCACAGTTCTTATAGTAAAGAAACTTTGACGCTTCTGGAGACTGAACTTTTTCTTCTCCAGTCAGAGGCAGTGCCCCCTTGTCTTTTGAGGGCATTTGACATGGAACAATTTTTCACCATATTTTTTGTATGGCCCATTTATATACAGTACAGACCAAAAGTTTGAACACACCTTCTCATTCAAAGAGTTTTCTTTATTTTCATGACTATGAAGGCATCAAAACTATGAATTAACACATGTGGAATTATATACATAACAAACAAGTGTGAAACAACTGAAAATATGTCATATTCTAGGTTCTTCAAAGTAGCCACCTTTTGCTTTGATTACTGCTTTGCACACTCTTGGCATTCTTTTGATGAGCTTCAAGAGGTAGTCCCCTGAAATGGTCTTCCAACAGTCTTGAAGGAGTTCCCAGAGATGCTTAGCACTTGTTGGCCCTTTTGCCTTCACTCTGCGGTCCAGCTCACCCCAAACCATCTCGATTGGGTTCAGGTCCGGTGACTGTGAAGGCCAGGTCATCTGGTGCAGCACCCCATCACTCTCCTTCATGGTCAAATAGCCCTTACTTTCAAAGTTTTCCCAATTTTTCGGCTGACTGACTGACCTTCATTTCTTAAAGTAATGATGGCCACTCGTTTTTCTTTACTTAGCTGCTTTTTCCTTGCCATAATACAAATTCTAACAGTCTATTCAGTAGGACTATCAGCTGTGTATCCACCTGACTTCTCCTCAACGCAACTGATGGTCCCAACCCCATTTATAAGGCAAGAAATCCCACTTATTAAACCTGACAGGGCCCACCTGTGAAGTGAAAACCATTTCAGGGGACTACCTCTTGAAGCTCATCAAGAGAATGCCAAGAGTGTGCAAAGCAGTAATCAAAGGAAAAGGTGGCTACTTTGAAGAACCTAGAATATGACATATTTTCAGTTGTTTCACATTTGTTTGTTATGTATATAATTCCACATGTGTTAATTCATAGTTTTGATGCCTTCAGTGTGAATCTACAATTTTCATAGTCATGAAAATAAAGAAAACTCTTTGAATGAGAAGGTGTGTCCAAACTTTTGGTCTGTACTGTATTTGTATAGGTTAATCATGTCCCCCCTTAGACGTCTCTTCTCAAGACTAAATAAATTCAATTATTTAATATTTCTTTATAACTAAGACCCTCCATGACCCTTATCAGTTTAGTCGCTCTCCTCTGTACTTTTTCCAGCTGTAGAGTGTACTTTCTATGGACTGGTGCCCAGAACTAAACTGCACCAACGCTTTGTAAAGTGGTAGTATTACATCCCTGCCCAGCGAGTCCATGCCTCATTTAATGCATGACAATATCCTGGTGGCCTTAGAAGCAGCTGATTGACATTGTATGCTACCATCTACAAGGACACCCAAATCCTTCTCTACAAGTGACTCCCCCAGTGTTACATCCCCTAGGACATATGATGCACAGAGATTATTACTACCAAGATGCATAACTTTACATTTATTCACATTGAACCTCATTTGCCAAGTTGATGCCCAATCACTCAGAGTGTTTAAGTCAGCTTATATTTTATGGACATCTTCCATAGACTGTACAGTTCTACACAGCTTAGTGTCATCCGCAAAAATAGAAATGGTGCTATTACTCCTGTCCTTGATATCATTAATAAATAAATTAAATAACCTTGGGGTACACTACTTATAACCCAGGACCATTCTGAATAGGAATCATTGACCACAACCCTCTAGACACGGTCCTTCAACCAGTTTTTACTCCAATTACAGACTATACTTTCCAAGCCTATAGAGTAGACCTTATTTTACCTATTAAACGTCTATAAGGGACAGTATCAAAAGCCTTTGCAAAATCCAGAAACACTACATCCACAGCCGCCACTCTGTCCAGGCTTCTACTCACCTCCTCATAAAAACAAATCAGGTTAGTCAGGTTAGACAACTTCTGTCCTTGTTAAATCCATGATGGTTATCACTTATGATATTTTTTAAAGTCACATACTCCTGTATATAGTCCCTTAAGAGTCCTTCAAACATTTTTCCCACAACAGAAGTTAAATTAACTGGTCTATAATTACATGTGGAGGATCTAGATCCTTTTTTGAATATGGGAACCACATTTGCCTTGTGCCAATCACTTGAGAATCTTTTAAAATTATAAACAGGGGAACATCAATGATTGAACTGAGCCCTTTAAGAACTCTTGGGTGTAATCCATCTGGACCCGGAGCCTTGTTCACATTTACCTTATTTAACTTAGCTTGGACCATATCTACAGTTAGCCAATCTAATCCTATCTAATCCTTATAATGCATGCTAGTACAAAAAATACCCCCTTATAATGTTTGCCAGTACAATCCACCACCCTTATAATGTGTGCCAGTACAAAAATACCTCCTTACAATGTGTGCCAGTACAAAAAATACTCCCTTAAGTGTGCCAGTACAAAATTTCCCCTTAAGTGTGTCAGTACAAAAAAAGCCCCCTAATAACATGTGCCAGTACAAAGAAAATGCTTTGCTCTTATGTGTGCCAGTACAAAAAGGCTCCTTATAAAGTGTGCCAATACAAAAAAAAATACCCCTTTAGTGCCCCTGGTAGAACCCTTCAGTCCCCCCCCCCCCCCCCCCACCATTATAATAATGACCACCACATAGTGGCTCAATAGTATGCTGCCAAAGAAAATAACAAACACATATACTTAGCTCTATGCCGCTGTCAGGATGTGGTACAGGACACAAGCCTCTTCTAGCTTGTGTCCTGAGCTGTATGCTGCCCGGCTCAGGTGGCACTATGATGATGTAATTGCGCTGCCTGTGCCGGCCTAGGCTTGAAGCCTATCAGAGAGAATGTTGGGGCAGGGAGACATGGCTCCTGTGCCCCGCAGCAGAATTTTACTGTATCACCATCTTCATAAATTTGATGCAAGCTCACAAAACCATTGCAAATGATAAATTCTCCCAAAGTGTTCGTCCCTGCAGTACATCTATTATCCAGCCTGATCCCCTCTGATAAATCTGATTTAGGCCTAGGCAGCCTGCCTAAGTTTACACCATCTATATGATTAGTAAATCTGCCCATATGTGTCTACCTCCCATTGTAAAGAGAATTCTATGTACCAGTTAGTTCTCTGTGTACATGAATTTCCTCCTCCCAGCAGCATGCTCCCAAAACTCTATTTAGACAATTTCCATCAGTTTCCACTTTGCTCTGCTGGCATAATTTATACTGGACACTGAAGGGCATTTACAAAACAACATAATTGCCCTATAATTTGCATCTTTTCAATTGTCTCGTCATTTCTTAAAAGTGTCAACAAAGTGGGTGGAAGTTAGTGGGAGGGGCATGGCCTACCAAGGCCTGCCGGATTTACTATAATTTACGCCGGAAACTTGGGTAAATGATTGTTCAAATCTACACCAGCTTTGAGTTGAAAGTCTGGAACATGGACCGCCAGGAAAAGTGCCAAATTTATTAAGATGCCTCTGCCTCTTAATAATTTTGGCACATTCTGCACCAATGGACTTTATACTAAGACTGGCTTGTTAGTCTTAGTATATCTCCCCCACTGAGTTATTAGTCACAAACCCTTTAGAAAATGTGAAATAAGCCAAATATTTTGGGAAATGAGAACAGTGGCATATCTATACATCATACTGGTATATGCTGCAATTGCAGTACCCCAAACTACAGTCAGGTCCATAAAAATTGGGACATCCACACAATTCTAACATTTTTGGCTCTTTACACCATCACAATGGATTTGAAATGAAACGAAGAAGATGTGCTTTAACTGCAGACTGTCAGCTTTAATTTGAGGGTATTTACATCTAAATCAGGTGAACGGTGTAGGAATTACAACCGTTTGCATATGTGCCTCCCACTTGTTAAGGGACCAAAAGTAATGGGACAATTGGCTTCTCAGCTGTTCCATGGCCAGGTGTGTGTTATTCCCTCATTATCCCAATTACAATGAGCAGATAAAAGGTCCAGAGTTAATTTCAAGTGTGCTTTTGGAATCTGTTGCTATCAACTCTTAAGATGAGATCCAAAGAGATGTCAGTGAAGCAAGCCATCATTAGGCTAAAAACAAACCCATCAGAGAGATAGCAAAAACATTAGGCGTGGCCAAAACAACGGTTTGGAACATTCTTAAAAAGAAGGAACGCACTGGTGAGCTCAGCAACACCAAAAGACCCGGAAGACCACGGAAAACAACTGTGGTGGATGACCGAAGAATTATTTCCCTGGTGAAGAAAACACCCTTAACAACAGTAGGTGTATGTGTGTCAAAGTCAACAATCAAGAGAAGACTTCACCAGAGTGAATACAGAGGGTTCACCACAAGATGTAAACCATTGGTGAGCCTCAAAAACAGGAAGGCCAGATTAGAGTTTGCCAAACGACATCTAAAAAAAGCCTTCAAAGTTCTGGAACAACATCCTATGGACAGATGAGACCAAGATCAACTTGTACCAGAGTGATGGGAAGAGAAGAGTATGGAGAAGGAAAGGAACTGCTCATGATCCTAAGCATACCACCTCATCAGTAAAGCATGCTGGTGGTAGTGTCATGGCGTGGGCATGTATGGCTCCCAATGGAACTGGTTCTCTTGTATTTATTGATGATGTGACTGCTGACAAAAGCAGCAGGATGAATTCTGAAGTGTTTCGGGCAATATTATCTGCTCATATTCAGCCAAATGTTTCAGAACTCATTGGACGGGGCTTCACAGTGCAGATGGACAATGACCGAAAGCATACGGCAAAAGCAACCAAAGAGTTTTTTAAGGGAAAGAAGTGGAATGTTATGCAATGGCCAAGTCAATCACCTGACCTGAATCCGATTGAGCATGCATTTCACTTGCTGAAGACAAAACTGAAGGGAAAATGCCCCAAGAACAAGCAGGAACTGAAGACAGTTGCAGTAGAGGCCTGGCAGAACATCACAAGGGATGAAACCCAGCGTCTGGTGATGTCTATGTGTTCCAGACTTCAGGCTGTAATTGACTGCAAAGGATTTGCAACCAAGTATTAAAAAGTGAAAGTTTGATTTATGATTATTAATCTGTCCCATTACTTTTGGTCCCTTAACAAGTGGGAGGCACATATGCAAACTGTTGTAATTCCTACACCGTTCACCTGATTTGGATATAAATACCCTCAAATTAAAGCTGACAGCCTGCAGTTAAAGCACACCTTGTTCGTTTCATTTCAAACCCATTCTGGTGGTGTATAGAGCCAAAAATGTTAGAATTGTGTCGATGTCCCAATATTTATGGACCTGACTGTAGGTACTTGCAAACTGTTCTTGTTATTAAATGCTAATTCATATTATTTAATATCTCTTCTGTTAATGCTTTGTAATGTACCCAGTATAGCTTTTGTATAGATAAGCTGGGGTTAACTATCCTGACTCAGACCCTGCAGGAAGTTAGACATGGGCTTAGGTCCACCCCTAGAACAGTGTTAGTCAGTAGTGAGTTAGAAGAGGAAGTGAGAGGTTGTTACATGTGATCACTCCCCACAGGATAAGGCCAGAGTTCCAGAGAATCCCTATGGCTGAGGATTACCTACTGAAATACCTCACCATATTTACAGTACTCCCAAAAAAAAGAGAGAAAAAAAGAATCAAGGCCGAGCATAGGAGACAGTCAGTAAGCTATTTGCTGTTCAAGGCAGATAGGTGCTGGCTTAATTATTATCCAAGCCATGTCTCAAGGCCTATTTAAAGGGCCAAACATTCACTTACAGGATAGCTATCTTACACTCGTGGCATCAGGGACAAAACTTGCTAAGAGCTCATTTGCATCCCTTCTTCCCAGAATTCCAGAGGAGCATATATGGCCTATAAACCTCCTCATGCTGATTAAGGCGCCCTCCATAAGGCGAGCTAGAACTCCAAAATCCTGACAGGCCTCTCACACAGTTAAGTACTCTCTGCTCTGCACTGATGAGGGGTAATTACCCCGAAACAGCTGTCTGAAGATGAGGTGCTGGCTTATTTAATATCCAAATCAGGTCTCAAGGTCTATATAAAGGGTCAAACATTGACTTATAGGATAGCTGACTTACATCTAGTGGCATTAGAGGCAGAGCTTGTAAAGAGCTCATTTGCATCCCTACTTCTCAGAATTCCAGAGGAGCATGTATGGCCTATAAGTCTTCTCACGCCGATTAAGGCATTCTCTGTAAGGAGAGATAGTATCCCTCAAGGCTGAGATACTTTACTGCAGTGAGAGCGACATTGCTAAGACACCCTTCACCTTTAGGGCTCATGCACACAAACATGTGCTGCCCGTTCCGTGCATTGGGGACCACAAATTGTGGTCCGCAATGCACAGGCACTGTCCGTGCGGCTGACGCAGATGCAGACCCATTCAACGGCAAAAAAATAGAACAAGTGATGCAGTGCACAAACGGACAGTGACCATATATTGCGGACTCGCTGTTTGCGGGCCGCAATATGGGCAACGGCCAACAACGTGTGCATGAGCCCTTAGCCACAGTCCAAGCCAATCTTAATCCTGTACCCCTCAGCTGGCAATTACAGCCACCATTGCAAGAGTAATATTGCCAGGCATAGATTCTGCAGAAAGAGACTTTGTGAAGATATAGAGAAAGAGTACTACAGTTGTGTTGAAAATAATAGCAGTGGGTTTAAAAAGTGGATAAAGCTCAAAATCCATCTAATAGCTTTTATTTCCATTCACACAAATGCATTGGGAACACTACACATTCTATTCCAAATCAAAACATAAAGAAAAATATAAGTGAATATTGGACTGTTCAAAAAAATAGCAGTGTTTGTATTCTTCTTTACAAACTCTCACTAAATAAACTGAAAAATGTTTGAAGATTTTGCTTTCCTTTAAATCACTTTAATATTTAGTTGTATAACCGCTGTTTCTGAGAACTGCTGTACATCTGTGTTGCATGGAGTCAACCAACTTCTGGCCCCTGTGAACAGGTATTCTAGCCCAGGATGATTGGACTACATTCCACAGTTCTTCTCTATTTCTTGGTTTTGCATCAGAAACTGCACTTTTTATGTCACCCCACAAGTTTTCTATTGGATTAAGATCCGGGGATTGGGCTGACCACTCCATAACGTCAATCTTGTTGGTCTGGAACCAAGATGTTGCACGTTTACTGGTGTGTTTGGGGTCGTTGTCTTGTTGGAACACCCATTTAAAGGACATTTCCTATTCTGCATAAGGCAGCATGACCTCTTCAAGTATTCTGATGTATTCAAACTGAGCCATGATCCCTGGTATGAAATAAATAGAACCAACACCGCAGTATGAGAAACATCCCCATATCATGATGCTTGCGACCTTCTTTGATCTTCCTGTTGCTGATTGTTGGCTGAGTCCTTGACATTTTGGCTATTCTTCTATCCATTTGAATGGTAGTTTTTCGCTTTCTTCCACGTCTTTCAGGATTTGGTTGCCATTTTAAAGCATTTGCGATCATTTTAGCTGAGCAGCCTATCATTTTCTGCACTTCTTTATATGTTTTCCCCTCTCCAATCAACTTTTGAATCAAGGTACACTGTTCTTCTGAACAATGTCTGGAACAACCCATTTTCCTCAGAGTTTCAGAGAGAAATGCACTGTAACCATCATGTACAACATTTGCTGCCTTCCTTCCTTAAATAAGGGCAATAATTGCCACCTGTTTTTCAAAGAATGAATGACCTCACTCATGGAACTCCACACTATTATTTTGAACATGCCTCTTTCAATTAGGGATTCAATTACACAGAATCAGCAGCATGCATGTCATGACTGTTGGGTATGTTGGATTTCTATTACTCTTCTACACCTGCTAGTAAATTATTTGCCATGTAGAAATATAATTTCTACCAAAAACTGTAATTGATCAGGTTAGTGATGTCTGACTGCTATTATTTTGAACACAACTGTATAATTCTCATTGTTCAAAATCCGTACATTGATGTCTGGGAAAATTTGCACTGTGAATTATTTGGAACTGTGTTTTGATACTGTTGGTCCCATTATGCACTTTAGGTAAAGAGAGATGTGTATTTTCTACAAATGGCCTGGTTTCTAACTCCTGCAGCAAATGATGGCCATTGCACCTGCATCTCCTGCCTTGCACCCACACCAAACCCACAACACCAAGGGCACTCCAACTACCATCAGGCAGGAGCCACAATATTAGGATGTGCCCAGAGGGAAGAAAGGGTGCACCCTCCTGTCACTGCCCTAGGGAGCATTGGCGTAGGGATTGCTACTCTGAATAATCTTTGCAGCCAGAGCCAATACCAGCCCCATCCTTCAGTCCATTCCTACTGGGCAAAATGTGGTCTCGATCCCTCTACCAAGTGCTAGCCAAGATTTGAACTGCTGTCAATGGCTTCAGTTGCAAACTAAGCCAACCAAAAGTGTCTAGCCCTGCTCCAGATTTATTATCCATTCCGAGCCATCTATAGGCTGGTTTTACCTGTATATGCTGAATTTTTGTTTTTTATGTTGCAGTAAAAGAAAAGAAAAGAAAAAATATATATATTTTACAATGCAGCCACATAATTTTCCCCACAAAGCAGCATTAAAGAGGACCTTTCACCGCTGCTGACATGCCTGTTTTAATAGATTTATGCATTTCCCGTGTAATAACAATTCTGGAGCCTCTATTCTTATGGCTCTATGTTGTGCCATTCCTTTATTGTTTCTACTAGAAGTTATGAATGAATTGCTATTAGCCTTCAGTAAGGGTACAGAGGGGAGGTAACCAGTTGGGGGGTGTACCTGCACAGTCTGAAAATGGCAGTACTGATTGGATAGAGTGAGACTGTGCAGGTACACACCCCCAACTGGTTACCACCCCTCTGTACCCTTACTGAAGGCTAATAGCGATTCATTCATAACTTATAGTAGAAATAATATAGGAATGGTACAGCATAGAGCCATAAGAATAGATTCTCCAGAATTGTTATTACATGGGGAATGCATGAAGCTATTAAAACAGGCATGTCAGGAGCGGTGAAAGGTCCTCTTTAAACTATATCGAATATATGTCCCTTATTCAGATTAGTAACCATGAGGAAGGCAGATCTATTTTTAGCATAGTCTGGTAGAAAACTGTTATAAAACAGTAAAAATAATGCCCCTATCAAGAGAGACTGAGAAAATGTCTGTAAATAACAGCCCCTTCTGTAGTCAGACATTACTGGCCGTAAAATCAGTAGGTTTTCTCAGAACTATATTAGTGCAGACGATTAATCTTCTTGGCAAATTCACTCTCTTTGTCCTTCCTGTAGCTAGATCGGCTCATAATACAACACTTTCATTAACTACCCTCCCTAACGCAGTCTTCAGATGGGGAGACGGTCATTATTTGTCTGCAGGAGCTGGCTGTTTAGTTTTTTTCTAGGCGCTTTTTAGATTTATTTTTAAATCTACATTTTAACAAGACACCGAATTTCCAGTTCTGTTGATGTGTCTGCAGCAGCGAATTCCTACAAACCGTGAAGGTCATTGTAAATTATACCATGCCATCCTGGGCAAGGTGCATTAAACCGCATTTTATCTCCACCGTATATTTTTCTTGATTATTCCAAATGGCAAGTAGTGGCGTCTTTTTTTATCTCGTGGGAAATAACGTCTGCGTGTAGAAGGAGATATATTAGGTAAACAGATAAAGAAACTCAATTTTCAGTCCTATCCTAACAAATCACAGTTTAGATACACATGAATGGCAGCCGCTCTTATGGACAGTTTACTGAGATTCCAGGCTGGGAACATTGGATTTAAAGGGGCTTTTAGATGTTTTTATACTGATGACCTATCCTCTGGATAGGTCATCAGTATCTGATCAGTGGGGGTCCTACACCCGGCACCCCTGCTAATCAACTGTTTGAGAAGGCACCGGCCTTCTCTCAGCTCACCAAACACAGCGTCGTACATTGTATAGTGGCTGTGCTCGGTATAGAAGCTCAGCCCCACTCACTAGGCCAGTGATGGTGAACCTTTTAGACACCGAGTGCCCAAACTGCAACCCAAAACCCACTTATTTATAGCAAAGAGCCAACACAGAAATTTAACGTGAATACAAAAAAATATGGGCTAAGTGGCTGTGGGGGCGTGGCTTAACATAGGCTCCAATAAAATGAATGCCCCCATTGGCGCCCCCTAGTATTAAAAATGTCCTATTAGTGGCCCCCAGTATTAATAATGACCCAGTAGTGACCCCCAGTATTAAAAAGGCCCCCAGTGTTAATAATACCCCATTAGTGGCCCCCATTAGTGTCCCCCAGTATTAATAATGCCCCATTAGTCACCTCCAGTGTTAATAAGGCCTCTATTATTGTCCCCCAGTATTAATAATGGCCCAGTCCTGGCCCCCAGTATTAATAATGCCTCATTAGTGGCCCCCAGTAAAATTATTTCTCCCCATTAGTACCCCAAGTATTATTTTTCCTCCATTACTGTCTCCCAGTATTAATAATGCCCCCATTAGAGGCCACGGTATTATTATTGCCCCTTCCCCATTCTTCTTGTGCAAAAAAAAACTTAAAAAAAACCCCTCACCTTATCCATTTGATTGCACCGCAGGGAACCCTCGCTGCTCAAGGGATGTGCAGGACAAAAGCTGTGCTCCAGCGTGATGATGTTTCACAGGTCCTGCTGCTTCCAGTCAATGCTGTCAGGTCCTGTTCTGTGCATCCAGTGAGCAGCGAGTGTTCGCCGTGGTGCGATCAAATGGAGGAGATAAGTTTTATTTAACACAAGCAGAAGAGGGGCAAAGGCTGTACTAATGAGCGCTCCACAATGGAAGCGCTCATTAGTAATAGTGCACAGGTGGCAACCCTACTGATACTGATGACCTATCCATCAGGCAGGAGAACCCCAGAAGCAGAGTGTGCCTTGAAGGGAAGAACTTGTGCGCCCTTCCCGTCACTGCACACCGGCCCAGGGTACTTCAGAAAAACCATGAGTATGACTACTGCACTCATCCGGCAACCCACAAACTCACGCACACCCCTGTAGCCCAGTCCCTGCAAATGGTGATACTTTTGGAAGGAAAGCTGGATCTAATTTGAACATTAACTTGTCATTTAAAGGCGTTGTCCAAGACCTATAATGCCCCCCAAATACCCAGGCCCCTCACACAGATTGTACTTACCTTGCTCCCTTACACCCGCGTCGCTTCTGATGCCGGCACGGCCGATGCTGCATGACCTACGGGAATGAGCCTCCCTAGCATCACCTGCGATGCTAGGGAGGCTCGTTCCCATCACGGCCTGCTATTGGCTGCCCCCCGATCACTGGATGTTTTCATCCGAGTAACAGGGAGATGCAGCGGCTGTGCGGGGCCAGAAGCGACGCGGGTGCTGGGGAGTGAGACAAATACAATCTGTGTGAGGAATCCGGGCATTTGTGGGGGCAATATAGGTCTTGGATAACCCATTTAAGGTTTTTAAATATGGCTCTTGGACACTCTGCACTCTGCTTACATATGTAATGGCTGTAAGTAACAAAATTCTGAGGGACAACACTCCAAAGACATACTTGGGTAACAACAGGTGATAAAATAAATATTCACTGAATCCATTGTTCCAAATGGTTCTTTAACGGTTTAAAGAGTATATGGTTTAAGTCCCATATACTCTAAGGGGGGAGTTTATCATGATTAGAGAAGCTACTCCAGTTTTCCTACTCTACCTTCCTCTTGGAGTGAGACTGCGTCTTTTTTTTTTTTAAAGTCTCAATAATAAATCTAAACTGAAATTCATTAACAGCTAACCACACCCACTTTTCCACTCACATTACGAAACTGGAATGAGTGGTGTAAAAATGCAAAAATTAGCAAAATTTTGCACAAGCGAGTGCAAAAAAGTTGCAAACTTTTGCGCAATCACTTCAATTTTGCGCCCTATTTTTGCGTCTTTTTGACACCAGAATTCTAGAGTGGTGGTATATTCAATCAGGGCCTTAAAGTGTTGGTCTTACTCTTGAGATGGTCATCTCTAAGTTTCTAATAAGTCGTGATCTTTCAGTGGAAAGTCCAGAAAGCTACTTAAAAGGGTCATGTCACAAAACATATTCTACATTTTTCAACCTGCTCTTTGTTATTTTTCCCTTTTTTTTTCTCATTTAGCTGGTCGAACTTTAAATCTTCAACTGCCACCAGCCAAATCAATTGGCATTTGGCAGAGAAACCATAATTGGTAGCTCCGCATTGGTGCCCCGTTCTCTTCACAGATGAGAGTAAGTTCACACTGAGCACATGTAACAGACGTGAAAGAGTCTGGAGATGCCAAGGTGAAAGTTATGCTGCCTGTAACATCATCTAGCATGACCGGTTTGGTGATTGGTAAATGATGATCTGCAGAGGCCAGTGTCAGATTGGTCCACTAGAGGATCCTTCAGTGGGTCCAGGTTCTGATACCATAGTGAGCCCCAAAGGTCCATGAGAAAAAAACATTTGCAGCTGCCTTTGGAGCTAATAACTAGGGTCTATTACTTTGAATTAAAATCTATTAGACTTTATTGATGTCTGCTGTCTCGAGGTACACCTAATCTGGTAAGAATTTGTATGACAAGAGGTCATGGACATCCCTTTAAAATTCCACTCAATAATATAAAGTGAATAATAAAGTTGTACAGTGAAATGTCTTTTAACCCCTTAAGGACCGGGCCATTTTTCACCTTAAGGACCAGACTGATTTTTATAAATCTGACATGTGTCAATTTATGTGGTGATAACTTTACAACGCTTTTACTTATCCAAGCCATTCTGAGATTGTTTTCTCGTCACATATTGTACTTCATGACAGTGGTAAATTTGAGCACTCCGAAATTCCAATGATGAAGAAAAAGCTTTCTTTATTCGTCACCCATATGGGTGACGAATAAAGAAAGCTTTTTCTTCATCATTGGAATTTCGGAGTGCTGGTCTTTCTATTGCAAGTATCGAGGTATCTACCTTTTGACCGTGCACCTGAACCGCGACTGATGCGCAGTGCCGCCCATTCATTTTCTTAGTGGTAAATTTGAATCAAAATATTTCATTTTTATTTATAAAAAAATACCAAATTTACCAAACATTTGGAAAAATTTGCAACTTTCCAAATTAAATTTCTCTGCTTTTAAAACAGATAGTGATACCTCCTAAAATAGTTATTACTTTACATTCCCCATATGTCTACTTCATGTTTGGATCATTTTGTGAATGCCATTTAATTTTTTGGGGACGTTAGAAGGCTTTGAAGTTTAGAAGCAAATTAAACTTTTCAGAAAATCTCCAAAACCCACTTTTTAAGGACCAGTTCAAGTCTGAAGTCACTTTGTGAGGCTTACATAATAGAAACCACCCAAAAATGACCCCATTTTAGAAACTATACCCCTCAAGGTATTAAAAACTGATTTTACAAATGTTGTTAACCCTTTAGGTGTTCCACAAGAATTAATGGAAAATGGAGATGAAATTTCAGAATGTCACTTTTTTGGCAGGTTTTCCATTTCAATGATTTTTTTTGCCGCTAACAAAGCAAAGGTTAACAGCCAAACAAAACTCAATATTTATTGCCCTGATTCTTTAGTTTACAGAAACACCCCATATATCATCGTAAACTGCTGTATGGCCACAATGCAGGGCACAGAAGGAAAGGAATGCCATATGGTTTTTAAAAGGCAGATTTTGATGGACTGTTTTTTTGACACCATGTCCCATTTGAAGCCCCCCTGATGACCTCCTAGAGTAGAAACTCAAAAAAAGTGACCCCATTTTAGAAACTACACCACTCAAGGTATTCAAAACTTATTTTACATACTTTGTTAACCCTTTAGGTGCTCCACAAGAATTGATGGAAAATGGAGATGAAATTTCCGAATTTAACTTTTTTTGCCAGATTTTCCATTTTAATTATTTTTGTCCGCTAACAAAGCAAGGATTAACAGACAAACTAAACTCAATATTTATGGCCCTGATTCTGTAGTTTACAGAAACACCCCATATGTGGTCGTAAACTACTGTATGGCCATACGGCAGGGCGCGGAAGGAAATGAACGCCATATGGTTTTTAGAAGGCAGATTGTGCTGGACAGTTTTTTTTTACACCATGTCCCATTTGAAGCCACCCTGATGCACCCCTAGAGTAGAAACTTCAGAAAAGTGACCCCATTTTAGAAACTACACCCCTCAAGGTATTCAAAACTGATTTTACTAACTTTGTTAACCCTTTAGGTGTTCCACAAGAATTAATTGAAAATGGAGATGAAATTTCAGAATTTCACTTTTTTGGGCAGATTTTCCATTTTAACCATTTTTTTCCGCTAACAAAGCAAGGATTAACAGCCAAACTAAACTCAATATTTATGGCCCTATTTATACACTAATATCATTTAAAAAAAATAATAAATCATGTTTTAGTGTCGCCACAGTCTGGAAGCCATAGTTTTTTTTATTTTTGGGGCGATTCTCTTAGGTAGGGTATCATTTTTGCGGGATGAGATGACGGTTTGGTACAATTTTGGGGTGCATATGACTTTTTGATCGCTTGCTATTACACTTTTTGTGATGTAAGGTGACAAAAAAAATAGCTTTTTTAAAAACCGTTTTTTATTTTTTATTTACGGTGTTCATCTGAGGGGTTAGGTCATGTGGTATTTTTACAGAGCAGGTTGTTACGGATGTGGCGATACCTAATATGTATACTTTTTTTAAATTTTTTTTACATTTAACACAATAAAAGCATTTTGGAAACAAAAAAATCATGTTTTAGTGTCTCCATAGTCAGAGCCATAGTTTTTTTTTTATTTTTTAGGCGATTGTCCTATGTTGGGGCTCATTATTTGCAGGATGAGGTGACGGTTAGATTGGTACTATTATTGGGGGCATATGCCTTTTTGATTGCTTGGTGTTGCACTTTTAGTGATGTAAGGTGGCAAAAATAGCTTTTTTGACACAGTTTTTTTTTTTTATGGCGTCTATCGGACAGTGTGGATCATGTGATATATTTATAGAGCCGGTCGTTACTAACGCGGTGATACCTAATATGTGCGTTTTTTATTTTTTTCAATTTTTTATTATAAAATCAGGGGAAAGGGGCGTTTTTTTCTTTTTTTAACTTGAAACTTTATTTTTTTTATTCAAAACACTTTTTTTAACTTTTTTTTTAAACTTTATTTCTGTCCCACTCTGGGACTTCAACTTTTGGGGGTCTGATCCCCTCTGCAATGCATTACAATACATCTGTATTTTAATGCATTGCCTGTTAGTGTATGACACTGAGTCATACAATAAGGCCTCCTACACACGACCGTATGGCTTTTTCTGTGTTTTGCGGTCTGTTTTTCACAGATCCGTTGTTCCATTTTTTGTTTCCGTTATATTTCTGTTTCTGTTCCGTTTTTCCGTTCCGTTTTTCCATATGGCATATACAGTATACAGTAATTACATAGATAAAATTGAGCTGGGCATAACATTTTCAATAGATGGTTCCGCAAAAAACGGAACGGAAACGGAAGACATACGGATGCATTTCCGTATGTGTTCCATTTTTTTGCGGACCTATTGACTTGAATGGAGCCATGGAACGTGATTTGAGGGCAATAATAGGACATGTTCTATCTTTAAATGGAACGGAAAAACTGAAATACGGAAACGGAATGCATACGGGGTACATTCCGTTATTTTGTGGAACCATTGAAATGAATGGCTCCGTATACGGACTGTATACGGAACGCAAAAAACGGCCAGTAAACGGGGGAAAAAAACGGTCGTGTGCAGGAGGCCTAACAGGTTGCCTAGGAGACCCAGCCTGAGGCTGGATCTCCTCGGCTCCCGTAGAAGGCAGTTCCCGATGCCATGCAAGGCATTGGGCAGCCTCTGCACAGCATCGGGCAGCCTTCAGACACATCGATTCCCCGCCACAGCAGCGCATGGACTCGATGCGCTGCTTTACCCGCCGGAAACAACTTCTATGTCGCGGTCAGCGCGGACCGCGGCATAGAAGAGGTTAATCGGCCAGCATCTGCGTTAAGGGGTTAATCTGGCATGGTGCTGTATTCATCTGTTTTGAGAGATACAAAGGGGGAGGTTTATCATCTCCCTTGTGCCTGAAAAGTTGCGCAGAAAGCGGCGATCTTGATAAATCCCCCCTAATTCTATGTAACATTGCCTCTTACTGCATAGGAAACATATGGGCCCGCCAGCAGCAGGGGCCATAATTGCAACTGCTACTCCAGCACCCCCGATATAAATACCCTGCTGCCCCGCTTATAGATGGATTTTGTGTCGCTGACCATATTCGAACAATTGCCGTCACTTCATTGTCTTCCTGCTTTCCCTGTAGACCACAGCAAACTGCTGACTGTTCTCCCTCTGACTTAACTGCCTGCCTCCAGCTTATACAACTTCTCCATCCCTTCTCTTAATCAAATGGGCACCATTAGAGTGTCATTAGGTCTGTTCTCGAATTGCGTTCACTCAGTATTTTGCTCAAAGCTTATTACGATTCTCATTAACTGTGCTTGTCATTTTAATTAACCAAAGCTTTTCTTCCCCATCTAATCTTTAATTTGTGTTTTACACCTTCAGACGACTTTAGTTCAATGACTTGCTTGCGTCTTCCTTTGCCTTTTTCTAAATATATATTTTTTTCTTTGAAGGGTTACATGGTGACACTCAGTTCTTCATTGACATCATAGGAATGGTTGTACGTGCTTTTCTAGTAGGAAATGCAGTGTCCAATGCAGGAGCACAGTGTTGTATTTCGTGGCAACAGACACAAATCCTATGGAAACACACATGAAGACAAACATAGGACGGTATTATATCAGCTACTTCGTTATAGTAAAGAGCTATTTAGCACGTAAGATTAGAGGGAATGTATGTATTACATTTTTGTTTCATTAATGATATCTGTTTCAATAGAAGAGAAATTATAATTTCATTTTTTTTTTTAACTATTGTAGAATTTCTTTTTTAATTTTTTTAAAATTCTCTGGGGGAAGCCTTATTAGAGATACAGACTTATTGGCTTATGGTCTCTATAAACAGGTTGAATATGATTCTCTTTCCTTGGGAGATACCTCTTTACATGTAGACTAATACAGTCTCCAGGAAGAAATGGAGTACTACCCCTCTCGCCAGAGAGTTAGACAGGCTGCATATATAGACTTACCTGTTTGGATAGGATTTGGCAGCGTACTATGGTATTAATAAGGCCCTGCGCTGGCGGTAAATCGCTGGCCTCTACATAACTTTGGCGGATCCACCGCCGCTTCTAAATGTAAGAAAGCTTCCTTGCTGTCTTACGTTTAGACCATTCCCTACTCCTAAAACAGGCATAGAAAATGGTAAACGAAATGGGTCTAATATAGGCGTATTTCTGTTTAATAAATGACCCCCTATGTGTTCTCTAGTGGCCAATGTTAAAAAACTTCAATATTTCGATATGTTTAAGGCCTCATGCACACGTCCATTTCTGTTTTGTGGTGTGCAAATCACTGATCCGCAAAATATGGATGTTGTCCGTGTTGCAGCCTCATTTTTCGGACCTATTGACTTAATCTTGTGGACTAGTATAGAACTTTCCAAATCCGTATGTCCATTCCGCAAAAAGATAGGATATGTCCACAAAATCTACACCACGGACCCATTGAAAACAATGGCTCCGCAAATAAGAGGTGGATGGCACACGTATTTTGCAGTACTGCGATTAGCGGACCGCAAAACGGTTACGATCGTGTCCATGAGGCTTAATATGGATACATACAAAATGGATGGAAACATTAAAATAATTTTTACAAAATCATATGTCTTATTTACGCAATGTAGCAGAGTTACTAATCCTATACTTGGACTCTTGTTTTTTTTTTTTTTTGGGGGGGTGGTAATATATCAATATGCAACATTTAGATTTTTATTTTGGAGCGTCTGCTTGTTTTTTTGTGACAAAATGTTGCCTGCCATTTGTTGCATTTGTCTCAAGAAAATAACTAAGTATTTTCCGTCTAAAGTCTAATCATATTTCAAACAAAGGTTCCATTAGTTTGTATTCCACTAGGGGAATGGCTCATGTGCAAACTCCTGAATCCACCTCATCTGTGCATGTGTCAAGGAGAGGAAAACTTCTGGTCCCTCTTACAGTGGAAGTGATGTCTCAGTCCATTACCCAGGCTGGTAACCTTGTAACGGATGTGACGTTGGCGGAAGTTGGATTTTCAGAAGAGAAGCGCCACAGGACAGGTTCCAGGGAGGCCTGACTACATAACTTTGGAACAGCAGCACTTCTCTACAGTAGATAAAAAGAAACATTCAGAGGCTTAAGGCTACTTTCACACTAGCGGCACGGACCTCCGGCAGGCTGCTCCGTCGGGTGAACAGCCTGTCGGATCCGCCCTGCCGTGAGTGAACGTGTGCCCCAGGACTGCCGCTCCGACCGACATTTATTCTGGCAGCCTCTCGCCGTGCACTGCCATGCCTCTGCCGGAACTCCGCCAATATAGTCAATGGGGATGGAGCGGCAGTCCGGGGGCACACGTTCACTAGCGGCAGGATGGATCCGACAGGCTGTTCACCCGACGGAACAGCCTACCGGAGGTCCGTGCCGCTAGTGTGAAAGTAGGTACACCTTGGGTTGGACGGCACTCCTCTTTGTCATTCGGTACGGTGCTCAATGGTAGTGGAAGTAGTATAATAAAAGTAGACCACGGCACTCGTATTTGTAATTTTGAATATTATATTTTCATTTCATTTTTCATTTCATTATTTTCAACATCCAGGAATAATAAATGCAAACTGGCCAACGTTTCGGTCCTAACACAGGACCTTGTTCACGGCCTTAGTTACTTGCAGCATGTTGCCTATGGGATGCGGTGGCATTTATTATTCCTGGATGTTGAAAATAATGAAATGAAAAATGAAATGAAAATATAATATTCAAAATTACAAATACGAGTGCCGTGGTCTACTTTTATTATACATTATTTTTCAGTGAATTGTGTAGTAACATATACCGTACATATAACTCATATATATATACACTGTAAAGGATCAAATACTCCTATAATATAATATTCAAAATTACAAATACGAGTGCCGTGGTCTACTTTTATTATACATTTTTTTCAGTGAATTGTGTAGTAACATATACCGTACATATAACTCATATATATATATACACTGTAAAGGATCAAATACTCCTATATGTTCCTCTCATCTGCATTTACTCAGTACTGCATCATTAACATCATGTCAGTTGTATACAGGTGCATCTCAATAAATTAGAATATCATCCGAAAATTTATTTATTTCAGTAATTCAATTCAAAAAGTGAAACTCATATATTATATAGACTCATTACACACAGAGTCATCTATTTCAAGCATTTATTTATTTTAATGCTGATGACTATGGCTTACAGCTAAGGGTACTTTCACACTTGCGTCAAAGTTTTCCAGCACTTTCAAACTTTAGTTGAATTAAGTAGAGATTTATATTGGCAAAAAGGTAATATTTTGTACGTTACACAGGTAGTAGTTAATGGGGATCTAGTTCCATTCACGGTATTATCACAAAGAGAAAACTCACAGAAATTATTATGGTTTCGGTATTTACAGCTAAGATCGGCACTGTTAAGTATTAAAAAAAAAAAATAGGCTTAAAATACACACTTTAATACAATTTAATGACTTGATAGGGAATTTGGGGTAAAGAATGAAGATTTCCCAACTTTAGAAAAAATTACTTATACCACGATTTGGAGATACCTCTTCTCCTGGACAGAGGGCTTGGCAAAATGAATGCTCAATGATATGCTCGGATGACCAGGAGAAGGTAGTTCAGGATTTAAAATTGGTTTCACATAATTTTAATCACGTTGTGGTGCAGTTTAATATTCTACATAGACTTTATGTGACACCTCTTTGGCTTAAGAGATGTGGCATTAGGACTGATTCGAATTGCCCTAGGTGTGATGTTTCTGATGCAGATTATCTCCATATGTTTTGGTTTTGTGCAGAGCTGAAACAATATTGGGGGGCTATTCACAAATACTTGGAGGCAAAATTGAATGTGCGGATTCCTTTTACTGCCGAATATTGGGTATTGGGTGATCTTGCCAAGGTGGGTTGTCAACAATATAAGAAAAATCTTTTGTCTAAGATAATGTTCTTGGCAAGACTCCTAATAGCACATTCTTGGTTTGCGCGAGATGCTCCCAGTATGAATACATGGCTAAATGTGGTCAATACTAATAAGAGATATGAATATACTCTGTATAAGCAAAGAAATAGTGAGATAAAATGGCTTAAAATTTGGGGAGATTGGAATCCCTAGAGCTTCCTCCGTTCTTTCTTCCTCCATCCTTCTCCCTCTCTCCTCTGTCTTTTTACGGAGGGGTGGTGGTGAAGGGAAGACGCATCATTTGGATTGTTTTAGTTTTTTTTGGGTGGGAAATATTTTTTTTATATTTATATGTTTTTATAAAACTCATTGTTAATATTTGAACTTTAATAAAGAAAGTTAAAAAAATAAAAAATAAAATAAGTTTTCCGGTATTGAGTTTCGTCCTAGGGGCTCAATACCGGAAAAAACTGATCAGTTTTATCCTAATGCATTCTGAATGGAGAGCAATCCGTTCAGTATGCATCAGGATGTCTTCAGTTCAGTCCTTTTACGGTATTTGGACGGAGAAAAAAACGCAGCATGCTGCATTTTTTTCTCCAGCCAAAAATCCTGAACACTTGCCGGAATGCATTTTTTCCATTGGAATGTATTAGTGCCGGATCCAGCATTAAAATTGCCGCATTGACGGATCCGGTCTTCCGGTCTGCACATGCGCAGACCTTTAAAAATGAATTCCGTATACGTTTTTTCCGGATGAAACCGGAGAGACGGATCCGGTATTGCAATGCATTTGTGATACGTCTACAAATAGTTTTCGTTTGAATACACATGCCGACGGAACTGCCTGCCGGAATCCAGCAACGCAAGTGTGAAAGTACCCTAAAGAAGACCCAAAAGTTAGTATTTCAGAAAATTTGATATTGTTAGAATATTGTGAAACAGTTCAATACTGTAGACTTATGGTGTCACACTCTAATCAGCTAATCAACACAAAACACCCGCAAAAGTTTCCTAAGCCTTTAAATGGTCCCTCAGTCTGGTTCAGTAAGCTGCACAAAAAACTGCTGACTTGACAGTTGTCCAGAAGTCATTGACACACTCCACAATGAGGGTAAGCCACTAAAGGTCATTGCTAAAGAAACTGGCTTATCCAATTAATTGAAAGAGTGGAAGGGAAAATGTGGTAGAAAAAGGTGCACAAGCAACAAGAATAACCACAGCCATGAAAAGATTGTCAAGAAAAGGCCATTCAAGAATTTGGGTTTAGATTCACAAGGACGGCACTGCAGCTTTAGTCAGTGATTCAAGAGCCACCACACACAGACGTATCCAGGACATGGGCTACAACTGTCACATTTCTTGTGCCATGCCACTTATTACTCAGAGACAAAGTAAGAAGTGTCTTAGTAAGGAGCTAAGGAGAAAAAGGACTGGACTGTTGCTCAGTGGTCCAACGTCCTGTTTTCAGATGAAAGTCAATTTTGCATTTCATTTGGAAATCAAGGTCCCAGAGTCTGGAGGAGGAGCGGAGAGACATACAATCTAAGTTGCTTGAGGTGCAGTGTGAAGTTTCCATAGTCAGTGATGGTTTGGGGAGCCATCTGCAGGTGTTGGTCCACTGTGTAATATCAGCGCAGCCGTTTACCAGGAAATTTTAGAGCACTTCATGCTTCCCTTTGCTGACAAGCTTTATGAAGTTTCTGATTTCTAGCAGGACTTGGCACCTGCCCATTCTGCCAAAGGTGCTAAATACCTGTTTTAATAACCATGGTATCACTGTGCTTGATTGGTCAATAAAATCGCCTGACATAAACCCCATAGAGAATCTAAAGGGTCTTTTCAAGAAGAAGATGATAGACACTAGATCCAAGAATGCAAACGAGCTCAAGGCTGCAACATGGGCTTTCATGACACCTCAGCAGTGCCACAGGCTGATCGCCTTCATGCCACGCTGCATTGATGCAGTCATTCATACTAAAGGAGCCCCGACCCAAGTATTGAGTGCATATACTGTACATGCTTTTCAGTAGGCCATCATTTCTGTATAAAAATTATTTTTTTTATTGGTCTTATATAACGTTCTAATTTTCTGAGATATTGACTTTTGGGTTTTCATTAGCTGTAAGCCATAATCATCAACATTATAAGAAATAAACGCCTGAAATAGATCACTCTGTTTGTAATGAATCTATATAATGTATGAGTTTCACACTTTGAATTGAATTACTGAAATAAATTAACTTTCTGATGATATTCTAATTTATTGAGATACACCTGTATACCTAGTACAACATCTTATACATCATCTCACCTACATTAACCCAGTCCAGTATCATATACACAATTTCTCCTGCATATGCCCAATATACAATCACATACAAAATTTCACTGACATATATCCAGTACAGCATCATATACATAATCTCACCCACATATACCCAGTATAGAATCATAGACATCATCTCACCTTCATACATTTAGCACATCATCATATACATAATCTCACCCACATATACCCAGTGCAGCATCATATACATAATCTCACCCACATATACCCAGCACAGTGTCATATACATAATCTCACCCACATATACCCAGTGCAGCAACATATACATAATCCCATCTACGTTTACCAAGTACAGCATCATATACATAATCTCACCCACATATACCCAGTATAGAATCATAGACATAATCTCACCTTCATACATTTAGTACAGCATCATATACATAATCTCACCCACATATACCCAGCGCAGTGTCATATACATAATCTCACCCACATATACCCAGCGCAGTGTCATATACATAATCTCACCCACATATACCCAGTACAGCATCATATACATAATCTCAATCTCATGGTGGACGAACATGCCTACCAGAGGTGTATTGTGACATACAGTACATGTTGATTAAGTGTTTTTTGAATATTTGCTGTCTTGATCCAGGTTATGCCAATCTTATTTATTCATCTTATGTTTAACTAGTCTTTAGTATTGAGGAGACCCCTCTTGGGCTTGGAATATTGGTCCACACCTGAGGGTAGCATGTGTTGGAACCTGTACTGATGTGCGGGGATCCGTCCATGTTTTTCCCTGGGTTGGAGGGTGTTGTTTTCGTGATAGAGAGCATCCCCACCTTGTGATCCGATTTTTATATAAGCCCTAAATATTGACTCTGAGAGTTCCTCTATGAGTCCTAGTTTGGCTAGTTACTAATATTTAATATGGCGCTTTGGGTTTATCGACGGTGTGGATATGCGCCGGCACGATGGATGCCTAATACCGATTCCATGGAGGCAAATTACCCCTTTCAGACTTAATAACTGAACCTTAGTAATTAATAAAATAATGACATGACACCTGGTGTTGGAATAAAAATGGCCGCAATGCTTTATTAAGGGTAAATAAATTAATAAATAATTAAAACTTCAAATTTATTAAATAAATAACCATAAAAAATTCCAATAATTACCGAAATCCACTCAGCAATAGCTGAGTGATACAGCCCCTCTAATAAAGCAAAGCGACATAACACATAAGAATAGGGAGGGAGGGCGGGGCGACAATCCGGTCTTGATAAAACTGGCCCAGAAGCGCAGCCGAAACCCTCTTTTTAAGGACCATACTTTACCGCCGCTGGCATCCACACCAATCAGCTGTCCGGAAATCTCCCTCAGCAACCAGCTGCACCAATCAGAAGATCCTTGCTTGAAATCCCAGGCTCAGGTGAGACCGGCTAAAACCAGCTGATTCTGACAGAACGTAACCCTTTCATGCAAACCTGAAATATAAGAGAGGGAAAGCAAGAAAAAGGGGGGGGGGGAGAGAAAAACGAGCAAAACCATACTAAAATACACATATTAATGGTGTCATTGCCCCCATGTGTCCCCCACGGGGCCCACTCAAGCCAGGAGAGCCACAGTAGCCCCCCATCATTGGTGGCAGCTGCAGTTCCGATCGGAGTCCCAGCAGTGTAATGCTGGGGCTCCGATCGGTTACCATGGCAGCCATGACGCTACTGAAGTCCTGGCTGCCATGGTCAGTTAGTCAGCAGCATACTTACATGCGATGTGGCCGCCTGACGCTCCTTCTTCTTGTAACTCGTCTCAGGTCTCTGCGGCGCATTGCTATAAGCATAAGCAATGCACCGCACAGACCTGTGATGAGTTACAAGAAGAAGCGCCACAGCGCATGTAAGTGCCCACCAATGATTTTAATACTGGGGGGGAGGGCGCACTGCCCACCAATGATTTTAATACTGGGGAGGAGGGGGGCGGGTGCACTGCCCACCAATGATTTTAATAGTGGGGAGAGGGGGTGCACTGCCCACCAATTATTTTAATACCGGGGGGGGAGGGTGCACTGCCCACCAATGATTTTAATACAGGGGAGAGGGCGCACTGCCCACTAATGATTTTAATACCGGGGAGGGGGAGGGAGGGCGCACTGCCCACCAATGATTTTAAAACTGGGGAGGGGGTTTGGGGGAGGGCGCACTGCCCACCAATGATTTTAATACTGGGAGGGGGGAGCGCACTGCCCACCAATGATTTTAATACTGGGGAGGGGGGGCGCACTGCCCACCAATGATTTTAATACCGGGAAGGAGGGCGCACTGCCCACCAATAATTTTAATACCGGGGGGGAGGGTGCACTGCCCACCAATGATTTTAATACAGGGGAGGAGGGGGTGCACTGCCCACCAATGATTTTAATGCTGGGGAGGGGGGGAGGGCGCACTGCCCACCAATGATTTTAATACTGGGGAGAGGGGTTGGGGGAGGGCGCACTGCCCACCAATGATTTTAATACTGGGGAGGGGGGGCGCACTGCCCACCAATGATTTTAATACCGGGAAGGAGGGCGCACTGCCCACCAATGATTTTAATGAAGGGGAGGGGGGCAGGGCACACTCCCCACCAATGATTTTAATAAAAGGGAGGGTGGGAGGGTGCACTGCCCACCAATTATTTTAATACAGGGGAGAGGGGTGGGCGCACTGCCCACCAATGATTTTAATACCGGGGAGGGCGCACTGGGGGCTGATGGAGAGGCACTGGGAGATGATTGAGAGGCACTGGGGGCTGGTGAGAGAGCACTGGGGGCTGGTGGAGAGGCTACTGGTGGCTGCTATGAGGCTACTGGGGGCTGCTATAAGGCTACTGGGGGTTGCTATAAGGCATGGGGCTCTTATCTGAGGTCTGATTGGGGGTCATTCATATTGGGGTCTGAGCTGAGGTGTTATCTGAGGTCTTATTGGGGCTGTTAGCTGAGGTCTGATTAACATTGTGGGTCTGATTGGTGGTCTGACCTGAGGTATAATGAAAAATATTTTTTTTCCGGAGCAGCTTGGAGAAAAAAGGCCTCACAGTCTCCCACACTCCTTCTGCCCGGCCAAGCCAGCAGCCCTGAGGCTATGCCAGCCAGCACCCCTGAGGCTAAGCCAGCCAGCACCCCTGAGGCTAAGCCAGCCAGCACCCCTGAGGCCAAGCCTGCCAGCACCCCTGAGGCCAAGCCAGCCAGCACCCCTGAGGCCAAGCCTGCCAGCACCCCTGAGGCCAAGCCAGCCAGCACCCCTGAGGCCAAGCCAGCCAGCACCCCTGAGTCTAAGCCTGGCAGTACCCCTGAGGCCAAGCCAGCCAGCACCCCTGAGTCTTCAGAACTGTAAATAAATGGAGGGGTGTAAGTAAAGTAAGTAAATGATATATAGTCAGGTCCATAAATATTGGGACATCGACACAATTCTAAAATTTTTGGCTCTATACACCACCACAATGGATTTGAAATAAAACGAACAAGATGTGCTTTAACTGCAACAAAACAAGTCAAAATGAGGCTCAGTAGTGTGTGTGGCCTCCACGTGCCTGTATGACCTCCCTACAACGCCTGTGCATGCTCCTGATGAGGTGGCGGACGGTCTCCTGAGGGATCTCCTCCAAGACCTGGACTAAAGCATCTGCCAACTCCTGGACAGTCTGTGGTGCAACGTGACGTTGGTGGATAGAGCGAGACATTATGTCCCAGATGTGCTCAATTGGATTCAGGTCTGGGGAACGGGCGGGCCAGTCCATAGCATCAATGCCTTCGTCTTGCAGGAACTGCTGACACACTCCAGCCACATGAGGTCTAGCATTGTCTTGCACAGGGCGCCAGTGGCGAATTTGCCAAACTTGGTGTTCTCTGGCAAATGCCAAACGTCCTGCACGGTGTTGGGCTGTAAGCACATCCCCCACCTGTGGACGTCGGGCCCTCATATCACCCTCATGGAGTCTGTTTCTGACCGTTTGAGCAGACACATGCACATTTGTGGCCTGCTGGAGGTCATTTTGCAGGGCTCTGGCAGTGCTCCTCCTGTTCCTCCTTGCACAAAAGCAGAGGTAGCGGTCCTGCTGCTGGGTTGTTGCCCTCCTACAGCCTCCTCCACGTCTCCTAATGTACTGGCCTGTCTCCTGGTAGCGCCTCCATGCTCTGGACACTACGCTGACAGACACAGCAAACCTTCTTGCCACAGCTCGCATTGATGTGCCATCCTGGATAAGCTGCACTACCTGAGCCACTTGTGTGGGTTGTAGACTCCGTCTCATGCTACCACTAGAGTGAAAGCACCGCCAGCATTCAAAAGTGACCAAACATCAGCCAGGAAGCATAGGAACTGAGAAGTGGTCTGTGGTCACCACCTGCAGAACCACTCCTTTATTGGGGGTGTCTTGCTAATTTCCTATAATTTCCACCTGTTGTCTATCCCATTTGCACAACAGCATGTGAAATTGATTGTCACTCAGTGTTGCAGTGGATCTTGGGTGAGTTCACACACTTTTTTTCCCAGGATTTGACCCCTGGAGTGGTCCCGCAGTCTGGGCTGCAGTTCTGACTAGTCCTACTTTAATACACAGAAATTTTGATTTATACATTTCCTACACTGGCACAACTGTGTTGCCAGTGACCAACTGTCTGTGCTCAGTCCTACGCGTAACCGTCGCAAGTGCATGAGGAGCTGCGGATGTGGCGGCGAGGTCCGAGAGGTATGTGGGGGTGGGAGATCTTGGAGGGGGGGGGGGCATAAAAATGTTTTTTTGCTATGGGGCCCAGTCATTTCTAGCTACGCCCCTGGGTGTGACGGAACTATGACCCATGGAAGATTGACGTAACCTGGCACAGGCGCATTAAGGATTTTGAGGCGCAGAGTGTGGCGATAGCTCAACAAGAGATCGCCATTACATCTGGTCTGTATGATTTAGTCCGCTCCTCCCCTCTCGTTTTCCTGATCATGTTTTACTACACTACACTTGGCACTTTATATCACATTGATTAATCATGTAGGCACTGGATCACTATTTATATGTAATTTATCTATGATATATTGGGATTAGGTATATATTACTTTTTTTTTTTATTGGATTATGTCACAATGTGTTTATGGATGAATTTTTTATGTATATCGTAGTTTTTCACAATATTGTATGGTTTTAATATGATGGAATATGTATTTTATTAACTTAACCACTTAAGGACCACAGGTTTATACCCCCTAGTGACCAGGCCCTTTTTTACAAATCGGCACTTCACAAATTTAACGGTTTATTGCTCGGTCATGCAACTTGGCACCCAAATTAATTTTATCTCCTTTTCTTCTCACAAATACAGCTTTCTTTTGGTGGTATTTGATTGCTGTTGAGATTTTTTGTTTTTCTGATATTAATAAAAATAGACCGCAATTTTCTCAAAAAAAGTGTATTTTTTACTTTTTCTGGTTAAATTGTTCAAATATAATTAAATTTCTATACAAGTTTGTGTCAGAATTTATTGTGCTACATGTCTTTGATAAAAAAAAATCCAATAAGTGCATATTTATTGGTTTGCGCAAAAGTTATAGCGTTTACAAACTATGGTACAAAAATGTGAATTTCCACATTTTGAAGCAGCTCTGACTTTCTGAGCACCTGTCATGTTTCTTGAGGTGCTAGAATGCCAGGATAGTATAAATACCCCCCAAATGACCCCATTTTAGAAATAAGACACCCCAAAGTATTCGCGGAGGGGCATGGTGAGTTTATGTATGATTTAATTTTTTTTCACAAGTTAGCGGAAAATTACACTTTCTGAGGAAAAAAAAAAAATAATAAAGTTTCCATTTCTGCTAACTTCTGGCAAAAAATAAATAAATCTCCCACGGACTCACTATGCCCCTCAGTGAATACCTTGGGGTGTCTACTTTCCGAAATGGGGTCATTTGTGGGGTGTGTTTACTGTTCTGGCATTTTGGGCGGGGCTAAATTGTGAGCAACCCTGTAAAGCCTAAAGGTACTTGTTGGACTTTCGGCCCCTTTACGCACCTAGGCTGCAAAAAAGTGTCACACTTTTGGAACGAAGACACCCCAAGGTATTCCGTGAGGGGTATGGTGAGTTCATGTAAGATTTTATTTTTTTGTCACAAGTTAGTGGAATATGAGACTTTGTAAGAAAAAAAAAAATAAAAATCAATTTCCGCTAACTTGTGCCAAAAAAAAAAATCTTCTATGAACTCGCCATGCCCCTCACGGAATACCTTGGGGTCTCTTCTTTCCAAAATGGGGTCACTTGTGGGGTAGTTATACTGCCCTGGCATTTTAGGGGACCTAAAGCGTGAGAAGTAGTTTGGAATTCAAATGCGTAAAAATGCCCTGTGAAATCCTAAAGGTACTCATTGGAATTTGGGCCCCTTTGTGCACCTAGGCTGCAAAAAAGTGTCACACATGTGGTATCGCCGTACTCAGAAGAAGTAGGGCAATGTGTTTTGGGGTGTATTTTAACATATACCCATACTGTGTGTGAGAAATATTTCTGTGAATGACAACTCTTTCCATTTTTTTTATACAAAGTTGTCAATTTACAGAGATATTTCTCTCACCCAGCATGGGTATATGTAAAAATACACCCCAAAACACATTGCCCTACTTCTCCTGAGTACGGCGATACCACATGAGTGACACTTTTTGCAGCCAAGATGCGCAAAGGGGCCAATGAGTACCTTTTAGGAGGGCATTTTTAAGCATTTGGATTCCAGACTTCTTCTCACGCTTTAGGGCCCCTAAATACCCCACATGTGACCCTATTTTGGAAAGAAGACACCCCAAGGTATTCGGTGAGGGGCATGGCGAGTTCATAGAAGATTTTTTTTTTTTGGCACAAGTTAGCGGAAATTGATTGTTTTTTGTTTTTTCTCACAAAGTCTCCCTTTCCGCTAACTTGTGACAAAAAGTTCAATGTTTCATGGACTCAATATGCCCCTCAGCGAATACCTTGGGGTGTCTTCTTTCCAAAATGGAGTCATTTGTGGGGTGTTTGTACTGCCCTGGCATTTGAGGGTCTCCGCAATCATTACATGTATGGCCAGCATTAGGAGTTTCTGCTATTCTCCTTATATTGAGCATACGGGTAATGAGATTTTTTTTTCCCGTTCAGCCTCTGGGCTGAAAGAAAAAATGAACGGCACAGATTTCTTCATTCGCATCGATCAATGTGGATGAAAAAATCTCTGCCAAAAAATGTTCAAAAAAAAAAAAGAGGGGAAAGGACATAGGAGTGCTTGTGAAGTAAAGCTGCAATCGCTAATAAAGATCCAAAAAGCTTAAAAGTGATCTTTATAGCGCCGCAGCGATTTTACAGTGTTTTTGCAGTGATCAGAAAAAATAAAATTCTGTCACTGCGGTGGGGCGGACTGAACGCAAGTGTGCGCACAAGATCAGGCGTGATCGGGCGAACACTGCGTTTTTTGTAGAGCCTAAGGTGACCCTAATGTACTGATATAGATCTGATTGCGATCAGTCTTGATCACTTACAGATACTATATAGTACTAGTGCTGATTAGCGACAGCGATGACGCTAATCAGCGACTAATCAGTGACTGCGGTGCGGTGGGCTGGGCGCTAACTACCTAACAAGTAGCTAACTAATTGGCGGTGATAAGGGACCCTTAGGCCCCATTCACACGTCCGCAATTCTGTTCCGCATTTTGCGGAACGGAATTGCGGACCCATTCATTTCTATGGGGACAGACTTTGTCCCGCTCTGATCCGGAATTGCGGATCTGCACTTCCGGATCTGCACTTCCGTTCCACAAAAATATAGAACATGTCCTATTCTTGTCCGCAATTGCGGACAAGAAAAGGCATTTTCTATATAGTTCTGCCAATGTGCGGATCCACAAAATGCGGAAAGCACATTGCCGGTGTCCGTGTTTTGCGGATCCGTGGATCCGCAAAACACATACGGACGTCTGAATGGAGCCTTACAGGGGGGTGATCAATGACAGGGGGGTGATCAGGGAGTCTATATGGGGTGATCAGGGGTTAATAAGTGACAGGGGGGGGGGGTGTAGTGTAGTGTGGTGCTACTTACAGAGCTGCCTGTGTCCTCTGGTGGTCGATCCAAGCAAAAGGGACCACCAGAGGACCAGGTAGCAGGTATATCAGACGCTGTTAACAAAACAGCGTCTAATATACCTTTCTGATGCGATTTTTTAAACATCTACAGCCTGCCAGCGAATGATCAGCGCTGGCAGGCTGTAGTTTAACTTCAGAGCTGTGCGCCGCTGTAAATCTCGGGTCTCACGAAATGACGCAAATAGGCGTCGCTGAGACCTGAGAGCGCTGCCGTCCGGACGCCTGTCGGCGTTACCGTGGCAGCAAGCGGTTAATGAGCAATCAAGAAGTGTAATCATGTAATTGGATTTGTTTGGTATTGCTGGGTATATATATTTCTCACTTTGCTTTGGTTTTTTGCTTGAAAAAGGCTCTATTGTTGAGCCGAAACGTCGCTGTACCACATGGGTGAATAAAGTTTTTATTTTATTTTTGGGATTTTTGGAGTGCTGTCCTACTTTTGTCCGTTCATAATCTCACCCACATATACCCAGTACAGTATCATATACATAATCTCACCCACATATACCCAGTGCACTATCATATACATAATATCACCTACATATACCCAGCACAGCATCATATACATAATCTCACCCACATATAGCCAGTATAGCATCATATATATAATCTCACCCACATATAGCCAGTATAGCATCATATATATAATCTCACCCACATATACCCAGTACAGAATCATATACAAAATCTCACCTACATATACCAAGCACAGCATCATATACATAATCTCACTCACATATACCCAATGCAGCCCCCTATACACCATCTCACCTTCATACGTTTAGTACAGCATCATATACATAATCTCACCCACATATAGCCAGTATAGCATCATATATATAATCTCACCCACATATAGCCAGTATAGCATCATATATATAATCTCACCCACATATACCCAGTACAGAATCATATACAAAATCTCACCTACATATACCAAGCACAGCATCATATACATCATCTCACTCACATATACCCAATGCAGCCCCCTATACACCATCTCACCTTCATACGTTTAGTACAGCATCATATACATAATCTCACCCACATATACCCAGTATAGCATAATATACATAATCTCACCCACAAATATCCAGTACAACATCATATATAAAATCTCACCCACATATACCCAGTACAGGATAATACACATAATCTCACCTACAAATACCTAGCTCAGCATCATATACATCATCTCACCTACATATACACAGTATAGCATCATATACATAATCTCACCCACATACTGTATATCCAGTCCAGGATCATATACATAATCTCACTTACATATACCCAGTACAGTATCATATACATAATCTAACCCACATACTGTATATCCAGTAAAGGATCATATACATAATCTCACATATACCCAGCTCAGCATCATATACATAATCGCACCCACATATACCCAGTATTGAGCATGTACAAGTGATGCTGTTGACTCTAGTCTTGAAACCGTGTTGTAAATCGGTTTTTCATGTCTTTTTTTTTTAAATAAGCTTTAAATAAAGACAGTACAGGATCATATACATCATCTCACCCACATATATCCAGTACAGCATCATATACATAATGTCACCTACATATACCCAGTGCAGCATCATATACATAATCTCACCCACATACTATATACCCAGTACAGGATCATATACATCATCTCACCCACATATATCCAGTACAGCATCATATACATAATGTCACCTACATATACCCAGTGCAGCATCATATACATAATCTCACCCACATACTGTATACCCAGTACAGGATCATATACATCATTTTACCCACATACATTTACTACAGCATCATATACATAATCTCACCCATATATACCCAGTACAGGAACATATACATAATCTCACCCTCATATACCCAGTACAGCATCATATACATAATCTCACCCACATATACCCAGTACAGGGTCATATACATAATCTCACCCACATATATCCAGTACAGCATCATATACATAATTTCACCCACATACTGTATACCCAGTACAGGATCACATACATAATCTCACCCACATATACTTAGTACAGGGTCATAAACATAATCTCTCCCACATATACCCAGTACAGCATCATATACATAATCTCACCCACATATACCCAGTATAGAATCATATACATAATCTCACCCACATATACCCAGTACAGGATCATATACACCATCTCACCCACATATACCCAGTACAGCATCATATACATAATCTTACCTACATATACTCAGTATAGAATCATATACATAATCTCACCCACATATACCCAGTACAGCATCATATACATAATCTTACCTACATATACTCAGTACAGGGTCATATACATAATCTCACCCACATATACCCAGTACAGTATCATTTACATAATCTTACCTACATATATCCAGTACAGTATCATATACATAATCTCACCTACATACTGTATACCCAGCCAGCATCATATACATCATCTCACCCACATATACCCAGTATAGCATCATATACATAATCTCACCCACATATACCTAGTACATCATCTCACCCACATATACCCAGTATAGCATCATATACATAATCTCACCCACATACTGTATACCCAGTACAGGATCATATACATAATCTCACCCACATATCGTATACCCAGCACAGCATTATATATATATCATCTCACCCACATATACCCAGTATAGCATCATATACATAATCTCACCCACACACGGTATACCCAGTACAGGATCATATACATAATCTCACCCACATATCGTATACCCAGCACAGCATTATATATATCATCTCACCCACATATACCCAGTACAGCATCATATAAATAATCTCACCCACATATACCCAGTACAGGGTCATATACATAATCTCACCCACATATATCCAGTACAGCATCATATACATAATTTCACCCACATACTGTATACCCAGTACAGGATCACATACATAATCTCACCCACATATACTTAGTACAGGGTCATAAACATAATCTCTCCCACATATACCCAGTACAGCATCATATACATAATCTCACCCACATATACCCAGTATAGAATCATATACATAATCTCACCCACATATACCCAGTACAGGATCATATACACCATCTCACCCACATATACCCAGTACAGCATCATATACATAATCTTACCTACATATACTCAGTATAGAATCATATACATAATCTCACCCACATATACCCAGTACAGCATCATATACATAATCTTACCTACATATACTCAGTACAGGGTCATATACATAATCTCACCCACATATACCCAGTACAGTATCATTTACATAATCTTACCTACATATATCCAGTACAGTATCATATACATAATCTCACCTACATACTGTATACCCAGCCAGCATCATATACATCATCTCACCCACATATACCCAGTATAGCATCATATACATAATCTCACCCACATATACCTAGTACATCATCTCACCCACATATACCCAGTATAGCATCATATACATAATCTCACCCACATACTGTATACCCAGTACAGGATCATATACATAATCTCACCCACATATCGTATACCCAGCACAGCATTATATATATATCATCTCACCCACATATACCCAGTATAGCATCATATACATCATCTCACCCACATATACCCAGTATAGCATCATATACATAATCTCACCCACATATACCTAGTACATCATCTCACCCACATATACCCAGTATAGCATCATATACATAATCTCACCCACATATATCCAGTACAGCATCATATACATAATCTCACCCACATACACCCAGTACAGTATCAAATACATAATCTTTGCCACATATATCCAGTACAGGATCATATACATAATCTCACCCACATATACCCAGCACAGCATCATATACATAATCTCACCCACATATACCCAGTATAGCATCATATGCATCATCTCATCCACATATACCCAGTGCACCATCATATGCATAATCTCACCTACATATACCCAGCTCAGCATCATATACATAATCTCACCCACATATACCCAGTATAGCATCATATATATAATCTCACCCACATATACCTAGTACATCATCTCACCCACATATACCCAGTATAGCATCATATACATAATCTCACCCACATATACCCAGTATAGCATCATATACATAATCTCACCCACATACTGTATACCCAGTACAGGATAATATACATAATCTCACCCACATATCGTATACCCAGCACAGCATTATATATATCATCTCACCCACATATACCTAGTATAGCATCATATACATCATCTCACCCACATATACATAGTACATCATCTCACCCACATATACCCAGTATAGCATCATATACATAATCTCACCCACATATATCCAGTACAGCATCATATACATAATCTCACCCACATACACCCAGTACAGTATCAAATACATAATCTTTGCCACATATATCCAGTACAGGATCATATACATAATCTCACCCACATATACCCAGCACAGCATCATATACATAATCTCACCCACATATACCCAGTATAGCATCATATGCATCATCTCATCCACATATACCCAGTGCACCATCATATACATAATCTCACCTACATATACCCAGCTCAGCATCATATACATAATCTCTCCCACATATACCCAGTACAGGATCATAGACATAATCTCACCCACATACTGTATACCCAGCACAGCATTATATATATCATCTCACCCACATATACCCAGTATAGCATCATATACATAATCTCACCCACATATACCTAGTACATCATCTCACCCACATATACCCAGTATAGCATCATATACATAATCTCACCCACATACTGTATACCCAGTACAGGATCATATACATAATCTCACCCACATATCGTATACCCAGCACAGCATTATATATATATCATCTCACCCACATATACCCAGTATAGCATCATATACATAATCTCACCCACATATATCCAGTACAGCATCATATACATAATCTCACCCACATACACCCAGTACAGTATCAAATACATAATCTTTGCCACATATATCCAGTACAGGATCATATACATAATCTCACCCACTTATACCCAGCACAGTATCATATACATAATCTCACCCACATA
The DNA here is from genome assembly GCF_905171765.1 of Bufo bufo. NCBI lineage: Eukaryota > Metazoa > Chordata > Amphibia > Anura > Bufonidae > Bufo > Bufo bufo. The sequence continues at coordinate 276,182,272 of NC_053389.1, forward strand.
TACCCAGTATAGCATCATATGCATCATCTCATCCACATATACCCAGCTCAGCATCATATACATAATCTCTCCCACATATACCCAGTACAGGATCATAGACATAATCTCACCCACATACTGTATACCCAGCACAGCATTATATATATCATCTCACCCACATATACCCAGTATAGCATCATATACATAATCTCACCCACATATACCCAGTACAGGATCATATACATAATCTCACCCACATATCGTATACCCAGCACAGCATTATATATATATCATCTCACCCACATATACCCAGTATAGCATCATATACATAATCTCACCCACATATATCCAGTACAGCATCATATACATAATCTCACCCACATACACCCAGTACAGTATCAAATACATAATCTTTGCCACATATATCCAGTACAGGATCATATACATAATCTCACCCACATATACCCAGCACAGTATCATATACATAATCTCACCCACATATACCCAGTATAGCATCATATGCATCATCTCATCCACATATACCCAGCTCAGCATCATATACATAATCTCTCCCACATATACCCAGTACAGGATCATAGACATAATCTCACCCACATACTGTATACCCAGCACAGCATTATATATATCATCTCACCCACATATACCCAGTATAGCATCATATACATAATCTCTCCCACATATACCCAGTACAGGATCATAGACATAATCTCACCCACATACTGTATACCCAGCACAGCATTATATATATCATCTCACCCACATATACCCAGTATAGCATCATATACATAATCTCACCCACATATACCCAGCACAGCATCATATACATAATATCACCCACATATACCCAGTACAGCATCATATACATAATCTCACCCACGTATACCCAGTACAAGATCATATACATAATCTCACCCATATATACCCAGCACAGCATCATATACATAATCTCACCCACTTACTGTATACCCAGTACAGGATCATATACATCATTTTACCCACATATACCCAGTATAGCATCATATACATAATCTCACCCACTTACTGTATACCCAGTACAGGATTATATACACCATCTCACCCACATATGCACAGCATCATACACATAATCTCACCCACGTATACCCAGTGCACCATCATAAACATCTCACCCACATATACCCAGTACAGCATCATATACATAATCTCACCCACGTATACCCAGTACAGCATTATATACATAATCTCACTCACATACATACTGTATACCCAGTACAGCATCATAAACATCTCACCCACATATACCCAGTACAGCATCATATACATAATCTCACCCACATATGGGCACGTACCAGTCCTCTGATGCTGGCACATAATAACTTGCACCCAGTATTAATAGTTCATTGCACACATCCCCCAGTGCCACACTGCACCCCATCTCATTGCTCTCACAGCCCCCTCACCTTCACCCTCTGCCCCCCTCACCCATCCCCATGTGCATCCCTCCCTGCTCAGCCTGCATCCCCTACACAGTCAGCCATTGCCGTATTGTGTGGAGTATCGGCGCACCGCCTGATTGACAGCCTATATCCATAGAAACAGAGCAGGCAGAGACACTCCATTCGAGCAGCCTGGCGGGGTGACGAGTGTCTGCCATACACGGCGCTGGGGATAATGCAATAGAGGATTTTGTCCATGCATGTGAGATCATTCAGTCACCTTATTCCATCGGAAGGGTGATGAGGATCTGGAGGGGGAGACTATTACCCCTGCTCACGTGTTGCAGTGTGCTCTGAGCATCCTGCCAGAAGGGGGTCCACAGCCCAGCACTGACTGATCAGGCATCTGGTAGCCTTTTTCTCTTTGCTGGTTGTATTTTTCTACATGCTTTCTACATTGTAACTATTTGGATCCTGTGTGTTGCCTCCTGGTGGCTGAGGATCCCCTGTGATCTGTTGGATCTCTTCATTCTCTTGGGGGTGGTAAGTGACAATCTGCAATGTACAATGGGTCTGTGGGTTGCATATCTGTACATGACTTGTGCAACTTTGGGGTGGGGGGTTATGGAGGACTCCTGATCTGTGGGTGGTATTGAGGATGATACATCAGGTGTTGCATGCAGAATATAATGTCTTGCCTATGGATTCCTATGGGGAAGGTTAGCTTTATAATAAGCATATAGACAGATATATGTCATACATAATATTTGCCTATGTATATTCCAACATCATCCCCACTTTGCATGTGTATCTAAGGGGATGGGAGGGGGTAGAGTGAATGCCACTAGGGATCTGTTCACTGTGAAGTAGGATATGGAGGCCTAATCTCCTATACATAAGGGATGTACCCTACCCCCTGTATATTATATAATAATGGATAATATCATCAGCCTGATTGGCACTTCCTTCGCTGTAATGCTTTCCAGCAGCACATTCTTTCAGATATAAGGGGGCGATGATGTGAATATCACAAATCCATTAGGACTCAGGCCTGATAGATCCAGCAGAAGGAATCAGAATGCACATGAAGAATATTCAATTATTTGGAAGTGGACATCATATCCCATTAGGTTAGCTTCTCACCTATTAGAAGATGCAGCCAGCATTAGGTAGATGGGCTGAGATGTCTTCATTATAAAGTGTAATAGGAAGGAGGTTGGATGCTGTCTGCACCATCTGGATATCAGTGATGGCTTCATATTCTTCTCATTTAGGATGTTGGAATTGCCCTGTGAGGGTCACAGACTTGTAGGACCCAAAGTATTAGAGACTTCTCACTCCCAACTTTCATCCAAGATGAGAAACTACTAGTAACCTTGTTGATAGATGATAGCACTGCATAAAGATATAGCACCAACATATTCCATAGCACTGTTCACAGATTATAACCCTTCACCTCACTGACTGTTCTCGCAGTCTAGGCTCCCTGTCTCCTAAGCACCCACTTAGCACAACTTAAAGAAGTCAGTAACTTAACCAGTATTTTTAGGGTGTAGGAGGAAATGTGTAGGAATTCCACGCTGACATGGTGAGAACATGGAGACTCCATGACAATGTTGGATGAAATCTAGTGATGTAGGGGAACTTCGCTAACCACTGAGCCTTCAATGTCATGTCAAGTCAATCTTTCAATTTAAAGGGGTAGTCCAGTCAGAAGTAGTTATTACCTCTCTAGTGCCAAATTGATGGGGGTCTGACAACTAGAAACCCCACCAATTGTTGACCTGGACACCCTGGTTCTTCCCAGCTAGGAGGAGATTGAATGGAGCAGTATTTTAGCTTGTCTCCTACTGTTCCACTGAAATTCTGTAGCACCGATGGAAAGGGCAACCAATAGGTGATAACTGCTTCTGTATGGAATACCCCTTTAATGTTTACACACCAAGACGTCTTCAGGACTGGTTCATTTCCTTACATATAGATCATTATTATTTGTTCATGACTCAGCCCATTATATGGCATAACAATATGATACATAGCCTAACGAATGCCAATTATTTTTGTAGCTTTTCTAATTTGTATGGACTGATTATTATTAAAGGGGTAGAAAACCCATATTTCAATTAAGTAGTAGGAAATTCTGAGATAATAGAGGTGGATTCTCAGAAATGTAACTTGGGCCCCAAAGCAAAATCATTAACAGGCCCCCCCCCCCCCCACACACACACACCTATCATGCTTCACTTAAAGTAGCCGTCTCCTATGGGACCTTATGTTCCCCCTCGGGCTCCTGGGCCCATGTGCATCTGCACTCTCTGCACTCTCTATAGTTAGGTCCTAGGGATTCTCCGTACAGGGCTCTCATCTACTAGCCAGAAAATAAAGTAGCTACAAAGAGTGTCTCTCGCTCTGGCGGACTCAATATGTCCATTTATTACACCAACAACCCATTGATTTCAATGAGAACGGTGTAATTCTTCTTTCCCTGTTGTGGTGCTACAGTAATTGAACATTTGCTGCCAGTTTAAAATCATTGGGGCAAATTATTGTCAATGGGGCATTTTAACAAAAAGGGATTGTCCAAAGCAAACCACCTATTTATTGGGTGAAATCATTAAAATAAACGTTTTAGCGCAAATCTCGAGTAATTAAAACATATTTGGTAGTATAAACCACATTCCAAACCCAACACGATTAATGCCAGCTAGTATTAATGCCCAGTATATGAAACCTAAAGAAATGTCACTCAAAGTTTCCCTCACCAAAGGTCTTTATGATATATAGCTACTGCTATAGCAATAACCAGTTTGCTTAGTGGGTTAGTGAGTCTGCTCTGCTGTTCCTGTATCTACCCTAGATTTAATGAAGGATGGCTGTGCAAGTATACCCATCTTTCCACTGGAGACCCGCCACCCCATTTTTGGGGATTAATGGGGCTCCAACAGGTCATACCCTCACTGATAAGACATTTTTTGCTATATCTAAGAAATATGCATTAAAGGGATTCTCCAGGATTTAACAATTGATGACCTATCATTAGGATAGGTCATCAATATCAGATCGGTCGGTGGTCCGACACCCTGCACTTTAGGAGTGTTTAGGAGTATCTCCAGCGCATTCACTACACATCTCCATCTATTGTGTAGTCAACGGAGTTGGTTACTTCGGCGCTGATCCCATTGCCGGAACTATTCCTAAACAGCTGATTGGCGGGATGTATAGGTCAGACCCTTCTGATATTAACGACCTATCGTAGGGATAGGTTATCTATTGTTACCTCCTGGAGAAGAAGAGAGTTGGAGAAATTCCACATTCCAGTAGTATGGACCAGCAGCCTCTCCTTCCTCTACTCCAAAGTATAGTTGGTGCATATAATACTAGGTCTAGGATGGAGACCAAGTGGTGCCCCCTATTGGCTGTTGCTAGGCAGCGGCTCTAATTTATTCTTCTCCTGCTAGTAGAGGGTTGAAGTTATTCCATAAGGGTTCTAAATTACTCCCTGCTGAGTAACTGCAATGTAAGCCTCCAATTTTCTGTGGAGTTTTCCTATTTTAACACGTGGTTAATATGAAGCAGGTCAAACGCACAAGTGCTGATATAAAAAAGTGCTAGTTGTAAGCTTGTGTTCATGGTATATTAAAGCCTTTTACCATAGGGCTTGGATCATAAAATGATCATCAAACTGATCTGCTGCTTGAAGCCCCCAAAAACCAAGAAAAAGGGGCTGCTCCAAATCTTGTCTACAGGCTTGTCTTCATTCTCTTACATATGTATGATCTGCAATACTGAACACATCCCATAGACAAGAGTGGAAAAAATATTATGTATTCCCCCTTTAAATTGAAGCTACTTTGCAGAATATGTTGGCCAACAGCTCAATTACCAGTTCTGAAATGTAATGTTATGAGAATCTCTATAGAAGCAACCTGATAACCTCCGGGGCTAAATTATATTCTCCACACCACAGACTGTCACATAATTATCAGTAGTCCCCCTCCATGATGAACATATGCCGAACTAGAGTTTATGGATAACCCCTTTAATAATTGGAAATCTAGTTAAAGAGGTTATCCAACCCCTATAATGCCCCCAAAATGCCCGGGCACCACATACAGGTTATACTTACCCTGCACCCTGGCACAACCATCGCTCCTGATGCCCGCACGGCCACGGGTGCATCTCGTGGGTGACGTAAGGTAGGCTCGTTCCCGTCGCGGCCTTTTAATGGAGCGACGTGGGTGCCGGGGAGTGGGGTAAGTATAAACTGAATGTGGTGCCCGGGGATTTTATGGGGGGCATTATAGGTGTTGGATAACCCCTTTAAAGGAAATGTGTCACCAAAAATGTTTTCTGCCAGTTAAAACCAGACAGTAACACATATCCTTTTTTTCTAATCTGTTTTTATTTGCTGATTGTAGATTTTTTAATTTTATTTCCTGAACATGATTATGGGGGCGGCCATCTTGCGTGAGCTGTTCTTAACAGCATTCACACAGCATTAAAAAAAATTGCTTTACGGCAAACCCATGGGCCATAGACACGATTGTTGGGAGATGACCCCATTGAATTCTAGGCATGCTCTGTGACCTGTGCAGAGGTCATTGTACAAGGAAAGAATAGATACGCTTTGACAATCACCTATTGTGAATGGTGGATCCTGTCTTATCTGTCATTCTAAGGGTACTTTCACACTAGCGTTTTTCTTCTCCGGCACTGAGTTCCATCAAAAGGGCTCAATACCGGAAAATAACTGATCAGTTTTATCCTAATGTATTCTGAATAGAGAGTAATCAGGCATCAGGATGTCTTCAGTTCAGTCGTTTTGACTGATCAGGCAAAAGATAAAACCGTAGCATGCTACAGTTTTATCCCCGGCGAAAAAAACTGAAGATTTGCCTGAATGCCAGATCCGGTATTTTTTTCCATAGGAATGTATTAGTGCCGGATCCGTTATTTAAAATACCAGAATGCCGCATACATGCGCAGACCGAAAAAAAAAAGGTGAAAAAAATAAATGCCCGATCCGTTTTGCCGGATGACACCGTAAAGACGGAACCGGCATCTCAATACATTTTTTTGACTGATCAGGCATTTTTAAGACTGATCAGGATCCTGCTCAGTCTTACTAATGCCATCAGTCCGGCGACGGAACTGCTCCGCAAGTGTGAAAGTAGCCTTATCCTGCCTGTAATGATATCACCTCTGTGTATAGATGAGCAGGTAACTACAGTAAAGTGATCTGTACGGACCAAGAAGTGGCCAGTGCGAAAACTGCTTTGTTTAAATATAGATATTGACATGGAAAATAAAAAATAACATCATCAAAAATTCTTTCAAAATGTGTTAAACATAAAAACATGATTTAAAGGGATTCTGTCACCAGGTTCCACCCCCTCCAGATAAAAATATGGTTATGTTCGGGGAGCTTTCACGATTCCTAATGTGGTCTTATAAATGTAATCTGTAGGCTCATTTTGCTAAAAAAAACGCTATTACTAACCTGTCATTCAACAAAATAAGGTGCCCAAGGGGATGTAAATGGATCCAAGCTGCCGCCCACACCCGCCGCCGTTCGTGCCCAGCTCCGCCTTTCCCGACCTCAGCGCCGCCTCATAATCCTGTGTGACGCCTCCGGCTCTCCCTCCCTCCCCCCTCCTTCTGCTCTAACATCTCGCGCGTGCGCACAGGGCTCTGCCAGTGTGCAGGTCATCGAGATGTTGAGCGAAGTGCCGGCGCATGCGCACTTCGCTCTATGAAGCCGAACTGAGAAGTCCGCACGGGCGCATCAGGCAGAGTCCTGTGCACATGCGTGAGATGTTAGAGCAGAAGGAGGGGGAGGGAGGGAAAGGCGGCGCTGGGCACGAACGGCAGCGGGTGCGGGCGGCAGCTTGGATCCATTTACATCCCCTTGGGCACCTTAGGCTACTTTCACACCTGCGTTAGGTGCAGATCCGTCTGGTATCTGCACAGACGGATCCGCACCTATAATGCAAACGCTTAGATCCGTTCAGAACGGATCCGTTTGCATTAGCATGACTAAAAAAAAAAAAAAAAAAGGGTTTTTTTTTTGTTCATGATAATGCAAACGGATCCGTTTTGACTTTACATTGAAAGTCAATGGGGGACGGATCCGTTTGAAAATTGAGCCATACTGTGTCAACTTCAAACGGATCCGTCCCCATTGACTTACATTGTAAGTCTGGACGGATCCGTTTGCCTCCGCACGGCCAGGCGGACACCTGAACGCTGCAAGCTGCGTTCGGGTGTCCGCCTGCTGAGCGGAGGACAAATGGTGCCAGACTGATGCATTCTGAGCGGATCCGCATCCATTCAGAATGCATTAGGGCTGGACGGATCCGTTTGGGGGCCGCTTGTGAGAGCCTTCAAACGGAGCTCACAAGCGGAGCCCCGAACGCTAGTGTGAAAGTAGCCTTATTTTGTTGAATGACAGGTTAGTAATAGCGTTTTTTTTAGCAAAATGAGCCTACAGATTACATTTATAAGCCCACATTAGGAATCGTGAAGACGCCCTGAACATAACCATATTTTTATCTGGAGGGGGTGAAACCTGGTGACAGAATCCCTTTAAACAATAGGTCATTTCCTGATGCCACATTCCTGTTAATGTATGGATGGCGAGGGTCTGCTAGAGCGGGCTCATGGAGGGGGACTGGCTTCCATATGTCTTTATAGAGCTGGGATGTAGGATTTCTATGCTTTGTCTTCTTTCAGTCTCTGTGTCATGCACAACCCCCTGCACTAGATAGAACAGCGTGTATCGATTGTCCCTGGAGTCCTTCAAGAAGTTGAGCTTACACTTTAGGGGGACACGAAGCATGCAATTAATCATATTTTGGTTGCCATCACTAGTTTCTAGGCTGCATTCTCATAGATATTGGTTCGATTTACAACATGGCTGCCCCCCCCCCCCCCCCCTCACCCGTAGACGATGGGCCACAAGTGCATTTTGGATAGAGGTCATAGGAGCTCAGAGCAAAGCGTGAAAGTGGCAGCAGCAAATCGGAAGCTTATTCCTGATCCAGTGATCCTATCACGACATTGTTTGAAAATGACCTTGAAATGAGCGTTTTCCCCATTGTCACACATCAACAATAGCAGAGCAGATAGTAGCCTGCCTGGGATTTTTCTCTTATTTATGTCACAATTGACGTTAATCATCTCCCTCAATCCATAGTAGCCAATAACTCATTGTCAACGAGTGTGGAGTAATTAGTTTGTTTCACCGCAATTGCGAAATGAGCAACCCTAATCAGCATTGCTCTCTTTGGGTCCCAGTTTTACGCTTACTCGAGGTTCATTTACTTTTACGCAGTATTCTGTGATTTATTGCCTCTATGATGTCTCCGTAGATTGACCTATATGTAGCAAACAAGCTGGGGCCGCCTCTCTATTTGTCTGCCGTGAAGCCTTTTATATGTGACATGAGAATGGAGTTAACCGTCTCTATCACCTCTAAATGACCTCTTTTGTTTAAGCACCAGAACGCCATTTCCATGCTCTGCACTTGAATTGTACTTCAGCGATGCTGCCAATTTTCATTTCATTTATCCCTGGTTGTATCTTATTTAGTGTACTACACAAAACATATGTTCCATCAATGCATTCTGTTCTTTTGGTTTATTATATATATCTATCTATGGACTGGTGTGCCTCGAGTGCATTTGCTTCTGTAGAGGGTTGGCGGGGGCATCAAACACCGGGATTATGTCCACAAAACCACACAGTTGTGTTAAAAAATGGCAAGTGCATTTTTAGGTTGTCTTTTTGCTGCTACAATGTATTCTGTTTTTCTCATACGGGACTCCAAATCCTCTGCATAAACAAACATAAAGATATTCTACAGTTTTCAAACCAGAACCTGGATCTGAATACTTTTGTAATTCCCTATAATAAAAAAAATTAAGTATTTAATAAAATCTATCTGTACAGCGCCACCTGCTGTTTGCTCTTTTTTTTTTTTTCTGTCCACCTCAGTGATATCTCTGAGATGGTCGCACTTGGTAATTTCCATCCTTCAAGTGCTGTCAGCCATATGCACAGTTGAAGCTGTGAGAGTAAGGCTGGGTTCAGACCTGAGCGTATTCGATATGCGCTTTTTACAGGCGTTTTTATCGGGCGTTTTTAATGGGCGGAAACAAGCAAACGCCCATTTAGGCGCGTTCCCGCTGAAGTCTATGGGCGGGAACGCGCGACAATACGCCCTGAGGCTGGGTTCACACTTGAGCGTTTTACAGCGCGTTCAAACGCGCTGTAAAACTCTCAACACATGAAAACCAATGCTTCCCTATGGCCCTGGTTCTCACTTGAGCGTTTTACAGCGCGTTTGAACGCGCTGAAAAACGCCCTACGCTCAAACAAGTTCTTGAGCTTCTTTGGGGCGTTTTGACGCGCGTTTGTGGCCATAGGACACTGCAGTCAATCACACAAACGCGCGTCGAACGCGCGTTTACTATTGCAAAAAACGCGCACAAAAACGTGCGTCAAAAACGCGCGTTAAACGCGCATATCAAATGCGCTCAAGTGTGAACCCAGCCTAAAGAAGCTCCTGTACTTCTTGAGGCGTAGGGAGTTTTACAGCGCGTTCGTACGCGCTGTAAAACGCTCAGGTAAGAACCATGCCCATAGGGAAACATTGGTTTTTGCCTGTTGAGCGTTTTACAGCGCGTAGGAACGCGCTGTAAAACGCTCAGGTCTGAACCCAGCCTTAGGCTGGGTTCAGACCTGAGCGTCTTTGATATGCGCGTTTAACGCGCGTTTTTGACGCGCGTTTTTGACGAGCGTTTTTTGCAATAGTAAACGCGCGTTTGACGCGCGTTTGTGTGATTGACTGCAATGTCCTATGGCCACAAACGCGCGTCAAAACGCCCCAAAGAAGCTCAAGTACTTGTTTGAGCGTAGGGCGTTTTACAGCGCGTTTTTCAGCGCTGTAAAACGCTCAAGTGAGAACCAGGGCCATAGGGAAGCATTGGTTTTCATGTGTTGAGCGTTTTACAGCGCGTTTGAACGCGCTGTAAAACGCTCAAATGTGAACCCAGCCTAAAACGCTCAAGTGTGAACCCAGCCTTAGGGCTCATGCACATGACCGTGTCCCATCCGGGCCTGTATTGCGGCCCGCAATCTGGAAGGTGCGGTGCGGAACAGAGGCACGGAGCCTCTATGCGAGTTACAACGCTGATTGTAGCTTGTTAGAAATAGATTGTCATGTATTATATGATATCTGATTTTCATTTTTTACTTTAATTAATCATAGGATAACCCCTTTAATGATAAAATGATGGCTGTCTGCACTCACCACTGGAGGGGGCTTACTGCTTATGATATTAAAGGGTTATCTCATCTCTGCCTTTCATTGCTGAGATTGGAACAACGTAAGTAAGTGCCTGCCAGGGGTGAGCAGTCATATGGATACTGCTTAGCTCTATTCACTGGTATGGGAATTACGGGGACTCAGGAACGCAGCAGGCTTGGATGTTTCTGTAACTCCAGCTACTCCTGGCCAGCACTTACTAATGTTATTCTGATCTAAGCCATGAAAGGCTGAAATGGGAATAACCCTTAAGGGGTTCTATGGGAACAGAAGATTAATACTTACCTGCTCCCCGCTGCTCCAGTTCTCCTTATGCCTCCTGCTTGTCCATGTTCCGGTCCCCTCTCTGTGCTTACATCCGCTGCAGCATAGTCACACGCACTGCTGCGATTAATGACTGGCTTCAGCGGTGACCTGCTGCTTGTGGCCATGTCACTGCTGATGCCAGTCTTTGGCTGTAGTGGAGCATGTTACCATGCCCTTACTCCAACAGATTTAAACATGGTGTGGGACCGGGAACGCGGACTTGCGGGGAGCAGGTAAGTATTAATCTTCGGTTTACGGAGGCAGGCTTAGGGCACTTGCTAAAAAGAAAAGAAAATTATTCCTGGAGAACCCTTTAAGACTAGGGCTACACGGTGACTTGTGGCTGTGCGACAGAGGAACGCAATATAACATTGCTAAAATCGTAACTAATGATGGTGAATGATCGTGCTGAAATCTAGCAGGTTTGGATTTCTTCCAGTTGAAGTGTCACAGTCATGGAGGCAAATGACACCACCTCCCTCTCAACCATATGTGATTAGATAAATAAAAACACTGACAACATATTTCTTGGTGGAATAGAAATGGCCGAAGTGCTTTATTAAGGGTAACCAAAATTAAAACCAATAAATAATTTAATAAATTAATTAATAATTAAAACCATCAACCATAACAATAAATACCAATTTCAAACTATCCATATAGACCAAGATCCACTCAGCATCAGCTGAGCGATACAGCCCCTCTAATAAAGCACAGCGACAGGTAGCACAAAAATTCAAGGGAGGGAGGGCGGGCGCTGTCCAGATCCGCGACGACTGCCTTGAGGTAGCGGCAACCTGGAAATATAAAGGGGACAAATTTCCCGCCTTGCAGGCAGGAACAAATCAGAGAGCTGGAAATCTCCCCCAGCAACCGGGTAGCAACCAATTAACAGCTCGGCTTCAGTTGCTATCCAGAAAATCAAACATAAACAGAACCAGCTGTAACCGGATTCATCTTCTTGAGGTAAATTCACCTGAAAAATAAGGCGGGAAGGGGAAGAAAAAGGGGGAGAAAGGGGGTAGAGAACACAAAATACCTAATAATTTTGCCATAAAATATGGGGTCATTGCCCCCATGTGTCCCCCAAGCTAAACGCTCTGGTGGGCCCTTACATTTGTGGGTCTCAATGTAACTACGTCCACTATTGTTAGTTGTGGTTTAGCAGCACAGCATTGCTTATGTCGCACGGCCACAAGTCCCTGTGTATGCCTAGCCTAAACAGTGCTTAGTATGCAGCTGCCCATGTGCTAGCTGTAGTTGAATATTTCATTATTTGTGCTAGTTTCTATACAAGACATTGCAAAATAATTTGGTGGAGTTAACTGGAGGGGGTGTGGCTAGCAACTTTTCAAAGTGCAAATATTAGCGCAAATCTCATTTTTGCAACATTTTCTGTCTTCAGCACAGTCCAAGATGCACCAGATTTATTAAAGAGGTTTTACGAGATTTTAATAATGATGACCTATCCTCTGGGTAGGTCATCAGTATTTGACCGGTGGGGGACTGACACCCGGGAACCCCGCCGATCAGCTCTTTGAGAAGGCATCAGCGCTCCACATGGCCTAGATGCAGTTCAACTCCATAGAAGTGAATGGTTACGACGAATGGGTCTCCCACGGTCCAAGCCACCAGAGAGGCCGGCGCTTGTTCTTACAGTGTGCAAGCACGAGCACTGCTGATGGATTGCAGGGTGGACATAACCATGGAAATGAGAAGTGTATAATATGATGGAAAAATGAATCTAGCCACAAAAGAGACAATATGGATAATCACAATACATTAGTAAGTGTCTTGTATTAACTTTCTAAATGTGATCAATTACTTTTGCTGAATTGAGACACCCCCCCCCCCCCCCTTTAACCCCTTAGGGACCGGGCTCATTTTCACCTTAAGGACCAGGCCATTTTTTGCAAATCTGACCAGTGTCACTTTGACACTTTGACTTATCCAAGCCATTCTGAGATAGTTTTTTTCGGCACATATTGTACTTCATGACACTGCTAAAATGGAGTAAAAAATAATAATTTTTATTTATAAAAAAAATAGTAAATTTACCAAAAATTTAGAAAATTTAGCAAATTTCCAAGTTTCAATTTCTCTACTTCTATAATACATAGTAATACCTACAAAAATAGTTATTACTTTACATTCCCCATATGTTTACTTCATGTTTGGATCATTTTGGGAATGACATTTTATTTTTTGGGGACGTTAGAAGGCTTAGAAGTTTAGAAGCAAATCCAGTAACAAGGCAAGGGTTAACAGCCAAACAAAACTCAATATTTATGGCCCTGATTCTGTAGTTTACAGAAACACCCCATATGTGGTCGTAAACTGCTGTACGGGCACACGGCAGGGCGCAGAAGGAAAGGAATGCCATACGGTTTTTGGAAGGCAGGTTTTGCTGGACTGTTTTTTTTACATCATTTTTACACCATGTCCCATTTGAAGCCCCCCTGATGCACCCCTAGAGTAGAAACTCCAAAAAAAGTAACCCCATTTTGGAAACTACGGGATAGGGTGGCAGTGAGATGATGGTTTGATTGGCACTATTTTGGGGTGCGTATGACTTTTTGATCGCTTGCTATTACACTTTTTGTGATGTAAGGTGACAAAAAATAGCTTTTTTTACACCGTTAAAATTTTTTTTTTTACGGTATTTACCTGAGGGGTTAGGTCATGTGATATTTTTATAGAGCAGGTTATTGAGGACGCGGCGATACCTAATATGTGTAGTGCATTTAATTTTTTAATTTTTTATTCAGTGATAAATGTGTTTTTTTATTTTTACTTTTTTTATACTTTTTTTTGCATTTTTTTGACCCAGACCCACTTAGTTCTTGAAGATGTCTGTATATTACAGTACAGTACACAATGTAGTATACTGTACTGTATTTTTACTTTACAAAGTCTGATCAGACTTCTGCCTTTAGCAGAAGTCTAATCAGCACCATGGACAGCCTCTGATCAGCACCATGGACAGCGGGAAGCCTGTGAAGGCGTCCTGTTGCCATGGTAACCATCACTCGCTGCCATAACAGAGCAGCAGGTGATGGGGAGGGAGGGGGGCCGCCTCCCTCTCCCATCGGGGGCTGAAAAGGCACAGTAGCCCCCGATGGGAGAGGGAGGGAGCTGTTAACTTCTTCCATACAGCGGTCCCTACGGACCGCGGCATGGAAGGGGTTAAACGGCTGACATCACAGCACAGATGTCAGCCGTTTCAAGCAGAGTGTCAGCAATGTGCTGACACTCTGCTTGATAACCGCTCAGCTATCCTTAAAATGAGGGGGCGGGCAGGTCAGACCACCAATGTTAATCAGACCTCAGCTGACAGCCCCAATCAGACTCCCAATGTTAGTAAGATCTCAGATTAGATCCCCAATCAGACCTCAGCTCAGACCCCAATGTGAATGACCCCCAATCAGACCTCAGATAAGAGCCCCAATATAAATAAGACCCTCATTCAGACCTCAGATCAGCCCCCATGCTCTTATAATCAGCCCCCATACCTCTTATCATCAGCCCCATGCCTCTTATCAGCCCCCATGCTTCTCATCAGCCCCCAGCCTCTTATCAGCACCCATACCTCTTATCAGCCCCCATGCCTCTCATCAGCTACCAGGGCACATACACAGGAGCAGGCACTTGTGTAGACTTAGAGGCAGAGCAGGCATGTGTGGCAGGAAAGCCTGCTCATCTGCCTGCTCCCGCACTCCCATCAACAATCTCCCTGCGAATCACTCAGCACCAGAAGGGGCCAGCTAGTCTCTATCACATGGCACCAGCCAGAGCAGACCTGACAATACCACCCAGTGCCCACCGCAGCAGAACTTTCCCTACCACTCTGCACACGCCACGGCCGGTCCCCATAAACAAGCACGCGCTGCGATCGCCAGGCTCTCCCTCTTCAGGTAACACGGATGTTGGGTACATTGCAGGCTGCTGTTTAAATGCAGCACAGCCTGCGATGAAATACGCCGCAAATTTAATATTTTTTTGCCCTGTATTCACCCCCATAAGACACAGTACAGTATCCCCCCCAATTTGGGGGGGGGGGGGGGTAGGGAGTGCGTCTTATGGAGTGAAAAATACGGTAAATATTAGAAAACTATTTTTAAAGAATTTTTGTCTGCTTTCTTTTTCATTTCGGCAGCACAGTACCAATGAAAATAAAATGCAAAATACTGTCCTTCTGTAGTAGTGTAATGTGTGTTGCTCTAATTGAGTCACTCATCCCCTTCCCTGACTGTTCGGAGTGATGGTCTGACTGAGAACAAAGGTGGAGCCAGGACAGGAGGTAGAATACATGCAATGACTTCATAAAATTATTTTCAGAGAACCATCCACCCGATTTGTGTAAAAAAAATAAAAAATTACATAAAATATTCACATATAGGGTGTTAATAAGTGATTAAAAAATGTGATGTTTGTGTCCGTTTAAAGGGAACCTGCCACAAAAATGCTATGTAATCCGCAGGCAGCATGTTATAGAGCAGGAGGAGCTGAGCAGTTTAACATATAGCTTTGTGGGAAAATACGAAGTATGACTTGTATTTCATTCATTTAAATTGATGAAAGGTGGTGATGGAGGTGGTCCTATCCGTGATCTCTGTATACACAATCATAAAGAGAAGGCTGTCAATCACTGATAAGACCGCCTCCGTGACTTCAATGTCCAGAATGAACTCCGATCTTAATTACTAAATTATTAGTTATACTATAACACTATATATCAATCTGCTCAGCTCCTCCTGCTCTATTTTATGCTGCCTTTAGCTCAGACACCATGTTTAACCTGACAGAGGAGCCCTTCAGAGGTGCACATGACCTTAGTAGCTAACCTAATCTGGGGCCAGAGGCAAAGTTCAGTCCGAGTATAAAATCTGTTTCCCCACCCCCACCTATCATTTATAATACTAGTGTCTTTTTATGTGGCAGAAGGGTTTTTGTGTCTCATAGGGCACCAGGGCGCAGGCACAGCTGATACCCTACACCCTCTATAGCAGGCATTCTCAACCTGCGGCCCTCCAGCTGTTGCAAAACTACAACTCCCATCATTCCTGGACAGCCTACAGCTATCAGCCTACAGAAGGGCATGGTGGGAGTTGTAGTTTAACAACAGCTGGAGGGCCGCAGGTTGAGCATCCCTGCTCTATAGCATCTAAACTCTCCACAGGACCTACAGCATCTTCAAGAACTACCAGAGTGTGTCATGTAGTATTTCAGCTTTACTCAGCTATGTCTACCTAAAAAGTTATCTTACTAATGTATTTGGCCAATTACATCTAATCCTCCTGGATTCATTGTTCCTTTTATGTAAGAACACATTCCTTGACTGGTATTGACTATGGTGATGACTCAGGACTGTTACCTAAGTGGAAAAAATGTGCAGCAGAGAATTCAAAATTACATTTTCATGAATGCTAAATCTTTTATAGGCGGCCAGCTTCTAAAGTAGAAATTCATGTGCAGGAAGGCAGCGAGCAATCATTGAATGTGACAGCAGGTGAACTATTGTCCTAATGCTGGGTTTTCTGGGCATTAAAAAGTTTCGACTCAATGGTTTGAGGAACATTTGAAAAGATTCTTCTCTTCTCTTTTGTACCTGGTAACCCATTCCAATATCTTGTGGTTCTTGTGCGCCTGATAAATCAGGACTATATAACCTTTTAGGGTTAAATATACCTTTTATTACTTATTTACTAAAACCATGCCTTCCAACATGCCTTGAGTTCTGATTTTAAGGACATTTTAACCCCTAGCCCCAATACTCCAGGAATGTCCAAAACTCTTAGAAATACATTTGCATAATTGCCATCCCATTTAAGGTCTATTCCTTGGGAATATGTAGATGTTTGGCAAAGATTAATATTGTTTAATTATGCTATACCCATATTCTGCAAAGGTGTTATCAGAGTGACTGACTTGTTTCAAGGTCTCTGTTTGCCATCAGTGGATGAAAACCTTTTTTTTCATGTAGCAGACTAATACATTTAACTCATGGCCAAGCTAAATCTGCCAGATTAGGATCTATAATCTGCTCTGATGTCCATGTGCTCTAAAAGGTGTTACAAACTCTTACGTGGAAATGTATCATTCCCTCCTATGTGTCATTTTGGCTTAAAAAAGTTGCAACCTTTTCAAGGCCATTGCGACTATCTTATGCCACCCTCGCCAGGTTTAAGAAAAGGGAACATGGATAGAGCAGGCCATCAGCCCTGGTTCATTCATCATTATTTTTGTCAGAAACTGGTGTAAATAATGACTGAAATCTAGTAGTTCCGAGCTGCTGTAAATTTCATTCTGGTGCACGGACTGCCGGAGGAGGCATGTAACTTATGAAGAGGTAAAAAATACATGCCTCCTCCTGCAGTTCAAGCCCTATAAAGATTGCCACAGCATGTGCCGGTCTTGATAAATAAGAGCCTTAGGGATCATGCAAACGGCCGTTGATCGGCCTTTTCGTGCACGGGCAATATCCGTGCTGATTCCGCAGATGGATCCAGACCCATTCAACTTGAATGAGTTTGTGATTCGTCCGCACTGCAAAAAAATAGAATATGTTCCATTTTTTTGCGGTACGGAGGCACGGAGAGGAACCCCACAGAAGCACTCCGTAGTGGTTCCATTGGGTGCCATGCCTCCATACCGCCCTGGACCAGATTGGACCGTGATGCGGGGAGCACACGGCCAGTACCCATGTATTGCGGACCTCAATACGGTCACGGCCGGGCAAAGGTCGTGTGCATGAGCCCTTAGTGCCAGTTTTCTGTCTTCAGAAAGGCACATATTTTTACAGTGAATGTGTGACTAGTTGGGATTTTATGCTGCACATGCCGCTTTTTAAAAACTGGATCGGGGAGGGGCGTTGCGTATATAACTGCAACACATAACTGGCATAGATTTTGTTTTCTGGCACACAGTTTGTCTGAAGATGCATCACATTTTTTAAAAGACTTGTGCCTCAAATTTGGTGCATATTTCTAAAAGCAACTATAAAATCCGGGTTGGTAAGATCTCCAAAGGTGAACAGAAAATGTACGATCATCTGCTACTGCTTTCAGTTCTTCTCCTTAGGTCCTATCCTCTCGCCTGACATTGTTGTCATAGGAGGCATTGAATGACACCAAGCCTAATAGCGTGTGGAAATGATTGGGTTGTTGCCTTCAGCGCCAGGAGAAGGCTTGCATCCTAAACTAAATTCACACCACAGATGTGGTGTACTGTTGGAGCAGACAGTGGGAGAATTTACTGACTTAGATGCCAGTGTACCCATAGAAATGCCCATCTTCAAGGGCCGGATTCATAGAACAGAAGTAAGCAATTAAACTCTTTTGGAGAGCAGAAGGTAACATGTACAATGAGATAAAAACTGCACAAGTTTATTTGAAGGTCAGTGGAAGGTCGTACATTGCCTACTGATTATAATGGGTTGATCAGTGTAATGTAATAATGTATTCATTAAGGAAAACATTTGTTTGCCAGGTTTTCTGCTGCTGATGAAATTGGTTTATCAGATGTACTGTAAGTGAACTGTCCTATTATTCTGCACTGGTCTCAGACATATCATCACATTCAGACTCCTGCTGTGATTCTGAAATGGAAGGTTAGAAAATGAAATCACACATTGAGTGCTATGTGGCCCCCACGATTTCTGTTCTATAATGTAACGATGATAACTCGGTCTTCTGTGTGTTGAATTGTCACTATGGAAAATTTATTAGGCTAAGGCTAAATGCAACTACCAGGGTATCTGACAAGCTTATGCCTCATGCAGACGTCCGTATCAGCTTTTCGGATCAGTGGTAACACGGACCGCGTTCAATCCGTGTTTTTTCCCGTGACAGATCCGTGTTGGGTCCGTGGGTTTGTTTTTTGCTGTCCGTGTTGCATCAGTATTTCACTGACACTGAACAGCTGTTTTTTTTTTTTTTTTCAATGAATCTCTTTTTAATGATCCGTGAAACACGGATGCAACATGGATGGCATCCATGGTTTTCATGGACCCATAGACTTTAATGGGCGTAATGGATCAGTGAACACTGACAAAATAGAGCTTGCATCCGTGCTAAAAAAAACGGACCGACGGACCGTGCTACAACACTGATGTGTGAATACACACATTAAAATGAATAGGGATGTGTGCTGTCCGTGGAGAACACGTACAGCACACGTCCGTGAAACACTGTCGTGTGAATGAGGCTTTACAGGGTCCAGCTCCCACATGGCATGGTATTTGGTTCTGCTGAGGCAATATTTTGTGCTGTATTGTGGTATTTAGTTCTGCTGAGGCAGTATTTTGTGCTGGACTGTGATGTTTGGTTCTGTTGATGCAGTATTTTGTTCTACATTGTGGTATTTGGTTCTGCTGAGGCAGTATTTTGTGCTACATTGTGGTATTTGGTTCTATTGAGGCAGTATTTTGTGCTGCACTATGATATTTGTTTCTGTTGACGCAGTATTTTGTGCTGCACTGTGATATTTGGTTCTGCTGAGGCAGTATTTTGTGCTGCACTGTGGTATTTGGATCTGTTGAGGCAGTATTTTGCTCTGCACTGTGGTATTTGGTTCTGCTGAGGCAGTATTTTGTGCGGCACTGTGGTATTTGGTTCTGCTGAGGCAGTATTTTGTGCGGCACTGTGGTATTTAGTTCTATTGAGGCATTATTTTGTGCTGCATTGTAGTATTTGGTTCTGCTGAGGCAGTATTTTGTGCTGCACTATGATATTTGGTTCTGTTGACGCAGTATTTTGTGCTGCACTGTGGTATTTAGTTCTGCTGAGGCAGTATTTTGTGCTGGACTGTGATGTTTGGTTCTGTTGATGCAGTATTTTGTTCTACATTGTGGTATTTGGTTCTGCTGAGGCAGTATTTTGTGCTACATTGTGGTATTTGGTTCTATTGAGGCAGTATTTTGTGCTGCACTATGATATTTGTTTCTGTTGACGCAGTATTTTGTGCTGCACTGTGATATTTGGTTCTGCTGAGGCAGTATTTTGTGCTGCACTGTGGTATTTGGATCTGTTGAGGCAGTATTTTGCTCTGCACTGTGGTATTTGGTTCTGCTGAGGCAGTATTTTGTGCGGCACTGTGGTATTTGGTTCTGCTGAGGCAGTATTTTGTGCGGCACTGTGGTATTTAGTTCTATTGAGGCATTATTTTGTGCTGCATTGTAGTATTTGGTTCTGCTGAGGCAGTATTTTGTGCTGCACTATGATATTTGGTTCTGTTGACGCAGGATTTTGTGCTGCACTGTGGTATTTAGTTCTGCTGAGGCAGTATTTTGTGCTGGACTGTGATGTTTGGTTCTGTTGATGCAGTATTTTGTTCTACATTGTGGTATTTGGTTCTGCTGAGGCAGTATTTTGTGCTACATTGTGGTATTTAGTTCTATTGAGGCAGTATTTTGTGCTGCACTATGATATTTGTTTCTGTTGACGCAGTATTTTGTGCTGCACTGTGATATTTGGTTCTGCTGAGGCAGTATTTTGTGCTGCACTGTGGTATTTGGATCTGTTGAGGCAGTATTTTGCTCTGCACTGTGGTATTTGGTTCTGCTGAGGCAGTATTTTGTGCGGCACTGTGGTATTTGGTTCTGCTGAGGCAGTATTTTGTGCGGCACTGTGGTATTTAGTTCTACTGAGGCATTATTTTGTGCTGCATTGTAGTATTTGGTTCTGCTGAGGCAGTATTTTGTGCTGCACTATGATATTTGGTTCTGTTGACGCAGGATTTTGTGCTGCACTGTGGTATTTAGTTCTGCTGAGGCAGTATTTTGTGCTGGACTGTGATGTTTGGTTCTGTTGATGCAGTATTTTGTTCTACATTGTGGTATTTGGTTCTGCTGAGGCAGTATTTTGTGCTACATTGTGGTATTTGGTTCTATTGAGGCAGTATTTTGTGCTGCACTATGATATTTGTTTCTGTTGACGCAGTATTTTGTGCTGCACTGTGATATTTGGTTCTGCTGAGGCAGTATTTTGTGCTGCACTGTGGTATTTGGATCTGTTGAGGCAGTATTTTGCTCTGCACTGTGGTATTTGGTTCTGCTGAGGCAGTATTTTGTGCGGCACTGTGGTATTTGGTTCTGCTGAGGCAGTATTTTGTGCGGCACTGTGGTATTTAGTTCTATTGAGGCATTATTTTGTGCTGCATTGTAGTATTTGGTTCTGCTGAGGCAGTATTTTGTGCTGCACTATTATATTTGGTTCTGTTGACGCAGTATTTTGTGCACCTGCATTCACTGGATATAATGGAGGCCATTTTGGCACCAAAGATGATAAAAATTATAGCGGGCCGAGCATGCATGTGGAACCTACACTCCTTGAATTGTATGGTAGCCGTCATGGCACATAACAGGTAGAACTTAGTGTTAGGTTCCCGTCTTACAGAGATCGCCTTGACGTGTGGCAGACGGGCTCAAATAATTTTGTACAAAATGTATTTGCCAAGCATCTCTAATTTATAAGCATAGCATTAGCAATTATAATGCATTTTTGTACTTTATTTGGTTTGCAGAGAGCTGTTGCATTGTATGTTTTGTTCTACAGTTGCAAGAAAAAGTATGTGAACCCTTTGGAATAATATGGATTTCTGCACAAATTGGTCATAAAATTTG
Source organism: Bufo bufo (assembly GCF_905171765.1). Lineage (NCBI taxonomy): Eukaryota > Metazoa > Chordata > Amphibia > Anura > Bufonidae > Bufo > Bufo bufo. Next base: position 276,203,942 of record NC_053389.1, read on the forward strand.
ATCTAATCTTTATCTAAGTCACAACAATAGACAATCACAGTCTGCTTAAACTAATAACACACAAAGAATTAAATGTTACCATGTTGTTATTGAACACACAATGTAAACATTCACAGTGCAGGTGGAAAAAGTATGTGAACCCCTAGACTAATGACATCTCCAAGAGCTAATTCGAGTGAGGTGTCAGCCAACTGGAGTCTAATCAATGAGATGAGATTGGAGGTGTTGGTTACAGCTGCCCTGCCCTATGAAAAAAAACACACACCAGTTCTGGGTTTGCTTTTCAAAAGAAGCATTGCCTGATGTGAATCATGCCTCGCACAAAAGAGCTCTCAGAAGACCTATGATTAAGAATTGTTGACTTGTATAAAGCTGGAAAGGGTTATAAAAGTATCTCCAAAAGCCTTGCTGTTCATCAGTCCACGGTAAGACAAATTGTCTATAAATGGAGAAAGTTCAGCACTGCTGCTACTCTCCCTAGGAGTGGCCGTCCTGTAAAGATGACTGCAAGAGCACAGCGCAGACTGCTCAATGAGGTGAAGAACAATACTAGAGTGTCAGCTAAAGACTTACAAAAGTCTCTTGCTTATGCTAACATCCCTGTTAGTGAATCTACGATATGTAAAACACTGAACAAGAATGGATTTCATGGGAGGATACCACAGAGGAAGCCACTGCTGTCCAAAAAAACATTGCTGCACGTTTACAGTTTGCACAAGAGCACCTGGATGTTCCACAGCAGTACTGGCAAAATATTCTGTGGACAGATGAAACCAAAGTTGAGTTGTTTGGAAGAAACACGCAACACTATGTGTAGAGAAAAAGAGGCACAGCACACCAACATTAAAACCTCATCCCAACTGTGAAGTAGTGGTGGGGGCGTCATGGTTTTGGGCTGCTTTGCTGTGTCAGGGCCTGCACGGATTGCTATCATCGAAGGAAAAATGAATTCCCAAGTTTATCAAGACATTTTGCAGGAGAACTTAAGGCCATCTGTCCACCAGCTGAAGCTCAACAGAAGATGGATGTTGCAACAGGACAACGACCCAAAGCATAGAAGTAACTCAACAACAGAATGGCTTATACAGAAGAAAATACGCCTTCTGGAGTGGCCCAGTCAGAGTCCTGACCTCAACCCGATTGAGATGCTATGGCATGACCTCAAGAAAACGATTCACACCAGACATCCCAAGAATATTGCTGAACTGAAACAGTTCTGTAAAGAGCAATGGTCAAGAATTACCCCTGACCGTTGTGCACGTCTAATCTGCAACTACAGGAAACGTTTGGTTGAAGTTATTGCTGCCAAAGGAGGTTCAGCCAGTTATTAAATCCAAGGGTTCACATACTTTTTCCACCTGCACTGTGAATGTTTACATGGTGTGTTCAATAAAAACATAGTAACATTTAATTCTTTGTGTGTTATTACGGTAGTTTAAGCAGACTGTGATTGTCTATTGTTGTGACTTAGATTAAGATCAGATCACATTTTATGACCAATTTGTGCAGAAATCCATATCATTCCAAAGGGTTCACATACTTTTTCTTACAACTGTATGTTGTGTTTTCAGCCATAGCAACGTGCACCTGCGCATTGGGATGTGCTGACTGACCCCCTTTTTTTCTTTGCAGTTTGTACTGGAGTTGTGGCTGACACTTCAGTTGTGCACTCCTGACCAGCCTGTCTGCCCCATAGGCTGATTTTAATTAGTATGAGTATAAAGCTTAGCCTGCTCTCCCTTACTCACTGGAAGCCATTTGGCACCAGGAGAGGTATAGGGTGGACTTTAATTGCATTCGTTGATGGCCATTTGGCACCAGTAGAGGTGTGGAGTGGGCTGACTTACCCCCTTTTTTTCTTTACAGTATTTTGTGCTGCACTGTGGTATTTGGTTCTGCTTAGGCAGTATTTTGTGCTGCACTGTGGTATTTGGTTCTGCTGATCCAGTATTTTGTGCTGCATCGTGGTATTTGGTTCTGCTGAGGCAGTATTTTATGCTGCACTGTGTCATTTGGTTCTGTTGACGCAGTATTTTGTGCTACATTGTGGTATTTGGTTCCGCTGAGGCAGTATTTTGTGCTGCACTGTGGTATTTGGTTCCGCTGAGGCAGTATTTTGTGCTGCACTGTGGTATTTGGTTCAGCTGAGGCAGTATTTTGTGCTACATTGTGGTATTTGGTTCTGTTGACGCAGTATTTTGTGCTACATTGTGGTATTTGGTTCCGCTGAGGCAGTATTTTGTGCTGCACTGTGGTAGTTGGTTCCGCTGAGGCAGTATTTTGTGCTGCACTGTGGTATTTGGTTCTGCTGAGGCAGTATTTTGTGCTACATTGTGGTATTTGGTTCCGCTGAGGCAGTATTTTGTGCTACATTGTGGTATTTGGTTCTATTGAGGCAGTATTTTGTGCTGCACTGTGATATTTGTTTCTGTTGACGCAGTATTTTGTGCTGCACTGTGGTATTTGGTTCTGCTGAGGGAGTATTTTATGCTACACTGTGGTAGTTTGTTCTACACTACAGTATTACTGACGCCGCCCACTTTTGTTGTCCCTGCCTACTTGTGTTGCCCCACCTTCTGTCAGTTTGGAACAACCTACAACATGGGGCCACACAAAAGGTTTTTTTCCAGGGCCACTTTAAGTTCCCAGCCCCCCCCCCCCCCCCCCCGACTGCTAAAATGGACTTCCGCCTATAATGCTAAAATTTGATAATGCAATAAATCAGAAGATACTGCAACTTCTCAAATGTAGTGACTATGTTTCTTTTCCTCATATAGATTTTATAGTAGTGGCTGTTTGAGCAAAAATGAGAACAGGAAGTGCTGCGATATTGGTTCAGAATGAACAACCAATATGGCTGCACTGGCCAAAATGGCTGCAGCAACAATACAGTAAGATGCTTATAAACAAAACATAATTACCAAGCCATAGTTAAAAGTATACTTTATGAATGTATAAGTATTTTTAGCTTTTAGGTGAAAATCTTATTTTAAAGAACTATTTGGGGTGAGGGACTGTTAATGATCACTGTGCTACTGCTGCTGGGAAACTATTTGGATGAAAAAAGTAAAAAACAACCAGTCACCATGAAATGCAGCGTTATAAAACAGGAGGAGCTGAGCTGATTGATATATAGTTCTATAGGAAAAGATTCAGTAGAGCTTCCAATTTATTTGCTTAAACGCTTGCTCTTTCAATGCTTAGGAGTCCAGTGGGCGGTCCTATCCAGTGTTTGTTATATCTCTCTGTATGCATACTCTTACAAGGAAGGCTGTCAGTCACATAGTAAGAACGCCCACTAGACTCTCTCTAGCATACCCTTACATGGAGGGCCATTTTTTTCAAAGGCTGCCATATAATAGTACATTCTGTGCGAGGCTCAGGTTAAAATTCATTAGATTTCATGAGACTAAGAAAAAGTAGGCATGAAGGCTGAATAAATGACCCAAATAATCAACAGACTCTCATTTCGCAAACAGCCAAAGGCCCCATTTCAGATGTTTTCATGAACCCCCTCACATTTGCTGTCCACAGCCAGCATATTGCTCTACTCAGTAGAGCCACAATGCCACAATCCCAGGTCCTTGACGCTAAGTGATAAAGTCTACAAATATGTGTCACTTTCCTAAGGAAACTACAAGTCCATGTATGTCCTGACAGCTGAAGGTTGCCAAGGCATGCTAGAAAATAAAGTTTTGCTATAGCTGGAGACCCATGGCCACTGTTGTAAAGGCTGTTTTTACATCATGTTACATACACAGTCACAGATTCATCAAACGTGCATGGAAAGCTCCTCGTCTATACGCTGAACAAGGCCATAGGCCCCCATTGAACCAAGGAAGGCCACCATCCAGGTTGTTTGCGTAGGAAAGAGTGTCAGACTGCGCTTTCTGTAGGGTTGGCCTCGGCAATGTAACGATGATAACTCGGTCTTCTGTGTGTTGAATTGTCACTATGGAAATTTTATTAGGCTAAGGCTAAATGCAACTACCAGGGTATCTGACAAGCTTATGCCTCATGCAGACGTCCGTATCAGCTTTTCGGATCAGTGGTAACACGGACCGCGTTCAATCCGTGTTTTTTCCCGTGACAGATCCGTGTTGGGTCCGTGGGTTTGTTTTTTGCTGTCCGTGTTGCATCAGTATTTCACTGACACTGAACAGCTGTTTTTTTTTTTTTTCAATGAATCTCTTTTTAATGATCCGTGAAACACGGATGCAACATGGATGGCATCCATGGTTTTCATGGACCCATAGACTTTAATGGGCGTAATGGATCAGTGAACACTGACAAAATAGAGCTTGCATCCGTGCTAAAAAAAACGGACCGACGGACCGTGCTACAACACTGATGTGTGAATACACACATTAAAATGAATAGGGATGTGTGCTGTCCGTGGAGAACACGTACAGCACACGTCCGTGAAACACTGTCGTGTGAATGAGGCTTTACAGGGTCCAGCTCCCACATGGCATGGTATTTGGTTCTGCTGAGGCAATATTTTGTGCTGTATTGTGGTATTTAGTTCTGCTGAGGCAGTATTTTGTGCTGGACTGTGATGTTTGGTTCTGTTGATGCAGTATTTTGTTCTACATTGTGGTATTTGGTTCTGCTGAGGCAGTATTTTGTGCTACATTGTGGTATTTGGTTCTATTGAGGCAGTATTTTGTGCTGCACTATGATATTTGTTTCTGTTGACGCAGTATTTTGTGCTGCACTGTGATATTTGGTTCTGCTGAGGCAGTATTTTGTGCTGCACTGTGGTATTTGGATCTGTTGAGGCAGTATTTTGCTCTGCACTGTGGTATTTGGTTCTGCTGAGGCAGTATTTTGTGCGGCACTGTGGTATTTAGTTCTATTGAGGCATTATTTTGTGCTGCATTGTAGTATTTGGTTCTGCTGAGGCAGTATTTTGTGCTGCACTATGATATTTGGTTCTGTTGACGCAGTATTTTGTGCTGCACTGTGGTATTTAGTTCTGCTGAGGCAGTATTTTGTGCTGGACTGTGATGTTTGGTTCTGTTGATGCAGTATTTTGTTCTACATTGTGGTATTTGGTTCTGCTGAGGCAGTATTTTGTGCTACATTGTGGTATTTGGTTCTATTGAGGCAGTATTTTGTGCTGCACTATGATATTTGTTTCTGTTGACGCAGTATTTTGTGCTGCACTGTGATATTTGGTTCTGCTGAGGCAGTATTTTGTGCTGCACTGTGGTATTTGGATCTGTTGAGGCAGTATTTTGCTCTGCACTGTGGTATTTGGTTCTGCTGAGGCAGTATTTTGTGCGGCACTGTGGTATTTGGTTCTGCTGAGGCAGTATTTTGTGCGGCACTGTGGTATTTAGTTCTATTGAGGCATTATTTTGTGCTGCATTGTAGTATTTGGTTCTGCTGAGGCAGTATTTTGTGCTGCACTATGATATTTGGTTCTGTTGACGCAGGATTTTGTGCTGCACTGTGGTATTTAGTTCTGCTGAGGCAGTATTTTGTGCTGGAGTGTGATGTTTGGTTCTGTTGATGCAGTATTTTGTTCTACATTGTGGTATTTGGTTCTGCTGAGGCAGTATTTTGTGCTACATTGTGGTATTTAGTTCTATTGAGGCAGTATTTTGTGCTGCACTATGATATTTGTTTCTGTTGACGCAGTATTTTGTGCTGCACTGTGATATTTGGTTCTGCTGAGGCAGTATTTTGTGCTGCACTGTGGTATTTGGATCTGTTGAGGCAGTATTTTGCTCTGCACTGTGGTATTTGGTTCTGCTGAGGCAGTATTTTGTGCGGCACTGTGGTATTTGGTTCTGCTGAGGCAGTATTTTGTGCGGCACTGTGGTATTTAGTTCTACTGAGGCATTATTTTGTGCTGCATTGTAGTATTTGGTTCTGCTGAGGCAGTATTTTGTGCTGCACTATGATATTTGGTTCTGTTGACGCAGGATTTTGTGCTGCACTGTGGTATTTAGTTCTGCTGAGGCAGTATTTTGTGCTGGACTGTGATGTTTGGTTCTGTTGATGCAGTATTTTGTTCTACATTGTGGTATTTGGTTCTGCTGAGGCAGTATTTTGTGCTACATTGTGGTATTTGGTTCTATTGAGGCAGTATTTTGTGCTGCACTATGATATTTGTTTCTGTTGACGCAGTATTTTGTGCTGCACTGTGATATTTGGTTCTGCTGAGGCAGTATTTTGTGCTGCACTGTGGTATTTGGATCTGTTGAGGCAGTATTTTGCTCTGCACTGTGGTATTTGGTTCTGCTGAGGCAGTATTTTGTGCGGCACTGTGGTATTTGGTTCTGCTGAGGCAGTATTTTGTGCGGCACTGTGGTATTTAGTTCTATTGAGGCATTATTTTGTGCTGCATTGTAGTATTTGGTTCTGCTGAGGCAGTATTTTGTGCTGCACTATTATATTTGGTTCTGTTGACGCAGTATTTTGTGCACCTGCATTCACTGGATATAATGGAGGCCATTTTGGCACCAAAGATGATAAAAATTATAGCGGGCCGAGCATGCATGTGGAACCTACACTCCTTGAATTGTATGGTAGCCGTCATGGCACATAACAGGTAGAACTTAGTGTTAGGTTCCCGTCTTACAGAGATCGCCTTGACGTGTGGCAGACGGGCTCAAATAATTTTGTACAAAATGTATTTGCCAAGCATCTCTAATTTATAAGCATAGCATTAGCAATTATAATGCATTTTTGTACTTTATTTGGTTTGCAGAGAGCTGTTGCATTGTATGTTTTGTTCTACAGTTGCAAGAAAAAGTATGTGAACCCTTTGGAATAATATGGATTTCTGCACAAATTGGTCATAAAATTTGATCTAATCTTTATCTAAGTCACAACAATAGACAATCACAGTCTGCTTAAACTAATAACACACAAAGAATTAAATGTTACCATGTTGTTATTGAACACACAATGTAAACATTCACAGTGCAGGTGGAAAAAGTATGTGAACCCCTAGACTAATGACATCTCCAAGAGCTAATTCGAGTGAGGTGTCAGCCAACTGGAGTCTAATCAATGAGATGAGATTGGAGGTGTTGGTTACAGCTGCCCTGCCCTATGAAAAAAAACACACACCAGTTCTGGGTTTGCTTTTCAAAAGAAGCATTGCCTGATGTGAATCATGCCTCGCACAAAAGAGCTCTCAGAAGACCTATGATTAAGAATTGTTGACTTGTATAAAGCTGGAAAGGGTTATAAAAGTATCTCCAAAAGCCTTGCTGTTCATCAGTCCACGGTAAGACAAATTGTCTATAAATGGAGAAAGTTCAGCACTGCTGCTACTCTCCCTAGGAGTGGCCGTCCTGTAAAGATGACTGCAAGAGCACAGCGCAGACTGCTCAATGAGGTGAAGAACAATACTAGAGTGTCAGCTAAAGACTTACAAAAGTCTCTTGCTTATGCTAACATCCCTGTTAGTGAATCTACGATATGTAAAACACTGAACAAGAATGGATTTCATGGGAGGATACCACAGAGGAAGCCACTGCTGTCCAAAAAAACATTGCTGCACGTTTACAGTTTGCACAAGAGCACCTGGATGTTCCACAGCAGTACTGGCAAAATATTCTGTGGACAGATGAAACCAAAGTTGAGTTGTTTGGAAGAAACACGCAACACTATGTGTAGAGAAAAAGAGGCACAGCACACCAACATTAAAACCTCATCCCAACTGTGAAGTAGTGGTGGGGGCGTCATGGTTTTGGGCTGCTTTGCTGTGTCAGGGCCTGCACGGATTGCTATCATCGAAGGAAAAATGAATTCCCAAGTTTATCAAGACATTTTGCAGGAGAACTTAAGGCCATCTGTCCACCAGCTGAAGCTCAACAGAAGATGGATGTTGCAACAGGACAACGACCCAAAGCATAGAAGTAACTCAACAACAGAATGGCTTATACAGAAGAAAATACGCCTTCTGGAGTGGCCCAGTCAGAGTCCTGACCTCAACCCGATTGAGATGCTATGGCATGACCTCAAGAAAACGATTCACACCAGACATCCCAAGAATATTGCTGAACTGAAACAGTTCTGTAAAGAGCAATGGTCAAGAATTACCCCTGACCGTTGTGCACGTCTAATCTGCAACTACAGGAAACGTTTGGTTGAAGTTATTGCTGCCAAAGGAGGTTCAGCCAGTTATTAAATCCAAGGGTTCACATACTTTTTCCACCTGCACTGTGAATGTTTACATGGTGTGTTCAATAAAAACATAGTAACATTTAATTCTTTGTGTGTTATTACGGTAGTTTAAGCAGACTGTGATTGTCTATTGTTGTGACTTAGATTAAGATCAGATCACATTTTATGACCAATTTGTGCAGAAATCCATATCATTCCAAAGGGTTCACATACTTTTTCTTACAACTGTATGTTGTGTTTTCAGCCATAGCAACGTGCACCTGCGCATTGGGATGTGCTGACTGACCCCCTTTTTTTTCTTTGCAGTTTGTACTGGAGTTGTGGCTGACACTTCAGTTGTGCACTCCTGACCAGCCTGTCTGCCCCATAGGCTGATTTTAATTAGTATGAGTATAAAGCTTAGCCTGCTCTCCCTTACTCACTGGAAGCCATTTGGCACCAGGAGAGGTATAGGGTGGACTTTAATTGCATTCGTTGATGGCCATTTGGCACCAGTAGAGGTGTGGAGTGGGCTGACTTACCCCCTTTTTTTCTTTACAGTATTTTGTGCTGCACTGTGGTATTTGGTTCTGCTTAGGCAGTATTTTGTGCTGCACTGTGGTATTTGGTTCTGCTGATCCAGTATTTTGTGCTGCATCGTGGTATTTGGTTCTGCTGAGGCAGTATTTTATGCTGCACTGTGTCATTTGGTTCTGTTGACGCAGTATTTTGTGCTACATTGTGGTATTTGGTTCCGCTGAGGCAGTATTTTGTGCTGCACTGTGGTATTTGGTTCCGCTGAGGCAGTATTTTGTGCTGCACTGTGGTATTTGGTTCAGCTGAGGCAGTATTTTGTGCTACATTGTGGTATTTGGTTCTGTTGACGCAGTATTTTGTGCTACATTGTGGTATTTGGTTCCGCTGAGGCAGTATTTTGTGCTGCACTGTGGTAGTTGGTTCCGCTGAGGCAGTATTTTGTGCTGCACTGTGGTATTTGGTTCTGCTGAGGCAGTATTTTGTGCTACATTGTGGTATTTGGTTCCGCTGAGGCAGTATTTTGTGCTACATTGTGGTATTTGGTTCTATTGAGGCAGTATTTTGTGCTGCACTGTGATATTTGTTTCTGTTGACGCAGTATTTTGTGCTGCACTGTGGTATTTGGTTCTGCTGAGGGAGTATTTTATGCTACACTGTGGTAGTTTGTTCTACACTACAGTATTACTGACGCCGCCCACTTTTGTTGTCCCTGCCTACTTGTGTTGCCCCACCTTCTGTCAGTTTGGAACAACCTACAACATGGGGCCACACAAAAGGTTTTTTTCCAGGGCCACTTTAAGTTCCCAGCCCCCCCCCCCCCCCCCCCCGACTGCTAAAATGGACTTCCGCCTATAATGCTAAAATTTGATAATGCAATAAATCAGAAGATACTGCAACTTCTCAAATGTAGTGACTATGTTTCTTTTCCTCATATAGATTTTATAGTAGTGGCTGTTTGAGCAAAAATGAGAACAGGAAGTGCTGCGATATTGGTTCAGAATGAACAACCAATATGGCTGCACTGGCCAAAATGGCTGCAGCAACAATACAGTAAGATGCTTATAAACAAAACATAATTACCAAGCCGTAGTTAAAAGTATACTTTATGAATGTATAAGTATTTTTAGCTTTTAGGTGAAAATCTTATTTTAAAGAACTATTTGGGGTGAGGGACTGTTAATGATCACTGTGCTACTGCTGCTGGGAAACTATTTGGATGAAAAAAGTAAAAAACAACCAGTCACCATGAAATGCAGCGTTATAAAACAGGAGGAGCTGAGCTGATTGATATATAGTTCTATAGGAAAAGATTCAGTAGAGCTTCCAATTTATTTGCTTAAACGCTTGCTCTTTCAATGCTTAGGAGTCCAGTGGGCGGTCCTATCCAGTGTTTGTTATATCTCTCTGTATGCATACTCTTACAAGGAAGGCTGTCAGTCACATAGTAAGAACGCCCACTAGACTCTCTCTAGCATACCCTTACATGGAGGGCCATTTTTTTCAAAGGCTGCCATATAATAGTACATTCTGTGCGAGGCTCAGGTTAAAATTCATTAGATTTCATGAGACTAAGAAAAAGTAGGCATGAAGGCTGAATAAATGACCCAAATAATCAACAGACTCTCATTTCGCAAACAGCCAAAGGCCCCATTTCAGATGTTTTCATGAACCCCCTCACATTTGCTGTCCACAGCCAGCATATTGCTCTACTCAGTAGAGCCACAATGCCACAATCCCAGGTCCTTGACGCTAAGTGATAAAGTCTACAAATATGTGTCACTTTCCTAAGGAAACTACAAGTCCATGTATGTCCTGACAGCTGAAGGTTGCCAAGGCATGCTAGAAAATAAAGTTTTGCTATAGCTGGAGACCCATGGCCACTGTTGTAAAGGCTGTTTTTACATCATGTTACATACACAGTCACAGATTCATCAAACGTGCATGGAAAGCTCCTCGTCTATACGCTGAACAAGGCCATAGGCCCCCATTGAACCAAGGAAGGCCACCATCCAGGTTGTTTGCGTAGGAAAGAGTGTCAGACTGCGCTTTCTGTAGGGTTGGCCTCGGCAAAAACAAGCATGCGGTTGACATATGCAATTGTATAGCTATTTATGTCCAAGCTCAGACATGGTGTGAACAACGTAGAAGCTGGAGCTTCACTTCAGGAATGTCTTGGTTCCCTTTCTTAGTGGACAATCCAAAAAGGCTATATGAAAGCAATTAAAACAAAATAGTGGGGATATTTTCTGTATTAATACCCATTTTTTTACTTTTTAGTAATTCTCAGGGCCCCTGAACTCATTTTGATGCATTTAGGCTACATTCACACAACCGTATGTGTTTTGCGGTCTGCAAATTTCAGATCCGCAAAAAAAAAGGATGATGTTCCGTATGGCATCCGTTTTCTTTGCGGATCCATTGTAGAAATGCCCATTCTTGTCCGCAAAACGGACAAGAATAGGACATGTTCTATTTTTTTTGCGGGGCTATGGAACGGACATACAGATGCAGATAGCACACAGTGTGCTGTCCGCATATTTTACGGACCCATTGAAATGAATTGGTCTGCATCCTATCCGCAAAAAAACCCTGAATGGACACGGAAAGAAAATACGTTTGTGTGCATGAGCCCTTAGACTTATGAAAATGAAGGACATTTAGGGAACCAGATTTGCCATCATTTTCTATATGTTCTACATTTTCTTTCATTTTATAAGTGAAACTTTGTAGCTCCCACGTAGTGACTGGGGGTTAATGAGTGGAGGCAAGCCGCATGTGAATTATGCAATATGTACAGTACATGCAGCGATTGGGCACACAATTGTTGGTAAGAAAGCGTTCCTTCCCGTCAATTGCCTGCTCATAGTGGAGGTGAGAGTTGTATTTACATGAAGCTCTCACTTCCACAGCATGAGGATCAGTGATGGTTATTCCTATCGCTCGTTCTCATACAGCTTCAATGTTTCAATATTTAGGTGTAATTTAGGTGTCCACATGAACGATTGTTCCACCAGAAACGTCTGAAGGACTCATTCATCAGGTGATCTGAGGCACCTTTAGACGGACAGATTATTGGGAATGAGTGTTCATAATAATGTTCGTCCCCGATAATCTGCTTGACAATTGGACATTGTAAACCCAACGTTAGGGATCCCTTTGCAAGGGCATCTGACTGTAGTACTGCCCTGATGGCTGCCCTGGTAGTTCTACTCCCTTCCTTATCAGTAGGTGATATTTGAATCCAGTCCAATGCTGGTTTACACGCCCCAATTGTCGGGCAGATTATCGGGGAAGAATGTTTCTACGAACGATTGTTCCCGATAATCTGCCCATGTAAAGGTGCTGCAGATCACCCAATGAACAAGCAAAATGCCCATTCATTGAGTAAAACAATAGTTTATGTGGACACCGAAATTACAGTTTCCGGGCAGCAGATCGTGCGGTGTAAACCTACAAATAATGCAGCTGTATGAGGACGAGCAATGGCAGTACCCGTCACTTGTCCTCGCACAGTAGAAGTGATATGCATCGCTTCACCTCCAATACGCATATGCAATTTTTAGGAAGGAACGCCTCCTTCCCGACAATTGTGTGATTGATCACTGCATGTAAATGCAGCATTAGGCTCTGTTCCATTCATTATGGAAGCCATGGTGCGGTGCCAGATCTGCTGTACAAAGGTTCTAAGCTGGCCAGCAGACCCCATTGATTTATTATGTGGTTAGTCAGGAATTCATCATTTGACGGCAAGAATTCTTGCTGTAAAAATTAAAGAAAACCAGAGAGAACAACCAGAGAAAAGCCTTAACATGAATGTGAACACAGTCTTAGGCCTCATGCACACGACTGTTCCGTTTTTTTGCGGTCCGCAATCAGCGGATCCGCCAAAAACGAAAGCCTCCCGTGTGCCTTCCGCAATTTGCAGAACGGAACGGGCCGTCAATATTAATGACTATTCTTGTCCGCAAAGCGCGGACAAGAAAAGGACATGTTATATTTTTTTAGCGGGGCCGCGGAACGGAGCAACGGATGCGGACAGCACACGGAGTGCATGAGGCCTTAAACTGGAGAAATATTTTACCAATAAAACTACAGCTCTGCTAAACTTAAGTGCGCAGACAGGTTTCCCCGGCCGGGCTACTGACTCATGAAGGTCTAAATTAAACTGGCACAACAAAAGGCTTGGATTTTATATTACAGAGGAGGTAAAGGCAAATTTCAAAATTTGGCTGTAGATCAGCAATTCCTAGGAAGCAGGACAAGCTACTATTAAATATATATTGTATGTGAATTACAATTGCAATAGTATTTTATGAAGCTCTGTACAGGGAATGCCCTTACATTGGTCACTGGGTCTCGCAGTCCTGAGCTTTCATGCTCACTTTCTATGACCAATTTCATAGGAAGCTAAGCATATTTTTGAACTGTGGGACGAAGTTAGAGGATCTCGATGACACCTACATAAACAGAGGAAAAACATACAGCGTCCATGCAGATGTTGGCCCCAGTCTGATTCGGACCCATGACTCCAGTACTCATTACCCTGCTCTCTACCCAGATACCATAAACAGCGAAAAATGTGTCTGGATAGACTAACACAGTACCCAGATAAATAGTGCTTAATGTATCTGGATAGAGTGACACAGTACCCGGATAAATAGTACCTACTGTGTCTGGATAGAGTGACACAGTACCCAGATAAACAGTGCCTATTATATCTGGATAGCGTGACACAGTACCCAGATAAACAATGCCTACTGTGTCTAGATAGTGACACAGTACCCAGATAAACAATGCCTACTGTGTCTAGATAGTGACACAGTACCCAGATAAACAGTGCCTACTGTGTCTTGATAGAGTGACACAGTACCCGGATAAACAGTGCCTACGGTGTCTGGATAGAGTGACAAAGTGCCCAGATAAATAGTGCCTACTGTGTCTTAATAGAGTGACACAGTGCCCAGATAAAAAGTGCCTACGGTGTCTGGGTAGAGTGACACAGTACCCGGAAAAACAGTGCCTACGGTGTCTGGATAGAGTGACACAGTACCCAGATAAATAGTGCATACTGTGTCTGGGTAGAGTGACACAGTACCCAGATACCATAAATACTGCATAATGTATCTGGATAGAATGACACCATACCTAGACAATTTGTGCCTACTGTGTCTGGCTAGAGTGACACAGTACCCAGATAAATAATGCCTACTGTGTCTGGGTATAGTGACACAGTTCCCAGATATTTAGTGCATACTGTGTCTGGGTATAGTGACACAGTTCCCAGATAAATAGTGCCTACGGTGTCTGGGTATAGTGACACAGTTCCCAGATAAATAGTGCCTACGGTGTCTGGGTATAGTGACACAGTTCCCAGATAAATAGTGCCTACATTGTCTGGGTATAGTGACACAGTTCCAAGATAAATAGTGCATACTGTGTCTGGGTATAGTGACACAGTTCCCAGATAAATAGTGCCTACGGTGTCTGGGTATAGTGACACAGTTCCCAGATAAATAGTGCCTACGGTGTCTGGGTATAGTGACACAGTTCCCAGATAAATAGTGCCTACGGTGTCTGGGTATAGTGACACAGTTCCCAGATAAATAGTGCCTACGGTGTCTGGGTATAGTGACACAGTTCCCAGATAAATAGTGCCTACGGTGTCTGGGTATAGTGACACAGTTCCCAGATAAATAGTGCATACTGTGTCTGGGTATAGTGACACAGTTCCCAGATAAATAGTGCCTACGGTGTCTGGGTATAGTGACACAGTTCCCAGATAAATAGTGCATACTGTGTCTGGGTATAGTGACATAGTGCCTACTGTGTCTGCATAGATTGACACAGTATCCAGATAAACAGTGCCTATTATATCTGGATAGACTGACATAGTATCCAGATAAATAGTGCCTACTGTGCCTGGGGACAGTGACAGAGTATCCAGATAGTACGAGAGTGCTTAGACAGTGCCACGCAGTGCCAAAGAGTGCCCAGAAAATAATGGATATATGCCCAGAAAAAGTAGTGTCATACAGAGTCCCATACAGTTCACTCAGTTCCCCAATAATGCCTACCATTCCTCACTAGAGATGAGCAAACTGATTCATTCATCAGAGTTCTTGAGCAGTGAGGGACTTACCTGCCGCTTGATTGGCAGGGCTGGACATCACTCCAGTGTCTGACCAGCCTGGTATCTAATGCAGGAAATGTATTGTAATGTATGTATTTATGACTGCATAAACAGGTTATGAGAGAACTTTGACCTGCATGGTACATAATAGGGATTCATTGTACCCACCAACAGTCAGTTCATAATGAAGCCCCTTCCATTATGAGTGTCTGTAGACACCCAAGTGCACTTCTGGACATTACATAAAGCTGCTAGATCTCATTGCAGATGCTGAGCTTGTGTCCCCACCTGTCACATGTTGTTTATTCTTGTGAAGTCCTCTTAAGTAACAGAGAGACTTTTGATGTCCATTAGAGAGCAATGTCTGGTACAGATGAGGTCAATGTTTGGGCAGATACTCTATATATACAGTATGTGCACTGTTTACAGTTTCAAAAAAGGCCCAGTAGGTAAGGGGGTCCATTGTCTCTTTAACCACTCCACATCCTGGGCATTTTTCCCTTCCTGACAGAGCCATTTTTTGCAAATCTGACATGTGACACTATATGTGGTAATAACTTTAAAACGCTTTTACTTATCCAGGCCATTCTGAGATTGTTTTCTCGTGACATATTGTACTTCATGACAGTGGTAAAATTGAGTAAAAAAAAAAACATTTTTAATTATAAAAAACACCAAATTTACAAAATTTTTTTTAAAATTAGCACATTTCCAAATTTCTATTTCTCTACTTTTATAATAGATAGTAATACCTCCAAAAATAGTTATTACTTTACATTCCCCATATGTCTACTTCATGTTTGGATCATTTTGTGAATGTACCGTAATTAAATTTTTTGGGGACGTTAGGAGGCTTAGAAGTTTAGAAGCAAACCCACTTTTTAAGGACCAGTTCAGGTCAGAAGTAACTTTGTAAGGCTTAAACCACCCAAAAAACACCACATTTTAGAAACTACACCCCTCAAGGTATTCAAAACTGATTTTACAATCTTTGTTAACCCTTTAGGTGTTCCACAAGAATTAATGGAAAATGGAGATGAAATTTCAGAATTTCACTTTTTTGGCAGATTTTCAATTTTAATAATTTTTTTCCGCTAACAAAGCAAGGGTTAACAGCCAAACAAAACTCAATATTTATTGCCCTGATTCTGTAGTTTACAAAAACACCCCATATGTGGTCGTAAACTGCTGTATGGCCACACGACAGGGCGCAGAAGGAAAGGAACGCCATATCGTTTTTGGAAGGCAGATTTTGCTGGACTGGTTTTTTTACATGTCCAAATTGAAGTCCCCCTGATGCACCCCTAGAGTAGAAACTCAAAAAAGTGACGCATTTTGGAAAATACACCCCTCAAGGTATTCAAAACTGATAGGAACGCCATATGGTTTTTGGAAGGAGTTGTAGTTTTGCAACAGCTGGAGAGCCGCAGGTTGGCCAGCCCTGCTCTAGGTGCTAGTGGGGCGTTGCTGCAGCACCTAGAGGCTCCGTCTTCTCACCCTTTGGCACTCCCATGTCCAGTTGATTGACGTCCTAGTTCTCCTCTGTGCCCGTAAAATCCCGTGCCTGCGCCGCCCCGTTTAGTATTCAGCGCAGGCGCAGTGAGTGAAGCCGGCAGCAGGAGAGCGTCCTTCACTCACTGCGCCTGCGCCGAATACTAAATGGAATGGCGCAGGCGCAGGATTTACGGGGCACTGAGGAGAACTAGGACGTCAATCAACTGGACATGGGAGTGCCAAACGGTGAGAGCCTCTAGATGCTGCAGCAACGCCGCACTAGCACCTAGAAACTCATTAGCATATTATAAAAGTCTTTATTTTGAGGGAACGGCGGCAGGCAGGGAGTTAAAAATCATACAGTTATGTTCTGCTAATATCAGCCAGATACATAACGATTTTTCTGATGACAGAAACCTTTTAAATGGAAGAAATAAATGCTGGAACAGCACACTAGCATTCTATGTGTAAGTGTGTATACAGAGATAGCTGTCACTCACTGATAGTTGTACACAGGAGGAGGTGTCATTAGTGATTGATAGCATACTTTGTGTAAGTGTGTATACATAGATAGCGTGTACACAGGGGGAGGTGTCATTAGTGATTGATAGCATTCTATGTGTAAGTGTGTATACAGAGATAGCGCTCATTGCATACCTCCCAACTTTGTAAACGAACAAAGAGGCACACATTGTGCGGCAAATTTTTCCTGCACTAGGCCACGCCTCTAACTCCGCCCAAAACATAACTATACACCTAATCCCACCCAGTCCCCTTAATGTTCCACATAGTAATTATTCCCCCTTCATGCCAGCGCACGGCATTTATGCCCACATTGCACCCCCTTTACAGAATTATTCCCAGCTGTGCCCCCAGTAATATGCCCAGTTATGTGGGCTGTCAGACTGGGAATCTGTTTTGTGGATCCTCAACAGCCGGTGCGTGCAGTGAATAAATTAAATGACGTAGTGGGGAGGGGGCAGCGCTGTAGGCAAAGAGAGGAGGGAGCACAGACGAATCAGTGAATAAATTAAATGACGTAGTGGGGAGGGGGCAGCGCAGTTCGGCAAGTATGTGGGAGGACATTTATTTATGAGGAGGCGTGCTGGGCTTAGAAGAAAGGCGGGCTGGGCACTGCAAGGGGGCGTTACTGGGCACTAGAGCAGAGTAATAACGCCCATCTGGGCACCTTGAGACCTCATTTGCATATCAAAAAAATCGCTTTTTAATAAGAATGAAAAGTTTAATGAAAGAAAGAAGACACATGTAGATAAGAAGGTACTTTATTGCACATTGCTATGTTAACGGTTTTATATGGTCAAGATAGGTGACAGATTCCCTTTAACCACCTCCGGACCGCCTAACGCAGATTCGCGTTCCGGAGGTGGCAGCCCTGCGCAGAGTCACGCATATACGCGTCATCTCGCGCGAGCCGAGACTTCCTGTGAACGCGCGCACACAGGCGCGCGCGCTCACAGGAACGGAAGGTAAGAGAGTGGATCTCCAGCCTGCCAGCGGCGATCGTTCGCTGGCAGGCTGGAGATGTGTTTTTTTTAACCCCTAACAGGTATATTAGACGCTGTTTTGATAACAGCGTCTAATATACCTGCTACCTGGTCCTCTGGTGGTCCCCTTTGTTAGGATCGACCACCAGAGGACACAGGTAGCTCAGTAAAGTAGCACCAAGCACCACTACACTACACTACACCCCCCCGTCACTTATTAACCCCTTATTAGCCCCTGATCACCCCTGATCACCCCATATAGACTTCCTGATCACCCCCCTGTCATTGATTACACCCCTGTCATTGATCAACCCCCTGTAAAGCTCCATTCAGATGTCCGCATGATTTTTACGGATCCACTGATAGATGGATCGGATCCGCAAAACGCATACGGACGTCTGAATGAAGCCTTACAGGGGCGTGATCAATGACTGTGGTTATCACCCCATATAGACTCCCTGATTACCCCCCTGTCATTGATTACACCCCTGTCATTGATCAACCCCCTGTAAAGCTCCATTCAGATGTCCGCATGATTTTTACGGATCCACTGATAGATGGATCGGATCCGCAAAACGCATACGGACGTCTGAATGAAGCCTTACAGGGGCGTGATCAATGACTGTGGTTATCACCCCATATAGACTCCCTGATCACCCCCCTGTCATTGATTACACCCCTGTCATTGATCAACCCCCTGTAAACCTCCATTCAGATGTCCGCATGATTTTTACGGATCCACTGATAGATGGATCGGATCCGCAAAAACGTATACGGACGTCTGAATGAAGCTTTACAGGGGCGTGATCAATGACTGTGGTGATCACCCCATATAGACTCCCTGATCACCCCCCTGTCATTGATTACACCCCTGTCATTGATCAACCCCCTGTAAAGCTCCATTCAAATGTCCGCATGATTTTTACGGATCCACTGATAGATGGATCGGATCCGCAAAACGCATACGGACGTCTGAATGAAGCCTTACAGGGGCGTGATCAATGACTGTGGTTATCACCCCATATAGACTCCCTGATCACCCCCCTGTCATTGATTACACCCCTGTCATTGATCAACCCCCTGTAAAGCTCCATTCAGATGTCCGCATGATTTTTACGGATCCACTGATAGATGGATCGGATCCGCAAAAACGTATACGGACGTCTGAATGAAGCCTTACAGGGGCGTGATCAATGACTGTGGTGATCACCCCATATAGACTCCCTGATCACCCCCCTGTCATTGATTACACCCCTGTCATTGATCAACCCCCTGTAAAGCTCCATTCAGATGTCCGCATGATTTTTACGGATCCACTGATAGATGGATCGGATCCGCAAAACGCATACGGACGTCTGAATGAAGCCTTACAGGGGCGTGATCAATGACTGTGGTTATCACCCCATATAGACTCCCTGATCACCCCCCTGTCATTGATCACCACCCCTGTCATTGATCACCCCCCTGTCATTGATCACCCTCTGTAAGGCTCCATTCAGACATTTTTTTGGCCCAAGTTAGCGGAATTATTCTTTTTTCTCTTACAAAGTCTCATATTCCACTAACTTGTGTCAAAAAATAAAATCTCACATGAACTCACCATACCCCTCACGGAATCCAAATGCGTAAAATTTTTTAGACATTTATATTCCAGACTTCTTCTCACGCTTTAGGGCCCCTAGAATGCCAGGGCAGTATAAATACCCCACATGTGACCCCATTTCGGAAAGAAGACACCCCCAGGTATTCCGTGAGGGGCATATTGAGTCCATGAAAGATTGAAATTTTTGTCCCAAGTTAGCGGAACGGGAGACTTTGTGAGAAAAAAATAAAAAATATCAATTTCCGCTAACTTGTGCCAAAAAAAAAAAATTTCTATGAACTCGCCATGCCCCTCATTGAATACCTTGGGGTGTCTTATTTCCAAAATGGGGTCACATGTGGGGTATTTATACTGCCCTGGCATTCTAGGGGCCCCAAAGCATGAGAAGAAGTCTGGTATCCAAATGTCTAAAAATGCCCTCCTAAAAGGAATTTGGGCACCTTTGCGCATCTAGGCTGCAAAAAAGTGTCACACATCTGGTATCGCCGTACTCAGGAGAAGTTGGGGAATGTGTTTTGGGGTGTCATTTTACATATACCCATGCTGGGTGAGAGAAATATCTTGGTCAAATGCCAACTTTGTATAAAAAAATGGGAAAAGTTGTCTTTTGCCAAGATATTTCTCTCACCCAGCATGGGTATATGTAAAATGACACCCCAAAACACATTCCATAACTTCTCCGGAATACGGGGATACCACATGTGTGACACTTTTTTGCAGCCTAGGTGGGCAAAGGGGCCCATATTCCAAAGAGCACCTTATTTCCAAAATGGGGTCACTTGTGGGGTAGTTATACTGCCCTGGCATTCTAGGGGCCCAAATGTGTGGTAAGGAGTTTGAAATCAAATTCTGTAAAAAATGACCAGTGAAATCCGAAAGGTGCTCTTTGGAATATGGGCCCCTTTGCCCACCTAGGCTGCAAAAAAGTGTCACACATCTGGTATCTCCGTAATCAGGAGAAGTTGGGGAATGTGTTTTGGGGTGTCATTTTACATATACCCATGCTGGGTGAGAGAAATATCTTGGCAAAAGACAACTTTTCCCATTTTTTTATACAAAGTTGGCATTTGACCAAGATATTTATCTCACCCAGCATGGGTATATGTAAAAAGACACCCCAAAACACATTCCTCAACTTCTCCTGAATACGGAGATACCAGATGTGTGACACTTTTTTGCAGCCTAGGTGGGCAAAGGGGCCCATATTCCAAAGAGCACCTTTCGGATTTCACTGGTCAGTTTTTACAGAATTTGATTTCAAACTCCTTACCACACATTTGGGCCCCTAGAATGCCAGGGCAGTATAACTACCCCACAAGTGACCCCATTTTGGAAAGAAGAGACCCCAAGGTATTTGCTGATGGGCATAGTGAGTTCATAGAACTTTTTATTTTTTGTCACAAGTTAGTGGAATATGAGACTTTGTATGAAAAAAATAAAATAAAAATAAATCATCATTTTCCACTAACTTGTGACAAAAAATAAAAAATTCTAGGAACTCGCCATGCCCCTCACGGAATACCTTGGGGTGTCTTCTTTCCAAAATGGGGTCACTTGTGGGGTAGTTATACTGCCCTGGCATTCTAGGGGCCCAAATGTGTGGTAAGGAGTTTGAAATCAAATTCTTTAAAAAATGACCAGTGAAATCCGAAAGGTGCTCTTTGGAATGTGGGCCCCTTTGCCCACCTAGGCTGCAAAAAAGTGTCACACATCTGGTATCTCTGTATTCAGGAGAAGTTGAGGAATGTGTTTTGGGGTGTCTTTTTACATATACCCATGCTGGGTGAGATAAATATCTTGGTCAAATGCCAACTTTGTATAAAAAAATGGGAAAAGTTGTCTTTTGCCAAGATATTTCTCTCACCCAGCATGGGAATATGTAAAATGACACCCCAAAACACATTCCCCAACTTCTCCTGAGTACGGAGATACCAGATGTGTGACACTTTTTTGCAGCCTAGGTGGGCAAAGGGGCCCATATTCCAAAGAGCACCTTTCGGATTTCACAGGTCATTTTTTACAGAATTTGATTTCAAACTCCTTACCACACATTTGGGCCCCTAGAATGCCAGGGCAGTATAACTACCCCACAAGTGACCCCATTTTGGAAAGAAGACACCCCAAGGTATTTCGTGATGGGCATAGTGAGTTCATAGAACTTTTTATTTTTTGTCACAAGTTAGTGGAATATGAGACTTTGCAAGAAAAATAAAATAAAAATAAAAATCATCATTTTCCGCTAACTTGTGACAAAAAATAAAAAGTTCTATGAACTCACTATGCCCATCAGCGAATACCTTAGGGTGTGTACTTTCCGAAATGGGGTCATTTGTGGGGTGTTTGTACTGTCTGGGCATTGTAGAACCTCAGGAAACATGACAGGTGCTCAGAAAGTCAGAGCTGCTTCAAAAAGCGGAAATTCATATTTTTGTACCATAGTTTGTAAACGCTATAACTTTTACCCAAACCATTTTTTTTTTTACCCAAACATTTTTTTTTTATCAAAGACATGTAGAACAATAAATTTAGAGCAAAATTTATATATGGATCTCGTTTTTTTTTGCAAAATTTTACAACTGAAAGTGAAAAATGTCATTTTTTTGCAAAAAAATCGTTAAATTTCGATTAATAACAAAAAAAGTAAAAATGTCAGCAGCAATGAAATACCACCAAATGAAAGCTCTATTAGTGAGAAGAAAAGGAGGTAAAATTCATTTGGGTGGTAAGTTGCATGACCGAGCAATAAACGGTGAAAGTAGTGTAGGTCAGAAGTGTAAAAAGTGGCCTGGTCTTTCAGGGTGTTTAAGCACTGGGGGCTGAGGTGGTTAAAGGGGCGCAATTATTATTATTATTATTATTATTAAAGCGCCATTCATTCCATAGCGCTGTACATATGAAAAGGGTTATACATACATAATACAGACAATTGCACTAATCATAAACAAGACGAGTTGCAAACTAGTACAGAAGGAGAGAGGGCCCTGCCCGTGAGGGCTTACAATCTACATGGCAATGAGAGCATTACTACTGCGAGGGCACACAGTGTGGGCTTATTTACTGTGAGGGGGCACAATGTGGGCATAAGTACTGTGAGGGGGCACAATGTGTGCATAACTACTGTGAGGGAGCACAATTTGGGCATTACTTTGAGGGGGTGCATTAAGGGCATAACTACGGTGAAGGGGCACAATGAGGGCATAACTACTGTGAGGGAGCACAGTGGGACATAACTACTGTGTGGTGGCACAATGGGAGCATAACTACTGTGATGGGGCACAATGTCGGCATTACTATTGTGAGGGGCACAATGTAGGCATAAGGCCTCATGCACACGACCGTTGTTGTGTTCCGTTCCGCAAAATGGGGTTCCGTTGTTCCGTGATCCGTTTCCGTTTTTGTTTCCGTGTGTCTTCCTTTATTTTTGGAGGATCACCAGACATGAAGGAAAGTAAAAAAAAATCGAAGTCAAGTTTGCCATGCAAATGATAGGAAAAAAACAGACACGGATGACAATCTTGTGTGCCTCCGCGTTTTTTCACGGTCCCATTGACTTGAATGAGTCCGTGAACCGTTTTCCGTGAAAAAAAATAGGACAGGTTATATTTTTTGGACGGACTGGAACCACGGATCACGGACGCGGATGACAAACGGTGCATTAGCCAAGTTTTCAACGGACCCATTGAAAATCAATGGGTCCGCAGAAAATCACGAAAAACGGAACAATGGACACGGAATAAAACAACGGTCGTGTGCATGAGGCCTAAATACTGTGCAGGGGGAAAATGAAGACATAATAACTATGAGTGGGCACAATGTTTTAAAGTATTGGGGTTGTGGAGGATGCCAGAAAAAGGACTTGCCCCGGGTGCCAAACACCGTAGGCACGCCACTAACTGGGTGAATGTAATTTTATAAAAAAGCAGGGATGTAAATTATAAGTTACAAGTTTTGCTAATTCTTTTCCCACAAAATGATATATCTCTCTGCTCAGCTTCTCCTGCTCTGTAACATCCTGACTGAAGATTGCACTGCATTTTGCGATGACAGGTCCCTTTTAAAAGCAGCTTACTGCTGTCTAATAAATTGCATGTGCTAATGAATTTCTTAGGTCAGAATATCTGTTGTTAAAAAGACTTAAAGGGGTATTCCCACCTTAGTCATTACTTGCTGATATCAGAATACCCTTTCATTGCAGTGGCCAGTGGTGGAACAGTGAATAGGAGCTACTAAAATAGCTTAGCCCGCTTGGCTTTTTCCATAACCCCAACCAACTGTGGCTGCAACATACAGTGAGTATTCCCCTTTAAAGGCAACCTGTCACTTTGAACATGTTATATGAGCTGCAGGCAGCATGTTATAGAGCAGGAGGAGCTGAGCAGATTGATATATACATGGTGAGTAACCCTTTTATTTCAGAAATGAAAGGGAAAATGAAATATCTGAATACCCCAGCAAGTAATGGGTGAGGGAGCCTATCTTTTAAGCTATGTCCAGAACATGGCTGCCATCTTGAAAGCCGCCATATTGGATCAAGGGCAATATTTTCCAATAGAAAGGGGGCGCTTGTAGAATATATATTTTCTTAGAAATCAATTGCCGCAATCAGATTTGCAATACCTCTTGTGGTTTAAAAGTTATCAACACAGAAATTTGCAACAACCGGGAATTGTCTCTGTGATGCACAGCTATTTGACATGTTCAATGTATTGTCCCTGGTGCTGAACACAGAACTTAAACGTTTTGAACTTTCTGTGTTGATAACTTTTGAACTACAAGAGATATTGCATATCTGATTGCGGCAAACGATTTCTGAGAAAATTCTTGTCTTCTTTTATATTCTACAAGCGCCCCCTTCCTATTGGAAAATATTGCCCTTGATACAATATGGCGGCATTCAAGATGGCAGCCATGTTCTGGACATAGCCTAAAAGATAGGCTCCCTCACTCATTACTTGCTGGGTTATTCAGATATTTCATTTTCCCTTTCGTTTCTGAAATAAAAGCGTTACTCACCATGTATATATCAATCTGCTCCGCTCCTCCTGCTCTATAACATGCTTCCTGCAGCTCCTGGTTATTCTACATGACCCTCTTCCCATTGGAAAAATTTTCTCTTGACCCGTTATGTTCTGGACATAGCCTAAATGATGGCTCACCCATTACTTGCTAGGATATTAAGATGTTTCATTTTCCATGTTGTTTCTAAAATAAAAAGGTGTACTGCAACTTTTGATTCACCCTGTACTTTTGTGCGATATTCAGTATAAATTATATTTAATTTATTAAAATTCCTGCTCATTCTGGGCTTTGAAGTCAAGAAAGTGGTCCTATCAGTGAAGCCTTTACTCTGTGACTGTACGTACAGAAAGAGCGGTCAGTCATTGGTAGGACCATCTCCTTTACTTCAAAGCAGGAATTTAAATGAGTAATCCCATAAAGCTCTATAAAATGAGGCTGGCAGATTACACTTTATCTTCATGGGGACAAGTTTCCTTTAAGGGAGGTTTATGCTGAGCTATTAGAGAGTAAAAGGTCTATGGACTGTTCTTCCCCTCTGCCTTTCTGCGTCCACTGGTAGTAAGTAAGCCATAAGTTAAAAATATTTTTCCAAGAAAACAATTATGTATCATGATCGTAAGAAGTGAAATGTTCTGCAGCATTATTCTGAAGAACAATGTAACTTTTATTTGGTGATAATGGTCTTTTGTAAGCGCTTATGTATTTCTTGCCAGGATCAAGCTGTTATGGTCTATTCTTTTAAAGTACCTACTGATAATCTTGCATTTATTTTGTACAGGAGACAAAATAATAAATGCATGGTATATATGCATGTAGTAACACATCTCTGATGGTATATTTGTAGCCCTATCACTAATGAGAGTTTTACATCCCATATAGTGTAAGCTTTCAAGGAACAGAAATGATTGTGCATTGTATAATTTGGCTTTGAGTGGGATGTCACATAGAATGTAGGTGTTAGGCTGTAGAAGAAGATATAAATGCTGAGTGGTAAGACGAACTGTTTTTGCCTTGTAATTGTTAGAAAAATTAGGGTTGAACCAGTGAAATGACGGTTGATCCTTATCTATCAGTGTTTTGTGTTACAATATATTTGGTTTATATAATCTGCAGAAGACCTGGACTGGTTATCTGACAATGTTGGCATGTGGTGGAAGAGATTATCTATCTATCTATCTATCTGAGTGCATTGGTCTGCAATTCTTGTCTGGGCTCCCTGAATATTTGTTACAAATCGCCTTAAAGGGGTATTTCCATCTTAGACATTTTTTGGCATATCCACTGGATAGATGCAGATTCCACCTTTAACACCCACACCTATCTCTAGAAACTGGGTCCACCAACCTTAATCCCATTGTCAATGGATAGGTGGCTACTAGAGTTGAGTGGACACCTAGATGTTCGAGTTCGGGACCCGAACTTGACCCCGAACCTGAACCCTATTGAAGTCAATGGGGACCCGAACTTTTGAGCACTAAAATGGCTGTAAAAATGTCATGGAAAGGGCTAGAGGGCTGCAAATGGCATCACAATGTGGTTAAGAGCATGGCAAGTGCTCTGCAAACAAATGTGGATAGGGAAATTACTATAAAATACGTAAAAATAAAAAATAATAATCTTGATCTAGGAGGACAAGGTCCATATGGAGTAGGAGGTTGAGGAGGCGGTGGATGTGGCGGTGTAGGTGGAAGCAGCGGTGGAGGAGGAAGAGGTAGCCTACACTGCTTTTTGGTTTTAATTTTTTTTTTAAAATTTTTTAATTAGGGTACACCCCAAAACATTGGGAAATATAACCTGTGATAACACCCTCCAGTCGTGCTAAACACACGTTCAGACAATACACCGGCTGCAGGGCAGGCCAGCACCTTCAAGGCCTAAAGGGCAAGCTCAGGCCATGTGCCCAATTTGGAGACCCAGAAGTTGCAGGGGCTGACCCCTGTCAGTCAGTTCGTGTAGGCGTCTGCACACTTACTGCCCCACCATGTCGCACGTCCCCGTGATGTTCACGATCCAATTTGATATCTACTCTATCAACTTTCAATGTTCTTTTATGCGCCTACCATGGTGATCACGGGTGGCGGGGAATCAGGGTTCCACACCGGAGAGGGAGCGTGAGAAAGAGAGACCACATACAAGGGAGGATTAATTTTTTCAAATTTAAAATTATAGAGTGGAATTATTGGACAAATTATTAAAGTGTAAAAGTGGGACAACTTTTTAAAGTTTAAGCATTGAATGAAAGGATGTGGTGCGCATTAACTACTGAAGAATTTATAAAATGTTATTCCCTGTCAACTATGCAGAGCAGGGGTTTCTATCCGGAAAAATGTGAAAAATGTCACCTGACAATGTAATTGACGATTTTTTAAAAATTATGTTCCTGTCACCTATGTAGAGGTGCCCCAGTGACATCCACCATACATTTGGATATCTTCTCTATCAACTTTCGATGTTCTTTTCTGAGCGCACCATGTTGATCACGGTTATCGGCGAATCAGGGTTCCACGCCGGAGAGGGAGCGTGAGAAAAAGAGACCAAATTTAAGGGAGATAAATTTATTACATTTTTTTGGGATCGAGCGGAAATGTGGGAAAAGCTGTTAAAGCGCAAATGTGGGACAAATTACAGAAGCCCAAATGTGGGCCAAAAGAGTAAAGTGGAAATATGGGAAAAGTTATTGAGGCGCAAATGTGGGACAAATCACAGAAACCCAAATGTGGGCCAAAAGAGTAAAGCGGAAATGTGTGACAAAGTATTGAAGCACAAATGTTGGCCAAAAGAGTAAAGCGGAAATGTGGGACAAATTATTGAAGCGCAAATGTGGTACAACTTGTTAAAGGTTTAAGCATTGAATCAAAGGAGGTGGTGCTCATCAATTAAAGAAGAATTTCTGAAATTTTATTCCCTGTCACCTATGCAGAGCAGGGGTTTATTCACGTCTAAAGTTGTATAATGTCAACCCAAGAATGTAACAGAAAAATTACAGAAATGTATTAATCTGTCTACCTGGTAGAGCAGGGGTCTATGACAGAAAAAAATTGTTTATTGTCACCCGAAAATGTAAAAAAAATTATTGAAATTTATTAAGCTGTCAACTAGGTAGAGGGAGGGGTATATACCTAAAAATTTGTGAATGTCACCCAAAAATGTAACAAATTTTTGTTTTTTTTACCTGTCTACTCGGCATAGCAGTGGTACATCACACCCAAAAATTGCTGAATTTCACCAGAAAATGTAAATTACATTATTTTTTTTTTTACCTGTCTACTAGGTATAGCAGTGGTACTTCACACCCAAAAATTGGTGAATTTCACCCGAAAATGTAACTGACAATTTATTTTTATTTTTTTACCGGTCTAATAGGTATAGCAGTGGTACATCACACCCAAAAATTGGTGAATTTTACCAGAAAATGTAAATTACAATTTTTTTTATTTTTTACCTGTCTACTAGGTATAGCAGTGGTACTTCACAACCAATAATTGTTGAATTTCAACTGAAAATGTAACTGACAATTATTTTTATTTTTTTTAACGGTCTACTAGGTATAGCAGTGGTACATCACACCCAAAAATTGGTGAAAAGAGTGTCAAATATCCAAAATACAAGAATGAGCAATTGCGCTGCAGTATAACAATGGCTGGTTAGTGCCGGTATACAGTACATGTCTATTCTGCACAAGGTATGGACAAGTCCTGTGGGATCCATGCCTGGTTCATTTTAATGAACGTGAGCTTCTCCACATTGACTGTGGACAGGCGGCTGCGCTTGTCTGTAATGACGCCCCCTGCTGTGCTAAACACACGTTCAGATAATACACTGGCTGCAGGGCAGGCCAGCACCTCCAAGGCGTAAAGGACAAGCTCAGGCCATGTGCCCAATTTGGAGACCCAGAAGTTGAAGGGGGCAGACCCGTCATTCAGTATGTGTAGGCGTGTGCACACATACTGCTCCACCATGTTGGTGAAATGCTGCCTCCTGCTAAGACGTTCCATATCAGCTGGTGGTGCTGGTTGTTGTGGCGTGCTGACAAAGCTTTTCCACATTTCGGCCATGCTAACCCTGCCTTATGAGGTGCTGGCGGTGCCCCAGCTGCTTTGGCGACCTCTTCCTTGTCCTATGCCTTCGCCTTGTGCTTCCACTGTGCCAACGCTGTCAGGTGGGAATGCCACCAGCAGAGCGTCTACCAGCGTGCGCTTGTACTCGTGCATCTTACGATCATGCTCCAGTGACAGAATTAAGGACGGTACGTTGTCCTTGTACCGGGGATCCAGCAGCGTGGCCACCCAGTAATCAGCACAAGTTAGAATGTGGGCAACTCGGCGGTCGTTGCGGAGACACTGCAGCATGTAATCGCTCCTGTGTGCCAGGCTGGCCAGAGGCAACGAAAAGCTGTCCTCTGTGGGAGGTGTATCGTCTGTGTCCTCTGCATCCCCCCAGCCACACACCAGTGATGGCCATGAGCTGGTCTGGGTGCCACCCTGCTGTGAATATGGTTCCTCCTCCTCCATCTCCTCCTCCTCACCCTCCACCTCGTCATCCTCCAGAACTGTGCCCTGGCGTTTGTGAGTGCAGGAACCCACCCTCGGAGCCACTTGTGAATGACTGGCCGGAAACCCTACGAAATAATCCCTCTTCCTCCTCCTCCTCCTGTGCCACATCCTCTTCCATCATCGCCAGCAGCGTTTTTTCAAGGAGGCATATAAGCGGGATAGTTATGCTGAGAACTGCGTTATCGGCACTGGCCATGTTGGTGGAGTACTCGAAATAGCGCAACAAGGAACACAGGTCTCGCATGAAGGCCCAGTCATTGGTGGTGAAGTGGTGCTGTTCCGCAGAGCGACTCACCCGTGCGTGCTGCAGCTGAAACTCCACTATCGCCTGCTGCTGCTCGCACAGTCTGGCCAGCATGTGCAAGGTGGAGTTCCACCTTGTGGGCACGTCGCATATGAGGCGGTGAGCGGGAAGTCCGAAGTTACGCTGCAGCGCTGACAGGCGAGCAGCAGCAGGGTGAGAACGCCGAAAGCGCGCACAGACAGCCCGCACTTTATGCAGCAGCTCTGACATATCGGGGTAATTTTTAAGGAATCTCTGCACTACCAAATTCAGCACATGTGCCAGGCAAGGGATGTGGGTCAAACCGGCTAGTCCCAGAGCTGCTACGAGATTTCGCCCATTATCGCACACCACCAGGCCTGCTGTTGTTTACCCCTGGCTGTGCTGAAGTTGGTGGTGAAGGTGTTACGCTGACCGAATGAGGAGCCGGTAGAGGATGAGGAAGCAGAGTAGGAGGAGGAAGCAACAGTAGGCAAACTAAAGCGCCCTGCAATCCTCGGTGGTGGAAGGACATGTGCGACATGCGCCAAACTGCTATCCGCCTCAGGCCCAGCCACCACTGCATTTACCCAGTGTGCTGTTATGGAGATATAACGTCCCTGACCGTGCTTACTGGTCCACCTATCCGTAGTGAGGTGCACCTTGCCACAGATTGCGTTGCGCAGTGCACACCTGATTTTGTCCCCTACTTGGTTGTGCAGGGAAGGGATGGCTCACCTGGAAAAGTAGTGGCGGCTGGGCACGACGTACTGTGGGACAGCCACCGCCATAAGGCCTCTAAAACTATCCGTCTCCACCAGACGGAATGACAGCATTTCAAAGGCCAGTTATTTAGACATGCTGGCTTTCAGGGCTAGGGATCGCGGGTGGGTAGGGGGATACTTCTTCTTCCTCTCTAGTGTTTGGGAGATGGAGAGCTGAACGCTTCCGTGGGACATTGTGGAGATGCTTGGTGACCCAGTTGGTGGTGTTGCTGGAAGATCCTCTGTTTGCGGGGTGGCAGGTGTCACTGTCACTCCAGAGGTGAATGAAGAGGCAGCAGGAGGAGCCAGAGACCTTTCTTGGTTTTTGAGGTGTCTACTCCACTGCAGCTCGTGCTTAGCACTTAAATGCCTGGTCATGCAGGTTGTGCTCAAGTTGAGAACGTTTATGCCTTGCTTCAGGCTTTGATTGCACAGCGTGCAAACCACTCGTGTCTTGTCGTCTGCACATCGTCTGAAGAACTGCCACGGCAGGGAACTCCTTGGAGCTGGCTTTGGTGTGCTCGGTCCCTTGCTGCGGTGGGCAGTAGCAGGCATACTGTCTAGAGGACGGCCGCTACGCTTTTGCACCCTGCTCCCTCTTATGCTGTGCTGGTGGCTCTGTGGGACCACCGCCTCTTCCTCTGAACTACATAGGTCACTCGCATGACCTTGATTCTATGTGGGGTCGAGGACCTCATCGTCCTCCACATCATCTTCCATCCAGTCTTCACCCCTGCCCTCCTTGTCGGTCTGCACACTTTCGAAAGCACCAGCAGTTGGCACCTGTGTTTCGTCATCATCCGAGACGTGCTGCGATGGTCCTCCCATGTACTCCTCTTGAAAGATAAGTGGTTGGGCATCGGTGCACTCAATCTCTTCCACTTCTGGGGCAGGGCTAGGTGGATGGCCCTGGGAAACCCTGCTAACAGAGTTATCAAAAAGCAGAAGAGACTGCTGCATGACTTGGGGCTCAGACTGCTTGGCTGATTTGCAAGGGGGTAAGGTGAAAGACTGATGGACATCGGCTGCAGGTACCAACTCTGATCTTTCAGCAGGAGACTGGGTAGGAGATAATGTGAAGGAACTGGAGCCACTGTCAGCAACCCAATCTACTATCGCCTGTATTTGTTCAGGCCTCACCATTCGGCCCGACCAAATACTGCTGCAGGTTTTGACGCCTACTCGCACCTGAGGAAGGGGTTTCACTTGTGCGTGTAGCTGGCACAGATCGACCACGTCCTCTCCCTGCAACAGGAGCTCCACCAGCAGCACCACAACCTGGGCCACGTCCCTTATTTGACGCTCTCATATTTCTCGAATTTAGGATCTTGCCCTAAATGGGTGTTTAATTAATAGAATAGAACGACACTATGTACAGGGTGTATCTCACACACCCTGGACCAGACTAGGCCTCAATAAAATTTGTTTGCCCAAAATGGCTGTATTTCAAATACCTGAATAGAACCCCTGTATTTATAGGGTGTATTTCACATGCCCTGACCAACACTAGGCCGCAATTAAAGATTTGTGCACGAAATGGCGGTATTTCAAATATCTGAATATAACCCAAATATATAAAGGGTATGTCTAACAATGACATCTGCAGCAAAGGCTGCCAAATATTTTTTTTTAAACCCAAATGGGTGTTAGTTTAATAACTGAATATGACAGCAGTATATAACCCTGGAATTTCAAACGTCTTGATGCTGCAAGGGCGCAACAATTGTGTATTTTGCCCAAAAAAGGGTGTTTTATTAATAGAAAAATATAAGCCCTGTATATACAGGGTGTATCTCACATGCCTGACCCACACTAGGCCGTAATTAAAGATTTGTGCACAAAATGGCGATATTTCAAATACCTGAATAGAAGCCCTGTATAAAGGGTGTATCTCACACGCCCTGATCCACACACAAGGCCGCAATTAAAGATTTGTGCCCAAAATGGCTGTATTTCAAATAACTGAATAGAAACACAGTATGTAAAGGCTGTATCTCACAATGACATATGCAGCAAAGGCTGCAAAATGAACTTTTTTGCCCAGAACGGGTGTTTGTTTAATAACTGAATATGACAGCAGTATATAACCCTTGATTTTCAAACATGCTGATGCTGCAAGGCCAGAAAAATTGTGTATTTTGCCCAAAAAAGGGTGTTTTATTAATAGAAGAATATAACTACAGTATATAAAGGGTGTATCTCACACGCCCTGATCCACACTAGGCCGCAATTAAAGATTTGTGCCCAAAATGGCTGTATTTCAAATATCTGAATACAACCCAAATATATAAAGGCTGTATATTACAATGACATCTGCAGCAAAGGCTGCCAAATAAACTTTTTTTGCCCAAATGGGTGTTAGTTTAATAGCCGAATATGACAGCAGTATATAACCCTGAAATTTCAAACATCTTGATGCTGCAAGGGCGCAACAATTGTGTATTTTGCCCAAAGAAGGGTTGTGACGGACTGAACCGTCACTGGGGCTGCTAGAGAAGCCTGAGGGCCAGCCTCCTTCCTACAGACCATGGCCCCAGAACTATGGAGAGCCCTCAGACCTTTTGGGGTTACAAGGAACTATGAACCCTGATTTATGTGTGGGATTTATATGCCACATATTTCCTATTGCCCATTAAAAAGGCATGGTGTGGATTCAGCAACACAAAAAGGGTTAACTCTGCACTGAGACTCCCACTGATTGTGTTAGTGATGGGATTAAGATAGCTGACCCTAGGAGCAGCCGACTCCTAGATGAGTAGATCACCCTATGATACACTCAGGAGATAATCCCATCACATGTGTCTCCTCTCTCCTTATTCATTCATTATGGAGGGGGTGAAGATGTCTGTTTGCATGTTGTTCATGGTTGATTGCGTTATGTTGTTAGACTTCTTGAACTGTATATATACTGAGTTGATCTTCAATAAAAAGAGTTCCTGTTTTACCCTTCATCATGTTGAGTCTGGTGTTTGGGTAACTGATCGACACTGGGGATTGCTATACGCTGAAGATTTGCTATACTCCCCTGGCTATAACTACTAGCTCTTCCTGCTCTCTGGATTTAGGAGAGGTTCACCCACTGGAAGCTGAAGCCCGGTCTTGGGTCCAGCAAGGGTGGAGGACAGTGAGACCCCAACCAAGCTGCGGCGGTTCGTGGGGTCTGTGGTGGTTACGGTGTCGAGTGGAGTGCGTGGGAAGCACTAGGAGATCCGTTACAAGGGTGTTTTATGAATAGAAGAATATAAGCCCTGTATATACAGGGTGTATCTCACACGCCCTGACCCACACTAGGCCGCAATTAAAGATTTGTGCCCAAAATGGCTGTATTTCAAATATCTGAATATAACCCAAATATATAAAGGGTGTATCTCACAATGACATCTGCAGCAAAGGCTGCCCCCAAACGGGTGTTTGTTTAATAACTGAATATGACAGCAGTATATAACTCTGGAATTTCAAACGTCTTGATGCTGCAAGGGCGCAACAATTGTGTATTTTGCCCAAAAAAGGGTGTTTTATTAATAGAAGAATATAAGCCCTGTATATACAGGATGTATCTCACACGCCATGAACCAAACTAGGCCGCAATTAAAGATTTGTGCACTAAATGGCTGTATTTCAAATACCTGAATTTAAAGGGTGTATCTCACACGCCCTGACCCACGCTAGTCCGCAATTAAAGATTTGTGCACAAAATGGCGGTATTTCAAATATCTGAATATAACCCAAATATATAAAGGGTGTATCTCACAATGACATATGCAGCAAAGGCTGCCAAATAAACTTTTTTTGCCCTAACGGTGTTTGTTTATTAACTGAATATGACAGCAGTATATAACCCTTGAATTTCACACGTGCTGATGCTGCAAGGGCTGTAAAATGGTGTATTTTGGTCAAAAAGTGTGTTTTTAAAAACCCAGAAAATTATGGCTGTGTTTCTAGCTTAAAGGAAACCTGTCACCAGTTTTAACTAAGGGCAACATAAATAAGTTACTGATTCTCTTAGCAAAATGCTGGGTCCCTTTCTTTAATTGACCCAGTCAATCTGCCAACATCTTGTATTGAAAAGCTCCAGCTCATAATGATGAGTACTGAATATTCATGAGCTCCTGACTCTCCCCGCCTACCTGCTGCTGATTGACAGTTATTTTCCATATGAATTAGCAGCAGGTGGGCAGGGGAGTGGCTATAGCTCTGAATTAAAAAAACGCTGGACTCACTGACATCACGCTGGACTCAAATCAGCTCATTAGCATGCGGCATGCGGCATCTTTGTGTGTATATTATGAGGTAACCATCTGTCACACCAGTAAGTGAATACATCTAAGGCACTTTTTAGTAGTTAATGATTGTATATATAATTAGTTAGATTATAATCAAATATCCACATGACAGGTTCCCTTTAAATTGCACACTGACTAAGGCCTCATGCACACGACCGTTGTGTTCCATTCCGCAAAATGGGGTTCCGTTGTTCCGTGATCCGTTTCGTTTTTGTTTCCGTGTGTCTTCCTTTATTTTTGGAGGATCACCAGACATGAAGGAAAGTAAAAAAAAATCTAAGACAGGTTTGCCATGCAAATGATAGGAAAAAAATGGACGCGGATGACAATCTTGTGTGCCTCCGTGTTTTTTAGCGGTCCCATTGACTTGAATGGGTCCGCAAACCGTTTTCCGCGAAAATAATAGGACAGGTTATATTTTTTTGACGGACTGGAACCACGGATCACGGACGCGGATGACAAACGGTGCATTAGCCGAGTTTTCAGTGGACCCATTGAAAGTCAATGGGTCCGCAGCAAATCACGAAAAACGGCACTACGGACACGGAATAAAACAACGGTCGTGTGCATGAGGCCTAATCCAGATGTTGTATATTGCCCAAAAAGTGATTTTTTTTATAACAGAATATGAAAGCTGTATATTTGTGCTCGGATCGGCTCATGATGAGAGTGTCCCCTACCTAAGCCTATACTCCACCCCCCCTACCTAGAAGCAGCAGAGTTATGCCGGAACTGCTTATCGAAGGGTAGCCTAAAGGGGGCCACACCAATGATGAGTCCTGAGAAGAAGGGAGGGCTTCTGGGTGGGTCGAAAGCATTCGAACCGACAAGTGGGGGCAGGAGAGCCAGGTTTAAATAATTAAAGCCCCGCCTCCCCTCACACAAACACGGCACTCTTAATTGCCTACCACTTGTGCTCGGATCGGCTCATGATGAGAGGGTCCCCTACATAAGCCTATACTCCACCCCCCCTACCTAGAAGCAGCAGAGTTATGCCGGAACTGCTTATCGAAGGGTAGCCTAAAGGGGCCAAAAGAACCATGCATAGGAGTTTGAAAACTTGATAACAGAAACTACAAACCAAAACTCGAAAGCCAGTGATATTTCGTATAAGGATCCGGGATATAACGCATGGAACACGCGGAACTGCGACGACCTAACCGTTTGATGACATGTACTGGCACCTTATACATGGACGCCGCAGCTGCCGCGCCCATGCGGAAGGAATGTCCTGTGATCCAGAGAGGACCGACCCCTGAACCTGTCAACTAAAACTGAATGTACGTAAGAAAGGCCGCGGTGGTTAGCCTAGTTCGAGTACGGGAGAACATGCCGCTTGGACTAAATACTACGCAGCCAAGCCTTCAAGGCCTGCACCAGACACCATCTGCTGTCCGTGGGAAAGTATCTGACCGCCACTGATTCCCCCGGCCGTGACGTCTTGGACGAGGCCAAGGTGAGGACATAGATGGACCCGCGCCGGATGAGCTGACCTTTCCGCAAGCACCCAGCCAGCATATTGGTGCCCATGAGCTCGCCTGACCTGAGAAATCCATGGAAGGCCAGGTACAAGGCTGTTTCTACCAGAGCGCTAACCTGCGGCCCGAACGGTTTACCCTGCAGTTTGTCTGTCACGGCCTGAACAAGCTACCGGTAAATGGCTGACGCACATGTCGTTTCACAACAGACATCTTGCGCGAACCCTTCAACGCCGCTTTGATCGGGTGGGCGGAGAAGAGTGACGGTAGGTCCGGATGTAGCATGTACCAATGGTGCTGAATACCTGCCATGTATAGTTAACAATGCTATAGGACAGGTTTAGTTGAGAGTGGCAAAACCCTGACGAAGCCCAATAGGTGAGTGATAGGCCCCCGGCCAGCGGCTGGGTAGGTGTTCTCATATCTCTGAAACAGGCGCCAAGCTGTCTTGTAAGCCCTCAGAGTATTACTGGCCAAGGAATTGGCCATCAGTCTCTTAGCCATGGTGAGATGAGAGACTAGTCCCAGCGCAGATGGGCCTGGTGAGGAATCTTTTTTTTTTCTTCTCCATGCATGAGAGACTCTAATGGCAGAGTCATGTGTGTAAACCAAAAGCGGAGAAGCCATGCGCGAGAGACTAATGGCGGAGCCATGCGTGAGAGACTAATGGCGGAGTCATATGTGTAAAACTAAAACGGAGAAGCTCTGCGTGAGAGACTCTAATGGCGGAGTCATATGTGTAAAACTAAAACGGAGAAGCCATGCGTGAGAGACTCTAATGGCGGAGTCATATGTGTAACCTAAAATGAAGAAGCCATGCGTGAGAGATTCTAATGGCGGAGTCATATGTGTAAACTTAAAACGGAGAAGCCATGCATGAGGGACTAATGGTGGAGTCGTATGTGTAAAACTAACATGGAGAAGCCATGCGTGAGGGCCTCTAATGGCGGAGTCATATGTGTAACCTCAAACGGAGAAGCCATGCGTGAGAGACTCTAATGGCGGAGTCATATGTGTAACCTCAAACGGAGAAGCCATGCGTGAGAGACTCTAATGGCGGAGTCATATGTGTAACCTAAAACGGAGAAGCCATGCGTGAGAGATTCTAATGGCGGAGTCATATGTGCAAACCTAAAACGGAGAAGCCATGCGTGAGAGACTCTAATGGCGGAGTCGTATGTGTAAAACTAACACGGAGAAGCCATGCGTGAGAGACTCTAATGGCGGAGTCATATGTGTAACCTAAAACGGAGAAGCCATGCGTTAGAGACTCTAATGGCGGAGTCATATGTGTAACCTAAAACGGAGAAGCCATGCGTGAGAGATTCTAATGGCGGAGTCATATGTGTAAACCTTAAACGGAGAAGCCATGCGTGAGAGACTCTAATGGCGGAGTCGTATGTGTAAAACTCACACGGAGAAGCTATGCGTGAGAGACTCTAATGGCGGAGTCATATGTGTAAACCTAAAACGGAGAAGCCATGCGTGAGAGACTCTAATGGCGGAGTCGTATGTGTAAAACTAACATGGAGAAGCCATGCGTGAGGGCCTCTAATGGCGGAGTCATATGTGTAACCTCAAACGGAGAAGCCATGCGTGAGAGACTCTAATGGCGGAGTCATATGTGTAACCTAAAACGGAGAAGCCATGCGTGAGAGACTCTAATGGCGGAGTCATATGTGTAACCTAAAACGGAGAAGCCATGCGTGAGAGACTCTAATGGCGGAGTCATATGTGTAACCTAAAACGGAGAAGCCATGCGTGAGAGATTCTAATGGCGGAGTCATATGTGTAAACCTAAAACGGAGAAGCCATGCGTGAGAGACTCTAATGGCGGAGTCGTATGTGTAAAACTCACACGGAGAAGCTATGCGTGAGAGAGTCTAATGGCGGAGTCATATGTGTAAACCTAAAACGGAGAAGCCATGCGTGAGAGACTCTAATGGAGGAGTCATATGTGTAACCTAAAACGGAGAAGCCATGCGTGAGAGACTCAAAATTATTATTATTATTTTTTTATATTTTTTTAAAACTATAAACCACTTAAGCAGCTCCCGTATGGGCACAGCTCTGAGTACGAGCATAAAGAGCATGGTATAACGCAGATCACCTGCACGGCTTAACTAACATCCTGTGCCTAAATAACCCCCTTGGAACCTTATGTACGGCCGGCAGCAGGAAGCCAGCCACCGCCTATGATCTGCTCCCCCTGACCGAGCCTAGTACTCCTTCCCCTGATCCCTGCCTACCTAACGGCACGGTGGCCCGTGCCAGACTTTATTGAAGATGAGGAGCCTTTACCCCCCAGCCGCGTGGGGAGCTCACGCTGCTCCCTGGCAGAATGCACCAGTGCGGGGGAGCCCCCCTCCTCAGCTAGGGCCGACCCACCGCCGGCTGGACACTCGTACCGCGTGGGGAGCAGTGCCACTCCCTGGCAATGTGCACCGGATCAGAGGGAGCCCTTCCTTTACCTTGGTCCCCGGTCCCCGCTGGTTTGAACCGTGTGCCGCGTGAGGAGTCGCACAGCTCCCTGGCATTGTGCGCCGGTGCGGGAGTGCCCCCCCTCACCTAGGGGCTGGTTATTGTGACTGGAACCCGCTGGGAGACTGAAGCCTGACTGGACCTACCTGTGACCGTGAAGGCTGACCTCCCAGGCCGTGGCTGACCCGCGTGCGTAGTCGTGACGCAACTACCCGTAGATGCCCACCCAGTGCCTGTAGTCAACGGGAGTGCGACCGAGTCTGTGGATGTGACCGACTAGCCCCTGTAGTCGTGAGGGGACCCTACATCGAGAGTAGCGGTAACGGACCATCGCCTGTAGACGTGGTAGTATTACCTCACAAGTCTGTTGACATGAGACTAATGCCTGCAGTCGTGGCAGGCCTATATAATGAGTCTGTAGTCGTAACAGATTTGTGCCTGCAGTCGTGGCAGGGCTTTAGAGCGGGTCTGTAGTCGTGGCAGACTGATGCCTGCAGTCGTGGCAGGGCTTTATAACGGGTCTGTAGTCGTGACAGACTGATGCCTGCAGTCGTGGCAGGACTTTATAACGAGTCTGTAGTCGTGACAGACTGATGCCTGCAGTCGTGGCAGGGCTTTATAACGGGTCTGTAGTCGTGATAGACCTGGCAAAACAAAATTTATATCTATATATTTATAAAAAAAAATAAAAATTTTAATATATTTTTTTTTTTCAACTTCCCACCAAAGGCCACGACTGTAGGCAAGACATGCGCCAGTGGCCTGAGCATTGATGGGCCACCATACCCAGTCCACCAAGCCCACGCAGGAGTAAAAAGGGGGGTGGCCCACTCATGCGCACCACACCTGACTCACCAGGCGGCCATAACCGCCACAAACCCCACAGTATCGCAAAGTAGCCAACCACCTGTGGACCTGAATAAACAAGGACAGACATGTGAGTGAGCGAACCTCGGCTGAGTGACCCTTCACCCACGCAACCGCTCCCTAGCTAACCACTGGCTTGTCGCGGCTGCGCCCGAAACCGACCCACTGACTCCCGACGTACCTTATGGGCTATGGGCGGCCAGGCTGCGTGCGCAAGGCGTAGTGGCCATCCCCCTTCCTTGAACCCTCTTTTATTTAATACTTAAAATATATATATATATATATATTTTTTTTTTTTTTCAACTGACGCCTGCCTTAGTGCCTAGCCACTGGTGCTGAGCAAGGAGCCCAGTACCTGGACTGCAGTACCAGCATGGCCTGTAGGTGTCGCCCTCTCTCAGACCAGGACCTGCTAGAGCGCCGAAGGGCAGTGAGCAGCACTGTGGAGCCGATGGCCAGCGTGACCGATGCGCTGCGCGCGATGGTATGAGAGCGGGAGTGTGACTCGCCGCAACGGAGCCACAGGTGAGGAGGCTGTTGTACAGTTTAGCCTGGGTGACGCTGCATGTGGGAGCGGGGTGCCTGGAGCGGATCGGAAGTGCGGGCAGTCACTGGTGCGGCTGGGGATCGGCGGGCACGCCCGGCAGCATGACTTGACATAAATAACGAGACGGGTGTGCAGCCACCCGGCCTACCTATTCTCCGCAGCGATGAGCCCGACGCCGCCGACCGCACGAACTAACAACGAGACACGCGACCTCTCTGGAAGGACAGCCAACCCACGAGCCGATTCGAAAGCATTCGAACCGACAAGTGGGGGCAGGAGAGCCAGGTTTAAATAATTAAAGCCCCGCCTCCCCTCACACAAACACGGCACTCTTAATTGCCTACCACATTAAACTTGAATTTCACACTTGCTGTAAAATAGTGGATTTTAACAAAAAAAAATGTGTGTTTTTAAAAACCCAGAAAATTATGGCTGTATTTCTAGCTTAAATTGCACACTGACTAATCCAGATGTTGTATATTGCCAAAAAAGTGGGATTTTTTACTAACAGAATTAAAAGCTGTATATAAAATTAAAATTTCACACGTCCAGGTGCAGCTAGGGACGTAAAATTGTGTATTTTGCACAAAAAGGGTGTTTTAAAAAAAAACAGAAAATTATGGCTGTATTTCTAGCTAAAATTGCACATTGACTAATCCTGCAAATGCACCAGATGTTGTATATTGCCAAAAAAAAGGGTGATTTTTTACAACCAGATTATTAGTGCAGTTTTTCAAGCTTGGATTAGAATGTCACAAAAGTTGAGATGCAGTGCTGGTGCACTGAGCTTGCATAAAATGGCCGCGGCCGCCGCCCACCTAACTAACAAACGGATAAAAGTTATTTTTTTTCGGTCAATGGGCTCAGGGCAGGGTAAAAAGATTGTGCCCTGCACCCACAGAACTAATTGTATGCAGATCGCTGAGTTAGATTTTCTCCTATTCTCTCCCTGAAATCACCAGTCCAGCAGCATCCTCTCCCTACACTAGTAACAGCAGAGTGATGTGCGGCGCTACATGACTCCAGCTTATATAGAGCCTGGGTCACATGCTGCACTGGCCAATCACAGCCATGCCATTAGTAGGCATGGCTGTGATGGCTTCTAAGGTCACAGAGTTAAACACTTGTTGATTGGCTGCTCTGCAGCCTTTCAAAAAGCGCTGAGAAATCGCCGAACACCGAACCCGAACTTTTACTAAAATGTTCGGGTCCGGGGTCACAAAATCCTAAAGTTCGGTACGAACCCGAACTTTACAGTTCGGGTTCGCTCAACCCTAGTGGCTACGCATACATGGCTCTCTCCATTTATATCTACTGGATTCCTAAAACAGCTATGCAAGTCTGCTCAGCCATTTGTGGTACTCCCATTCACAGCTGTTGCCAGGCAGCGAATCCACATTCCGGAGATAGGTTCCAGAGATGGGACACACATTTATCTGTCTTTTATGGCATAGCTAGATTCCGTCTTTTATTTTCCAAAGGAGCTGTGAAAAGGTGGAATCTGATTGGTTGCTATGGGCAACTAAGCCAGTTCTACTTTACACCAGTTTAATAAATGACCCCCTTAGGTTCTAAATTGCATTTTGTACTGCCAGTTTTAGAACCAACATTATTACATTCAAAATACAGCAGGATTTTACACCAGCCTGTGAACTGATTGCCCACAGAGAATGGACTAAAACTGTGGCCTGATTGACCCAAGAGATTACAGAAAACAATGCGCTGTACATTCTGACTCCTTGCCGATACCACCAGAAGGTGTGAAGGAGCTTGCTGCATAAGTCATAAGTTGATCAAAAAGCTGACAAAATCTACAGTTAATGAGATATTATGGTGACGATCAGGTCTTTTCGTTGGTCAAGTTTTCTCAAATAAATAGAATAAATATGAATACTTTAGTTTTATCAACATGGAATATGAGTTGCAGAGGGTGTCCAGACCAGATATATCAGCTGCAGGACTGGGTTACAGCTGTGTGCACAAGTTACAGCCATATAATGGAAAAAAAGTGTCACAAAAGTTATCAAAAAGTTTTTTGAAGGCAGTGTGATGTTCTCTTTATTTTAGAACTAAGAACCATTATAAAGAACTAGAAAATGCAAAAGAGTCCTTAAAGGAGTTGTTATAATGATTATGGCCAGGATTTGTCAAAGCATGATCTGTGGGATATGACGCAGTGTTGGACTATGGTTCCTTGGTCCCACCTAAAGGAAAGGATCCTGATGGCTTGTCCAATGCAAAAGAGGTGCTCGAGAATGTAATGTGGGACCTGCAGGGATGCTTCACAGTGGCTCAACTGGAGAACTTGTGGGAGACCCACAGGTGAGAGCTCATATCCCAACATCGCTAAGCAAGGCCTGGAGAGTAGCCATTAAGGCTACTTTCACACTAGCGTTGTTTAAATCCGGCGTTCAATTCCGACACCGGAACTGCCCGCAGGATCCGGAAAAACGTGTGAAAACGGATTACATTTGAATCCTGATCAGGATTTTGATCACAATGAAAAATTGCATTGGAAAAAACGGATCCGCCATTTATGGACTTTAACTTTTTTTTCAAATTTTTCGGGTTTAACATGCAAAAGCCGGATCCGGTTTGACTGAACACACGGCGTTAATGCAAGTCAATGGGAAAAAGACCGGATCCGGCGTTCAGTCAAAGTGTTCAGGATTTTTGTCCGGAGGTAAAAATACAACATGCTACGGTTTTCTGAAAAGCCTGATCAGTCAAAAAGACTGAACTGAAGACATCCTGATGCATCCTGAATGGATTACTCTCCATTCAGAATGCATTAGGATAAAACTGATCAGTTCTTTTCCGGATTTGAGCTCCTAGGACGGAATTCAGCGGCGGAAAAGAAAAACGCTAGTGTGAAAGTACCCTAAGCTGACCTGGAGAATCATTGCCATCCTAAAGGAGTAGGCTGGGTTGTCTGGTCATGGAAGAGGGCATCTTACAGATCTCTTTGCAGGTAGTCGATGAGGTGGTGTATTGATGGTGTCTGTGTGAGATATCAGCTTGGGAGGTGAACAGCATATAGTGTAAATTTGGCTGTCCTTGAGGCCTGAAGTGTGGTTCATCCTGTGATGTAGTCGACTGAATGCAAATTCGGTAGGAGGGAAAAAGAAGCAGCGTAAAGTAAATATTGGCTCAGGCCCCTGTGAAGTCCACAGAAATCTGAGAGGGAACGAGAGACTTAAGATGAAGTATTCTTGAGATGGTTCAAATTGTATTTTGGAAAGTTCAGGCTATAGCACAACCTAGTGAGCTATAGCCACCAAGCTTCTGTTCCTTGCATGAGATCTGTAACTACCAAGTTTCCTTTACCTCTGCTAAGAAAAAGTGTCTGTGACAATCCAGCGCAGTGCCATCCCGTTACATTTATATTTTTAGAGAGATAGGAGAGCATTGGGCTGGTTCCCCTCCTTTGTTTGCTACCGGTGTGTCTGAAGATGGGGAAGCCAATGTAGGTTTATATTTTTGCTGTGTTCCCTGGAAGGTGTTCTTCCCATGAGTCCCTTACAAGTCACAGGACTTTCCCTATGATTTGTACTTCCTTGGAATTGTATCATCAAGGAGTAAGAAAAAAACAACCTCACTTGAGGCTCAAACAGGTCATAGTGGCACCTAAAACTAAGATTTAGTCTTACCGGTAAATGGTTTTCCAGGAGTCCGACATGACAGCACCCACTGGAGGATGTCCTATTGGTCTCTGTAGGGACAGGAAGCGAGAGAGATTAAAAGGCCCCTCCCCACCCCCACTCTCCTGTGTTTTCCAATATACTACACCGGATAGGATCCAACTTATTTATGTGAAATCACCATGTTTAACATCAGATTGTTGCATAAATTCAGATCAACCAAAGAACAAAGCAAAAGGGGGAGGGGGGGGGGGGGTAATACTGGGTGCTGTCTTGTCAGACTCCTGGAAAACCATTTACCGGTAAGACTAAATCTTAGTTTCCAGGATGTCCCTCCATGACAGCCCCCACTGGAGAACTACCAACTTAGACAGAAACTAGGGGTGGACCACCGCCTTGAGGACCTTTCGTCCAAATGCCAGGTCTTGGTTGGCTAGAGCATCTAGCCTATAGTATTTAGCAAAAGTCAGGAAATTAGACCATGTTGCGGCCTTGCAAATCTGATTAACCGAGGCCTCGGCTTTCTCTGCCCACGTTGCTGCCATGGCTCTGGTTGAGTGGGCTTTTATAGTTAAAGGGCAGACTATATTCTGAAGTCTGTAGGATTCTCTGATAGTCTCTTTTATTCATCGTGCTAAGGTCTGTTTTGAAGCCTTGTTGCCTTTGTTTCTTCCACCGAACTGGACGAAAAGATTAGTCGATCTCCTCCTGGATTTTGTCCTTTGAATGTAATCCAGAATTGTTCTTCTAACATCCAGACAATGGAATCATTCCTCCTGTACATTTTTGGGGGAGGCACAAAATGAAGGAAGCATTATTTCCTGTTCCCTATGAAAGGGCGAAACTATCTTAGGTAAAAAGGACGGATCCAGTTTCAGTATTATACGATGGTCTAGAATCTTTAAATATGACTCCATTATTGCCTGGCTTGGATCTCCCCTATTCTACGAGCTGTAGTTATCGCTACCAGGAACACGTCTTTAAGGGACAAAATCTTATCCAAAATTTGCTCAACTGGTTCAAAAGGGGGGCTACAAAGGCCATTTAAGACTATGTTTAAATCCCAAGCAGGAACCGTCTGTCTAAAAGTAGGTCTCATCTTGGACACTGCCTTTACAAACCTTTGTATCCATCTGTGATCTGCCAATGGGGTGTCTAGAAAACAACCTAATGCAGAAATCTGGACTTTTAGGGTACTGGGTTTTAGTCCCATATCAAATCCCATCTGAAGGAAATCCAGAATGCAACCTATTGAAGGTGAAGTGTTATCTGGATGAGTAAGAGACAAC
This sequence comes from Bufo bufo, assembly GCF_905171765.1. Taxonomy (NCBI): domain Eukaryota; kingdom Metazoa; phylum Chordata; class Amphibia; order Anura; family Bufonidae; genus Bufo; species Bufo bufo. Next base: position 276,248,522 of record NC_053389.1, read on the forward strand.
CATGAAGTAAACTTCTTCCATATTTTGTTATATATGGCTGAAGTTATGGGTTTGTGACATTTTTACAACGTCGATATTACCTTGTCTGAGAGGCCTTTCTTTTTTAGAGTCTGCCTCTCAAGATCCCAGGCTGTTAGATTCAACTTCTCGAGATCTGGATGTTTTAAAGGACCTTGTAGAAGAAGATCTTGTCTCTTTGGAAGGGATATTGGATCCGCAATAGATATCTCCTTCAGAATTGGGAACCAGCCTCACTTAGGCCAGGCTGGTGCTATCAAGATTAGAGTCGTTGAACTCACTCTCAATTTTTTTAAGACCGCAGGAATCAGAGGTAAAGGTGGGAACGCATATCCCAGGTACATATTCCACTTCTGAGCTAAGGCATCTACTCCCATCGGATTGTCTCTTGGATTTAGTGAATAGAAACAATCCAGCTGAGAATTCTCTTTTGATGCAAAAAGGTCTATTTGTGGACAGCCCCACCTGTGACAAATCAATTGGAACAGTTCCCTGTTGAGCATCCATTCTCCTGGGTTGAATTTGTATCGGCTCAGGAAATCTGCTGTGGAGTTGAATGCTCCCTTTAGGTGAATAGCTGAGATGGAAAGTATTCTCCTTTCTGCCCATGTAAATATTTGGTTTGTCAGATTCTGAAGGAGAGGGTTTCTTGTTCCTCCCTGACGCTTCAGATAGCAGATCGTGGTCATATTGTCTGAAAGTATCTTGATATGTTGTCCTCGAAGTAGATGCTCTGCTGCCGTTAGCGTCTCCAGTACCGTCTCCAGTTTTTTCTGGTGTCTGGATGCAGGCCCGATTTCTTGGAATTTATAATCCATCCCAACTCTTTTAGCAGGGATAGAGTTTGTTGAATGTGATCCTCCAGACGCTGTTTTGATTCTGCTATGAGTAAGAAATCGTCTAGGTAAGCTACTATCATTATCTGGTTTTGCCGTAAATATGCCATCATTTCTGTGATCACTTTTGTGAATATGCGTGGGGCTGAGGATATCCTGGATGGCAGGCATTGAAACTGGTAATGGTAAATTCTTCCCTTGTATTTGATCGCAAATCTTAGATATTGTTGGTGCTGCTGATGTATGGGGATGTGGTAGTAAGCATCCTTTTAGTCTATGGTGCATAGGAACGCACCTGGAGTTATTAGTGGCGTTGTCGATCTTATTGATTCCATTTTGAATTTGTGATATACCACCCATTTGTTCAGGAATTTGAGGTTGATAATTGTCCTGATTGACCTGTCTGGTTTCTTTATAAAGAACAACTTAAGTAGTGTCCTTTGAATTCTTGTGGGTGAGGCACCTGAATTATCTCTCCCAGACTTACCAGTTTTTGTACGTCTTCCAGAAGTTTACTCTGTAGAGAATCTGTCTGAAACTCTGTGATCTGAAAAATCTAGGGAGGAGGACAACGAAACTCTATTCTGAATCCCTGGCGGATGGAGTCTAGAATCCATTGGTTTTGTGTGATTCGCCCCCATCTCTGCCAGAAGAAGCGCACTCTTTATCCCCACTGGTCTGGCGTCATTGTTTTCCTGTATTTGTATTTGGGTTGAAGAGAAATCCTCTTCCTCCCTTAGGGTAGCTCCATCTACCCGTCTTACCCTTCCCTCTAGCCGTTGTGCTTTGGAATTGTCTAGAGGGCTTACGAAAGGGCTGCGGCTTCTTTGATTTTTCCTCTGGAAAGCATTTTTTCTTATCTGCCGCGCTCTCCAGAATAGAATCCAGGACTGGTTCAAATAGGTAGGAGCCAGTGAAGGGGATTGCACATAATCTATTCTTGGAAGCTATATCCCCTGACCATGACTTAAGCAGAGCGCCCGTCTTGCTGTATTTGTTAGTGACTCATTCCTTGCTTAAAATCGGATGGATTCTGCTGAGGCATCTGCCATGAAAGAAGTAGCCATCTTTAATAATGGTAGTGACTCCAAAATTTCTTCCCTGGATGTTTTTAGCATGAGATGATTTTCCAGTTGTTTAAGCCACAGAAACATCGCCCTGGCAACGGATGTGGCCGCAATATTTGTGTTAATGGACACAGCCGAAGATTCCCATGCTTTTTTTAACCCCTTAAGGACCAGGTTTATTTTCACCTGAAGGACCAGGCCATTTTTTGCAAATCTGACCAGTGTCAATTTATGCATTAATAACTCTGGGATTGTTTTTCGTGACATATTATACTTTATGTTAGTGGTAAATTTTCGCCGCTATTTACCTCATTTCTTTGTGAAAAATTCCAAAATTTCATGAAAAATTTGAAAATTTAGCATTTTTCTAAATTTGAAACTCTCTGCTTGTAAGAAAAATAGACATGCCAAATAAATTATATATTGATTCGCATATTTAATATGTCTACTTTATGTTGGCATCATAAAGTTGACATGTTTTTACTTTTTGAAGACGTTAGAGGGCTTCAAAGTTGAGCAGCAATTTTTCAATTTTTCATGAAAATTTCAAAATCTGATTTTTTTTCAGGAACCAGTTCAGTTTTTAAGTGAATTTGAGGGTCTTTATGTTAGAAATCCCCCATAATGACCCCATTATGAAAACTGCACCCCTCAAAGTATTCAAAATGACATTCAGAAAGTTTGTTAACCCTTTAAGTGTTTCACAGGAATAGCTGCAAAGTGGAGGAGAAAATAAAAAATCTCCTTTTTTTACACTAACATGTTCTTGTAGCCCCTTTTATTTCATTTTTACAAGTGTTAAAAGGAGAAAAAGCACCACAAAATTCGTAGCCCAATTTTTCCCGAGTCAGAAAATAGCTCATATGTGGATGTAGAGTGATCTGCGGGTGAACTACATGGCTCAGAAGAGAAGGAGCGCCATTGGGATTTTGGACAGAGAATTTTGCAGAAATGTTTTTTGGGGTGCAAGTCACATTTAGGAAGCCCCCATGGTGCCAGAACAGCAAGAAACCCCCACATGGCACACCATTTAGGAAACTAGACCCCTCAAGGTATATAACAAGGCGTTTAGTTTCCTAAATGGTGTGCCATGTGGGGGTTTCTTGCTGTTCTGGCACCATGGGGGCTTCCTAAATGTGACATGCCCCCCAAAAAATTTGGAAGACTGTGGACAAATAAATTTAAATGGGGGAAGAGGATTATAAATTTAGTACTCCATGGAAGTGTCGTACTCCCTGAAGCAACTGTTAATGCAGAGGCCCAGATGTTCGGGGCACGTGTCACACTGAGTGGTGGTGTCCTTCCGTATCTCCCTCCTGTTACACACTCTGCACTTTTTTGGGACAGTCCCTTCTTTCCAGTATGGGGGACCACACCTGGAAAGTGTTGGCCAGGGACGATCCGGGCGCCTCCAGTTCCCGAGGTAATCTGGCCTGCTCTTTCCCGGTCAGAAAAGATCAGGGCCTTGAGGACTGCCTCATAGAACTGAAGGAATTTCCCTGTGTTGCCAGCGCTCCGGGACAGCACAAAAGAGTTGTACAAGGCAACCTGCACCAAGTAGACCACAACTTTTTTGTACCATGCCCGGGTTTTGCGCATGGCGTTATATGGCTGGAGGACTTGATCAGAGAGATCAACTCCTCCCATATACCGATTGTAGTCCACAATACAATCGGGCTTGAGGACCGTTGCCGCGGTACCTCGCACTGGGACATGGGTGATGCCATTACCGTGAATTGTAGACAGTACAAGGACATCCCTCTTGTCCTTATATCTGACCAGCAACAGGTTTCCAGTAGTAAGGGCACGGGTCTCACCCCTGGGGATAGGTACCTGGAGGGGGTGGGTAGGGAGGCCGTATTGACTTTTCTGCACGGTCCCACAAGCGGACGTGGATCTGTCAGTGAGGGACTGGAACAATAGGTGATACTAGTATAAAAGTTATCCACATACAGGTGGTAACTCTTATCTAGCAGTGGGTGCATAAGGTCCCACACAAGTTTCCCATTAACACCGAGAGTGGGGGGACATTCTGGGGGTTCAATAGAGGAATCTCACCCCTCGTAAACACAAAACTTTGAAGTGTACCCTGAGGTACTCTCATAAAGTTTGTACAGCTTCACGCCATACCTCGCCCGCTTAGTGGGAATGTACTGGCGGAAGCAATGAAAGACTCGTCATTGAAAGCAATGAAAGACTCGTCAACAGCGACTTCCCTTCCAGGTAGATAGGCCTCCAAAAATTTGGCCCCGAAGTGATCGATGACCGGCCTGATTTTGTACAGGCAGTCATAGGCAGGATCACCTCGGGGGGGTAAATGACGTCCCCACTCCAGTACTGCCTGACACTGTTTTTTTTTACTAGGCCCAGGTGCAGCACGAGGCCCCAAAACATCCTCATCTCGGCTGCACTGACCGGGGTCCAGCCACCGGACCTAGCCAAAAAGGAGCCTGGGTGTTGAGCAATAAACTGTTGGGCGAACAAGTTCATTTGCTCCACCCCCAGATTCACAAAGTGGTCACTAAAAAAAAACCAGAGAGGGATGTTCTTCTCCCATCTCTTCTGAATAGTATAAGCCATCATCCTCAGAATCAGAGTCCATCTGAACTCTGAGTCATTTGGAGGGTGGTGTAGAGGGGACTGGAGTAGGGACCTAGTTTAATCGTGCTGCCTGGACTTCTTCTCTTATTATAGCTCTCAATTCTGACATAAAGGAAGGTTGTTCCTCTTTAAGAATTTTAGATAAGCAGTCCAGACATAGAGGTTTCTTATACGACTCCAGTAGTTTTTTTGGACATGTCACACATTTTTTAGCTTTCTTTTTTGAATCCCCGTGGGACTTGTGTCCTGTCTCTTTCTCAGCTTAAGGCGGAAGAGAGAGAGAGAGAGAGAGAGAGAGAGAGAGAGCTAGGTTCATATAGAACTCTCTATAACACCAGACAAAACAGGGCATGGAGTGTAACTTACATGACCCTGGACGGGGGAGTCTGTACCAGCCTCCTAGGTACAATATATAGGGTTCGGACCGCGCTTCTGGTCCAGGTCAGTATGCAAGTTCTTTAATCCTTCTCACTTCCTCGTTTGCAGAGAGAGCCTGAGGGCTGCAAATACCCCTCAAGTAGATATCCTGCAACCAATGGAATTATAATAGTGTAAATCCGTATGTAACAATAACCTGCATTGCACTGATTGTACTCACACACTGCGTATCACACAAGGTGTAAATGTAATCTCTCCGTGGTAGGTTGCTCTTATTCTGTCGAAACAGCCACGTTTCCATACAATCTGGTTCAGTCCCCACACGGACTCAAATGGTATATACCACAGACAAATCTGTGTTTCCTTTCTTCAGATTCCTGAAAGTATTCTGTGGACAAGAATGGCTTCTGCAATAGTGAAGCTCCGTAATACTTCTTTAAAACTTTTTATTTGTCCATACTCACAAGACAACTTTCTTAAAACAGCTTTTAAAACACATAAAATTCCCAGCGTCTGCTGCTTCTGCCCGACCCGGGTTTCACTCCTAGAGCTTCGTCAGGGGCACCCCTGACGAAGCTCTAGGAGTGAAACCCGGGTCGGGCAGAAGCAGCAGACGCTGGGAATTTTATGTGTTTTAAAAGCTGTTTTAAGAAAGTTGTCTTGTGAGTATGGACAAATAAAAAGTTTTAAAGAAGTATTACGGAGCTTCACTATTGCAGAAGCCATTCTTGTCCACAGAATACTTTCAGGAATCTGAAGAAAGGAAACACAGATTTGTCTGTGGTATATACCATTTGAGTCCGTGTGGGGACTGAACCAGATTGTATGGAAACGTGGCTGTTTCGACAGAATAAGAGCAACCTACCACGGAGAGATTACATTTACGCCTTGTGTGATACGCAGTGTGTGAGTACAATCAGTGCAATGCAGGTTATTGTTACATACGGATTTACACTATTATAATTCCATTGGTTGCAGGATATCTACTTGAGGGGTATTTGCAGCCCTCAGGCTCTCTCTGCAAACGAGGAAGTGAGAAGGATTAAAGAACTTGCATACTGACCTGGACCAGAAGCGCGGTCCGAACCCTATATATTGTACCTGTTTATAACGTGATTGAACCCACATCACTTTTCGGACCTGCTGCATAACATTATTGCGGACTGGTGATATATTTATTTCTTTATTGTACCAGCCTCCTGCTTTCCAGACATCTGGACCTCCATGATGCACAACTGAACACTCAACCATCATCACTTAAATGGACTTACCCCATTTTGGTCTGTTCCCCCCTGCTGCTGGTCTGTCTTCCTGGGGGGACTCACTCAAATGAAGAGTCAACCCCCATGCGAGGCCTCAGATTACCGAGGCCTGCAGCATGGGATGTGCGCCGCCATCTTCTTCCAAAGCAGGAGAAGCGGCATCAGCGTCCCCTATACCGCGGCGAACTTGAGGCTTACATGACCCGGACAGGGGCTTGAAGAAGGTGTCCAGGAATGGTCCCAAACCCCAGGTATCGGGGAAGAGCTAGGGGGCCTCTTCCCAGAGGGGTGCTAGCCTAGGCTACCGGAGGCTGAGAGGAGAGGCATAAACCCCCTGACCCAGCCTTTTCCTAACATACCTTAGGGACAGGAAGAACACTGTAGAGTGGGGGTGCGGAGGGGCCTTTTAATCTCTCTCGCTTCCTGTCCATACAGAGACCAATAGGACATCCTCCAGTGGGTGCTGTCATGGAAGGACGTCCTGGAAAATAGATGAATTTAGAAAATTATGTGCAGAGCTATCAACAAGAGATCCTCTGATAATTGTACTCGGTACAAGATATTTTAATAGATAGATTAAATGGGTAATAGAACATAAGAAGACCTTTTACTTCACATGCTTCCAAATGGAGGATTAATTGAATTTAATTAAATAAAATTGCACTGCATTTATGCTCTAAATAGATGTGATGGTGGTTCATTGGAACAAAGAATATTGCTTTCTTAGGAAACAAATATAACAAATTCACAATGTGTCAGGTGAGATATATATATATATATTGTGACACAGTAAGGGGAATGGTTTGGAAAAACAGGTATTTTCCTCCCAGCGTGTGCTGCTGGGCTGATTTGCAGCCAGGTGGGGTCAAATACCGGACTGGATTTTAATTGCCGTTCCGGGTTTTTGGCAGCACCAGAGCTAAACCCCAGAATTGGTGGAGGGCAAGCACAGTGAGGCAGATATGATCGCCGAAGTATTGTTGTTTTTCATTTTTTCTCCGGGCACAGTTGTATGTCTTGCATTAAATCCGCTAAATTTCAACCCGTGACCCTCGACAAAATGGAGGCCATAATGAAGGCTCTTGTGGAGGCTAACCAGCATCAGCGAGAAACCAACCTGCAACAACAGGAGGCTAACAGGCAGCAGCAAGAAACAAACCAGCTGCTGTTACAACACGTGATGGCTATACAGACGGCAGGAACATCCCAAAGCGTCCATGATACCCGGAAAGCGGTCCGTGCGGCGATCCCCAAGATGACACCATTAGATGACATCGAAACCTACTTGGCGATGTACGAGAAGGTGGCCACAAGTGAGAAACTACCCGAGACCAGTGGGCTGAGGTCGTCGCTCCATTCCTGGAATGCGATTCTCAGCTGGTGTATTTCGACTTGCCGGACGATCAAGCGGCCGACTACCAAAAAGTAAAGGGTGAGATTCTGGCAAGACTGGGGGTGAATGTGTTGGTTCGGGCCCAGCGGATACATCAGTGGGGGTTTAACCCGGCTGAGCCCGCGAGACCCCAGTATTATGACTTATTTCACCTCTTGCAAAAGTGGCAACAGCCTGATGTGCTGAGTCCCACAGCTATGCTGGATCGACTATTAGCTGATGTTTTCTGGAAGGCTTTGCCACCCCTCTCCAGCACTGGATCGGCCAGGTGTCTCCTGGCAATGACCTGGAGATGATGGACCTGGTGGAACGCTATGAGGCTACTAAGAATCTACAGTGGAGTTCTTTTGGGAGGGGGGCAGTCAAACCCCGGAAATCTCCACCCCAGGCCCACAGATTTGAGCCGATGAAACATTACATCACAGTATATAAGAAAGAGCCTGGAGATGGTCATGTGACCACAGCCCAGAACAGAAGATAGGAGCAATAAAAGTTAAAGAAATACATTACATATACATTTTAAAGGATCTTGATTCAAACCAGAAAAGCCCTTTAGGCTACATGTCAAAGTGACATTCACATGAATGCTAGCACTCATGGGTTCCCAGTGACCTTCACATGCATCCTAGTGCCTTCTTTTCCCCAGGTAAGGCTACTTTCACATCCGCGCTTTTCCTTTCCGGTATTGAGACCTATCATAGGATCTCAAAACAGGAGGAGAACCCTTCAGTTTTATCCCCATTCATTGTCAATGGGGACAAAACCGAACTGAAGGAAACGGAGTGCTCCAAAATGCATTCCGTTCTGTTTGGTTGCGTCCCCATCGCGGACATGGGATGCAAAGCAATATTATTCAAGCATCAAACAAATAGTAAGTCAGTGGTCCAGGATCTGTTTTCTCTGACACAAAAGAAAATGGATCCGTCCCCCATTGACTTACAATGGTTTTAGTGACGGATCCGTCATGACTATTTTAGAGACCGGATCCAGACGGTTGTATTATCATGACGGAAGTGTTTTTGCTGATCCATGACGGATCCAGCAAAAATGCAGATGTGAAAGTTGCTTAAGTGACACCCACCTAGTTTTCCACCTGAAGTAAAAGAAAATGTGATTTATCAGACCAGGCCTCCTTCTTCCATGCTGATTCCAGTTCTGATGCCCACGTGATCATTGTGGACACTTTCGGTGATGAGTCATGGGCACTCCTGATAAACTGCCTTTCTAGAGGTCTTTCCGAAGTTTCAGCAAATATCGTGAGACCTAGATCATATCGCCTCTATCACGTGTCACTTTCTTTATTCGCATAAATTACTGTATCAAAATACGAAGCTGAACTCGGCTTCGTTAATGAGGCACGAAACAGAATTCATCTTCGTATTTTAGTACAGTAGTTTATGCGAATAAACAAAGTGACACATGATAGAGGTGAGACAAAGTAAGTCTTGCGATATTTGCTGAAACTTCGGAAAGATTTCAGCGGAGGCCATACATTTCACAGTAGGACAGAGCCTATATACTTAACGGGTTCAGATACAGCAATCTGAACCCAATTCGCACAACCCTAGTAGCCAGCATTTACTTTTTAAGAAGTTTGTGCTACAGTAGGTCTTCTGTGGGATCAGGCCAAGCAAAGTAGCCAGACTAGCTCCACACATCATGTGAGTGGTTCTACTTATTGACTGGCAACCTTCCCTGTATAAGTGTGTATACATAGATTAGATGTCAGTCACTGATAAGACCACACATGCCTCCTAAATCCAGAATGAGCAGAGATTTAAAGGGGTTCTCTAGAAATTATTTAAAATGATTACCAGCAACCTGTCCTAGAATGTGAGAAGGATTTGCAGAGCTGCCTAGGTAGGGGAGGAGGCAGGGCCGCGCTATACTGCTCTACAATAGATGGTAATAATGTGATCCTGCCTACAATATGTCATCATGGCTGAGCAGCCTGACAGGAAAGCTCACTAATGTGCAGTATGTGCCAGAGCATAGTGTGTAGCGAGGCCCCGCCCCCTCACCCCCAAGGCAGCTCTGTAAGTGGAGGCAACAAGTCCTGCTCACATTCTAAGACAGGTTGCCATTTAAAGACATTCCCAGAGAACCCCTTTTAGTGAATAAATTACAAGGTTTGCTGGATCTTTTCCTAGAAAGATTGAACTGCATTTTCATGGTGACAGATTCCCTTTAAATGGGTATTCCCATCTTGATGATCATAGTTAGACTAGTTCCTAATGTAAAATTATAAACTTTTGCAAATACCTTTTATTTTTATTTTCTGAATTGTTTGCTAGGTATTCCTCCTTCCCCTTCTATGTTTATCTTCTGTTTCCATTAGTTACGGCCACCACTGCTCTACTGCTACAGTGGTTGCCGCGCTTGCGCAAATGCCTCTGTTTGTCTATATGTGGCTGGCCAGGCCGACGGGACCGCGCATTGCTTGCTCATGTGCACTAGCTCCCAGGACGGCCACTCTGCTATAGAAGTGAACAGCGGGCTTTCAGTCCCTAAACTGTGATTGATCCTCTGCTGTGCAGGTAAATAGGGCAGCCTCTGCTGCCTCCCGCATCATGCACAGAGCAGGGACCCGCTGTCGCAGCCTTCATGCCGTGCTCCTCGGCAACTCTCTCACTGGAGCGGCAGCGCTTATGGAGGTGAGCAGCAGAGGAGACACAGCATATAAGCAGCGATGCACAGAAATGCTGTAATCCCCAATCATGGTCTGTAGGACGGGAGAGTGCACTGCAGGATCCTCCCTTGTGTCTGGTATGAACGGGGTTGGGGAGAAGAGACAAGACGGCTCAGCACACAGTACTGGAAACCTGAGAGCAGCTCCGAGATAACAGTCTGAAGCATTCCTTCTGCTCAGGTCTCCTGAGCGGTCACATCCATAAGCACTGAAACGGACGCTGCTTGGGCTGCAGATAAGGGTCCATTCACATGTCCGCATCCGTTCTGCAATTTTGCGGAACAGGTGCGGACCCATTCATTTTCAATGGGGCCGGAATTTGCTCTCTGCATTTGCAGATCCGCACTTCCGGATCTGCACTTCCGTTCCGCAAAAAAATAGAACATGTCCAATTCTTGTCCGCAATTGCGGACAAGAAAAGGCATTTTCTATGTGAGTGTCAGCGATGTACGGTCCGCAAAATGCGGTGTCCGTGTTTCCCGGATCCGTGTTTCCCGGTGAATGGACCCTAACACTGGTGATGTGCAGTGCCACTTTTCCAACCTCCTCCTATTATTAAGGGTTACAAGGAGCAGCATCTGGTACAGCACTGCTATTACAAGTTTCTGTAGGAGCATCATGTGCACCTGTCATGTGATGAAAGGGGAAGAGTATGGCCCACATGGCTTCAGAGCTGGGGAACAAGGATGAGCAAAAGTAGACAGCAGGAAATGAAAGTGGTGAGATGGGAATACCCCTTTAACTGTAATATAAAGTTTGAGTATAACCAGGGGCGTACCTAGAGCATTTGGCACCCAGGGCGAACCCTTTGTTTGGCACCCCCCCCCCCCCCCCCCCCCCCAAGAAAGTTAAGAAAACATGCACAAACTTTTTTCAATGTTTTCAATAATATTTATAAATAAAAATAAAACCCCTTAATAAAATAAACCTCTGCACACTCCCTTAACGAAATAAACCCATTAACCCCCCTTAATAAAACCCATTAACCACCCCTTAATAGACCCCTTAACCCTTCCTTAATAAAATAAAAACCTGCACCCCCTTAAACCCCAGTATAATAAACATTGGTGGCGCAGTGCGCCCCCCCCAACATAATAAACTTTGGTGGCGCAGTGCGCCCCCCCTCCCTAGTATAATAAACATATAAACATTGGTGGTGCAGTGCGCCCCCCCCCAACACCCTAGTATAATAAACATTGGTGGCGCAGTGTGCCCCCCCAACATAATAAACATTGGTGGGCAGTGCGCCCCCCTCCCTAGCATAATAAACATATAAACATTGGTGGTGCAGTGCGCCCCCCCCCCAACATAATAAACATTGGTGGGCAGTGCCAATGAGTGTTAAAAAAATAAATAAAAATTAACTCACCACCTCCAATTGATCGCGTAGCAGCCGGTCTCATGTACTTTCTTCAGGACCTGTGGTGATGTCACTGAGCTCATCACATGATACATCACATGATCCATCACCATGGTAATGGACCATGTAATAGAGGCTGGAGCTCAGTGACGTCACCACAGGTCCTGAAGAAATTACAAGGAGACCGGCAGCAGCTACGCGATCAATTGGAGGAGGTGAGTTAATTTTTTATTTTTTAACCCTCATTGGCACTGCCCACTGCCCACCAATGTTTATTATACTGGGGGGGGGGGGCACACTAAATGTTTATTATACTGGGGGGGGCCGCACTCAATGTTTATTATACTGGGGGGGGCGCACTCAATGTTTATTATACTGGGGGGGGCGCCGCACTCAATGTTTATTATACTGGGGGGGCCGCACTCAATGTTTATTATACTTGGGGGGGGGGGGGCCGCACTCAATGTTAATGAAGATAACTGACCTGTTAATACAAATGCAGGAGGCGGGTGCCGGAATCAAATAGCCGGCACCCGACCTCTATGACAGGGAGCGGCACCTGAGGGGTTAACTGCCGCTGATGAGGCTGATCGCAGCTCCCTGTCATAGAGGTCGGGTGCCGGCTATTTGATTCCGGCACCCGCCTCCTGCATTTGTATTAACAGGTCAGTTATCTTCATTGGTGGCGCAGTGGCCACAGCCCCTCCCCCGGCCCTGTCCCTCTTCTTATTGGCCGCGGCGGCAGCAGCACAGGGGGAGGGAGAGACCATCTGGAGCCCTGCCCCTATCACAGCGCCACGCCTGGCCCACTCGCCACATATTTATTTTATTTTTTTATCCTCAGTCGCGGCTGGCACCCCCCTTGTGAGTGGCACCCGGGGCGGGCCGCCCCCCGCCCCCCCCCTTGGTACGCCACTGAGTATAACTACTTAACTTTAGACTTATAGGGGGAGATTGATCAAACTGGTGTAAAGTAGAACTGACTTAGTTGCTAAACCAATCAGATTCCACCTTTCATGTTTCACAGCTCCTTTGGAAAATGAAAGGTAGAATCTGATTGGTTGCTATGGGCAGCTAAGCCAGTTCTACTTTACACCAGTTTGATAAATCTCCCCCATAGTCCCAGAACTAATATGTAACATAATAACTAATAAGAACATTATGAAAATATGTTCTTTGCTCTTCCACCCCATGACTGATTAAGGGAAAGGTTAGATGGTGGGATCTCAAGGAGACAGCAGACATTTGCAGAATAAGGAAAGAAAGCCGAGGTGGACAGTGAGAGTTTAGAGGGAGGAGGAGGTGTGTGGGAGCATGGAATAGGAAGAAGTGTCTGCCTGCAGCGATGAGTCACCAGCAGAGTGACAGCTTTCAGACCTACGAATAGGTTGCTCAGATAGAACGTTATAAATTCATTCCTTGAAAATGATACACTTGTAGACTTGTAGTTTAAATCTGTTCCAAATCTGTGAAAACGAAAAAAAAACTGCCAAAGAGGTATGATTACAGGATACAGACAAGGTGTAGAAGAAGAGGATATAAGGTCACATGATTACAGACATGTGAATTATTATTACACTGAGGGGTTATGTGTTTTTCTTCGAAGGAATATCCAACTTTTATCAAGTGCCCTCTCATTAAAGGGATTGTCCAAGTTAAAAAAGGGACTGTAAAAAAAGAAACCGTATTTTTCACTTTATAAGATGCACTCCCCCCCCCCCCAAAAGTGGGGGGGAAACGTCCATGCGTCTTATAAAACGAATACTAGTGAGTGCTTCCATTGTGGAAGCGGTCACTAGTATGTATTAGGAGCGGGGAGCGAAGCGCCGCAAGCGCAGGTAATACTTACCCTCCCTGGTCTGCGCCGCAGCTCCTCTTTAGCTGTCGCGCTCCCATCTTCCCAGCCTGTACTGCACTGTCCTGACCCTGTACAGCATCAGGACATAGTGCGCACACTATGACCTAACCCTGCACGCAGTCATGTGACAGTGCAGCGCAGGCCGGGAAGATGGGAGCGCGACAGCTGAAGAGGAGCCACGGCGCAGGACAGGTAAGATGATTTTTTATTTTAGTCTGCTGGGGGTACTGATGGGCTATTCTGAGGTCTGGGGGGTACTGATGGGCTGATCTGAGGTCTGGGGGTACCGATGGGCTAATCTGAGGTCTGGGGGTACTGATGGGCTATTCTGAGGTCTGGGGGGTACTGATGGGCTGATCTGAGGTCTGGGGGTACCGATGGGCTAATCTGAGGTCTGGGGGTACTGATGTGCTAATCTGAGGTCTGGGGGTACTGATGGGCTAATCTGAGGTCTGGGGGTACTGCTGGCCTAATTTGAGGTCTGGGGCTACTGATGGGCTAATCTGAGGTCTGATTGGCGGTACTGATGGGCTAATCTGGGGTCTGATGCGCTAATCTGAGGTCTGATGGGCTAATCTGAGGTCTAATAAGGGTCTGATGGGCTATTTTGAGGTCTAATAAGGCTCTGAGTGAGCTGATATGAGGTCTGATTGGAGTCTGAGTGAGCTGATATGAGGTCTGATGAAATTTTTTTATTTATTTTCCTACTCTAAAATCTGGGGTTGCGTCTAATCATCGGGTGCGTGTTATGAAGCGAAAAATACGGTATATTCACCAGAAGAAATCCCCTTTAATCCTCAATGCCAGAGATATAACTTGAAGATCCTGCACCCCAGTGTGAAGTCTTTAATGTTTCTATAATAGCGGTGTCTTCTTATGTGGCAGAGTGTTCTTTGGGCCCCTTTATGCTCTGGGGCCCAGTAGTGACTGCTGCCTTCGCACCCCCTATAGTTACATCCCTGCTGCCCTCTGTAGTAGCCATGACGTCATGCTCTTGGTTGTAACGTTGACTTCCCATATACTGCACATGATAGCTGCATGCAAACACTGGCCTCATCAGTATGCGCAGTCACCTATCCATTCAGCGTGGGTGCCAGAGTTGGGACCTACACCTACCTGGCATTATTGGCATATCCTTGCTGTCACAAATCAGCAGGTGTGAACCCACTGTGCCACGCATCCTACCTCCTCTAAGGGCATTGTCTAAGTGAATCCCTCGTTCTTCACAGTACCCCTAATGGTGGGGATAGGCTTTCCCGAGAGGAACACCAGGTCGCTACCTCTTGAGAAGGATTGGCACACGAGGCAGCTGGACCAGGAGGTACCAGAGCAAGGTGCCTGAGAAAGGTACAGACGTAGTCAGCAGGCCTAATCATAACCAGAAGCAACAGTGCAGAACCGAAGGATGAGGCAGAGACAAAGTCAAACAAGCAATAGGTCAGGGCATGCGGTATAGGTCAGGCAATCTGGATTGGCAACAGGAGAGTCAAGGCAAGCAGGCACGGATCAAACAGGTAGCAGAGTTCAGAAACACAAGCACGGGTCAGGTACACAGGAACACAAGCAGAGATAACAGCAAGCTTTGCAGGACACAAGGACCTTGATTTGAGGTCTGGGGGTACTGGGAAGGGGGCTGAGCCACTTATATGCAGGAGGGCTAGGATTGGTCAGTGAGATCACATGATCTAACACATAAAGCACAGGAAGTGACGTGCGCCGGCCCTTAAGGAAGTGCTGCAGGGAAGAAGCAGCAAGCATTATGTAGCTAGGGCTGAAAGGAAGATGTGGAGCTGATCCCAGAACAAACAGTACCTGCAAGGACAGAGCCCAGGACTGCAGCGGTGAATGGGGAAGCACGGCAGCAGATCACCGCTGAACACGGCGCCCAGGACCGCAGCAGTTAACAGGAGAACAGCGGCTCACAGCAGCCGCTGTTACACTCGCGATATGCTATCAATGTCACAGATGGGAATACCCGTTAAAATATGCAATTATAGAAGTAATGGACAGTTTATTTCAATGATATATAAGACATTTTTTTAAAGGGACCCATAAAGGTCATGGACACCTTTGAGAATATTGTTTTCATTATTATTGAAGCATTTTATTTATTTTGTGGCATGGCCTAGTGGGAAAGAAACATGGTTTGAGATGTGATCCATTTTGCACCAAAGTTTTGGTGCACAATGCTATAACAAAGTAATCCAACTAAAAGATGGTATAGAGCTATGCAATACCATGCACCAAATTTATCATATAGCGTGAGCCACTGTAATCAATTAGACAGCCTGTTTGAGTTTACAGGGGGTAATTTATCAAGAGGGTAATATTTGAAGTCAGTTTTTGCTTGAGTCTGCATTGACACACTTTGTGACAAATATATCAAATGACACGTTACATTTTTCATATCTTTAAACCTTACATTTTTATCTAGAAATGCTTGTCCACTTGGTTTACCCCTCCCCCCCTCCATGGATTGAGTTTGTGCCTGTGTTTGCAAATTTTTACAAAAGTCACAATGATAACTGTAGAGTGAAATTCATGAAAATGTTTAACCACGCCCACTTTGCCACTCAAAATTGCAAAGAGTTGCAAATATTTGAACAAATAAGTTAAAAAAGTCACAACATCCACAGTTCTTGAGCACAGGGTGTTATAGGTTCCTCAATATTTTGCATTTATATTTTGGATAGTATTATAAAATCTGCCCCTTCTGTTATACCTAGTGCAGGGGCAATGCATGACACTGGGTTTCATAGAACACCAGTGAAAGAATCCTTGCCCCCTCAGGCTTGTGCTTGGTGTAACACAATTGGACAGATTTAATATTCCTGTCTAAAATATAGTGTAAACTTGGGGGGAAATGTATGAACATGTCACTTTTTGCCCTCAATTTTTTTGGATTGCAATATTTGTCATGGATTGCAATAGTTTTTTGTGACAAATTTAAAAAAAGGTGCGCAGCATTTGTGACATTTTGCACATGAAAAATGGATTTTTTATTTTAAAGGGACTTCAATGGGTCTGCGGTCCATATTTTGCGGACAATTATAGGACATGTTTTATCTCTTGTGGAACGGACATACGGATGGGGAAAGCACACTGAGGACTAACAGAATTTGTTGCCAAAATATTGGTGCATTTTTTTTGTAAACTGTGTCATCCTTATCCATGCCCACTCGTCATAATCCACACCCACTAGCTATGCCTCCTTGTTGAATTAGGCTGAGAGGAATATTCTATTTGACACTTTTAGGTTGGGGCTGCACGGTGATCTTGGCCACAACACTCGTTGCACGACTGTGTAGCACTGCAGCCATTGAACATAGTGAGGTCGCAGAGTGACTCGCAGCAACTTGCGAGTCATGTGGTAACCCCGTTCAGTTCAGTGGCTGCAGTGCTGCACAGTGATCCTTGGTCATGCAACGAGTGTTGTGGTTAAGTAGTTCCAGCCTTACATAATAAATATGTATAATATATTGTAGCAGAAACCATGATCACACAAGCAAATGAGGGACAATGTATCAGAATGCTTTCAGTATTGCATCAATTGTTACCTAAGTATTAAAATTGCTACAAACATTGAATACATCATAAGAACTGAGTGTTCATCCCTTCTAGTAAACGGCTTGTAATTTATAAGCTTTTGACAGGCCTGGTTACGGCCTCTGGCCAACACTGTTCAGATTGGGGCGATGCCCACCTGGTGCCTGATTCAGCTAATTCATTCCATCCTCAATTGCATCTCATGCCAGGCAGCAGAGCTGTTTTCAAGGGCATAAACCATAATTTATTTCTCCAAAGAGTGACAGATGCAGCCTGGCCCTCCCTGGGACACTGTCCAAACATCGCATATGTCCGTGTGCCATCTATTAACTTGTGCCACACACAGGGAGTAAGCGCTTACACAAATTGGATGTAAAATTAAAATGGGTAGAGTAGGCGTGCCAAAAAGCGAACTGGTGCAGCGCTCTCTAAGGTGAGCCAGAGCTGAAAGCGATTGGCAGGCTGGATGAGCGATGTTGTCTATAGGCATCTCAGACACATGGCAGAGCTCCTTCCAGAATGGATGTCTGCAGCTGCTGCTGGCACAGAACCTGTTGGTGAAACGAACAAATCTATTTCTTACTGCTGATTCCTATTCATCCAGAAACAAAGGGCATATTTTCCTTATATAGATCCATTCCCGTAGTTTGGAATCTGATAATAAAGACATTTGTTAATCTGGAGTCCTTGAGAAGTCCCCTTTTATTCAGATAGTTGTCCCCCAGATTGCACATATACAAACCTGACAAGATTTGGTTGTGTAAAGATGAATCATAACTAGGCAGATTTTCTCTTCGGTGGGTTGAGAAAGCTGGACGACAGTCCCTGTGGGAACAGAGGAAGATACATGAAGGCTTTGTTCGCACATAGGGCGTCATTTATCAAAATTGCGTAAAAAAAACATCTTTGTTGCTCATAGCGACCGATCATAGCTGAAATTTCATTTTATCGGAGCTGTTTAAAGAAGCACTCCTGGATTTTTTCTTTGCATATATAGTGCAGGATATGCATTTCCCATCATGCCTGGCTTTGCAGAGACAGAGGGGTGGAGTCTCACCAGACTGAACTGCACTGAGTCCTGTGCACGGGCAGCCATGACAGATTAGGGTGGGTTAACATCACATTTTTCCCATCCGTTTAACGTATACAAAAAAACGTATAAGTTAAATGCATGCCTCAGACTGATGCCATACAGTGGCATTTGTTCACTATAGAGTACTATTGGAAAAAAAGACGTATGTGTTTGTTTTACCAGACTCTGCAGGATACGAGAATGTGGTGTGCTGCTTTTTTTTATCCTTTTTTTTCGTATACGTCAAACTGAGGCATAAAACGTGATGTGAACCCACCCTGTGTGACACACAATTGCTGTCCCCTCACACTGCATGGTCTCCATATTCTTCTATGTGATGCAGCTTGAGCCTGTCTCCCCTTTTTTCTTTTAGGGTGGTGTCTCACACAACTATTTTAGTACCAGTTTTTGTGACAGTTTTTAATAAAATTTTTGAGCCAAAGCCAGAAGTTCCCATTCCCTTACAATTCATTTCTGGCTTTGGCTCAAAAAACTGCACCAAAAACTGCCACAAAAAATGCTGCCACATCTATGAATTTTAGCTGGCGTTTTTTCTATACCGCATGCAGTATTTATGGCATTTAGGAACGCTTCTTACTGTGTGAAACATTTTTTTCTGGTGTTTTTCCCCTATAGAAAAGAAATCTCACAACACCCAAAAAATTGCCAAAGGTTTCAGCATGCTGTGTTTTTCAAACAATGCCAGAGACCCCAAAACGCAACCTAAGTAATGATCACAGATGCTGGTTTCTATGTTCTTTATTAATGGGCTTTATTCCTAGACCTCTGGCTTTCTGTGGCGGCCAGAAATAAGCACTGCATAGATCTCCCGTGCAGTGGAGAGCGGGGGCTCAGCTCTCACAGGAGAGCCGGGGTCCTGCTCTAACAGCCCAGAATGGCAGGATCTTAGATGTTGCGGTCAGTAGCGACTGCTGTATGTAAATGGTTTAGAGGGAGAGAGCGCCCTCTGTCTCCCATCAGCAGCCCACAAATGAAATTGTGGGGTGCTAATGGCTTTGTACGACAAACTCACAGCTAGTGAAGGCCCAGGCCTACCTGCGCCTCTCTGGGACTGCCTGCTGGTGACTGTCAGTATGGCAACTAAAGTCAAATACATTTGTACTGCACTGGCAATACAAATGTATTATAGAAGCGATCAAGAGATTACATATTAAAGTCCCTTTGTGATATTTCTGCATCTGTAACAACACGCACTATACAATTATTATCTAATTTAACCCATATGGTGAGCGCTGTAAAAAAACAACCAAAAAATGATGCCTGAATTGCTGTTTGTTTTTAATTCGCCACAAAAAAAATAAGTGATCAAAATGTACAATATTACGTACCCCAAAGTGATACCAATGAAAAGTACACATTGTCCTGCAATAATCAAGCCCCCCACAGTTTTGTATAAAGGAAAATAAACAAGTTATGGGTTTTGGGAGGTGGCAATGTGAAAACGTTATCTTTTATCTTTTTTTTTTTTTAAAGGGGTTTTATTGCAAAAGTAGTAAAACTTTAAAATCCTCTATGTATTTGATATTGCTGTAATCATACTGACCCAGAGAATAAAGTTATCATGTTATTTATTCTGAAAAAATTTATAACGTAAAAGCTCAATGGTGGTATTGCTGTTTTTTTCATCCATCCCATACAGAGTTAATAAACGTTAATCAGTAAGTTGCGTGTACCCCAAAATGGTGTCATTAAAAACTATAACTTGTTTCACAAAAAACAAGCTCTCATATGGCTACATAGAAAATAAAAAAGTTTTGAATGCGACAAAACTATGAAAAAAATCAGGCCCAAATTGCATACAGGTGGAAGGGGTTAACCCCTGTTCCAGACCGCCGTACAACTATATAACTCCGCATTCGGGACTTTAAAAATGGCACCCGCTCGTAAGTGCAGCATTTTAAACAGCAGGCACCCAGGGCTAATGTACGTGATCAATGATAATGTCGATCGCATCCATTTAACCCCTCAGATGTTGTGGTCAAATGTGAAAAAGGCTTCTGAAAGGTAAAAAAACGGAAGCACGCACTCCCAGCCGTCTACTTGCTCCCCCTGGTGAGGATTGGGGGAAGTAGTGTGCAGCAGCCTCTGTCCTCCTGATTAACAGGAGGCTGCCACACATTAGTTCCTATGGAGCCCCTGCCTATTGCCGGGCTCCATAGGAACTTAGTATAATATTCATAGACTCTAAGGGCTGTTTCACACGAGCGGATGCCGTGCGTGACATCCGCTCCGTGAATGACAGCCAAGACCCGATGCAGACTGCAGAAGCACGGAGCATTAACATGATTGATAATGCTCCGTGCCTCTCTGTGATCTCTTTACTACGAAAGCACAGTGAGATAAAGTTGTCACTGTGATTTCGTAGTAAAGAGATCACAGAGAGGCACGGAGCATTATCAATCATGTTAATGCTCCGTGCTTCTGCAGTCTGCATCGGGTCTTGGCTGTCA